>NW_027510768.1:0-603289 GCF_048772815.1 Callospermophilus lateralis
TTTATGATATATATTTCATGATGAATTTCGATTGGCATATATATTGCTATTTTTTAATTTCTGTGTTTGTGTGTGTGTGTGTGTGTATATACTCTCCAGATTTTTAAAAATATGAAAATTATGTGTCTTATATACACTCCCTAAATTCATTCATGTTCATGTATGTGGATTAATAATCAACTTTTCACAAGATTATTCTTAGAAATACTCAAACACCTGAAATACATATTTGTTTCCTAGTACTGAGAACTAACTTCAGTGAAAGGTGCATACAAATTCTAATATGTCTACATTAACTGACCCAGTTGAACATCAATGCATGTTGGTTCCTATGGGACACGATGTGTATTTTGACGTTAATTTTTATTCCACACTGGTACATTACTATTTCTTCAGTTTATGCACATCTTAGCATATATATTTCATTCACTAGTTAGCAAATTTATAGGCATTTGTTTCACTTTCAGTCACTTCCTGCTCCAGAACACATGTATTTCTCTATGTTTCTTGACTGGTCTATTCATGAGACTTTTTTTCCAAATATATTGTTTTCGATTTCCATAATCAATTTTGAAGAAAAACTCACACACCCTTCATGATTAACCATAACCATAAGATAATCATTAGATATATAACTGGTTGGAATTAATGATTGTATATCAATATAACATTTCTTATATATTTTCAGATATCCATTCAATCCATTATTTAAAGTGGATCTAGTTATATTATTTATTCACAGTATTGTCTATTCATGCATTATGTCTATATTAATAGAAACAGGGTACACCTATTTGTACCCCCATACGAATTTATAAATCTTCAAAATATTGCTCTCAGAAATGGTGGAAGAAATACTCATGTCACCTGATCTACATACACATTTTATCACAGAAATATTCCGGACACAAAAAGCAAAGGTCACACTTACAATTGTACCAAAGCCTAAATGAAAAGATAGCATCCATTACTAAAATCATCCATGTCCAGGTTGCCTAATGCTCTCAAATATCAATCCTATTGGTGACTACATATTTGTTTCTTCCTAAGATTATATATTCAACTTCAAACCTGTTGAAAATGTCTAACCCTATCACACACTTTATACTTTGCTTGATTTCCTAATGTCTCTATTGATATCTGCTTTCCTACATGTTTTCCCCAGTTCATCATTGTGACTGACTCTTCACATGTGCTGACATTTACATACACTCTCTACCCGAAACCCTATTGCTGAAGAACTTTTGGTCCAAATCCTATGCTCACTCTTCTTTCTAAATCTACCAACTACCTTCCTAATCCTACCGACTATCGGTTTTTGACTGGATGCTCTCTTCAACATTCAATCATCCAAGGTACAAGGTCCGATGCCAGTGTATATTGATTTATCTGAGACATCTGTGCAGCACATAACTCAAAGTTAAGTATCGCACTCAAGTCCCCAATGCCCTTCTGGGCTTCAAATCTTACCTAGATTTCTGCTTTCATACTTATATTTCACATGTATACTCTTGTAAATATCGCAGGTTGCCAATACCATTATTCATCCCGCAGAATGATTCGTAACCCAAATCGAACTTGTTATTAACCCTAACCATACACTGTTCCCTCAATATAACTAACTTAAGAGCAGCGACAGAGTGGGTCTTACAATATAGAAATGTAGAAGATCTTCCACCTGCTTAGAACCTCAAAGATCCATGAAGAAATGATCCTTGGAGAAGATGTAGGCAGCTATGTAGGACCTGAGAGAGCAATAGTCATCTTCCATGCAAACAACCTGGTCAGGATGAATTGATGTGTCTGAATCAGCCTCTCTCTTCTTAATGTAGAGAAAATGGACCAAACCAGGCCTCTGTGGAGAGCTGTTCCAGGGTGCCTATAGTTGATATACCATTATAACTTCTGAATGTGTCACAGGATGTTGGGGCAGCCTCTATCTCATGGGAACCTTGGAAGCAACTGTTAGGACAAAGTGGTTAGCAAGGCAGTGACCATATTCAGTTCCTGAAAGAAGTGACCTCACTTCACTTCCTTGGTGATGGAATTCTCTGAACTTGGGATCCAGGAAGCCAGGCACCCAGAGCCAGTCCCACTCCAGACCCAGTGGGCTAACTTGTTTGCTTTTCCCAAAGACATAGTCAGTCTTTCTTGGTACCTGCTGATGTGAGGATGGCCAAATGCCAGCAGAGCTCTGAAGAGGGGCCTTTCCTGAGAAAGCAGGCAGTGGCTCACTGCTGGCTCCTTACAACTTCACGGAGTTGGACATTGAGACCAGATGTGAAACAGGACAAGCCATTTTGGGGGAACATAATATGGCCCACCAGTCAGAAGACACTCCGGATAGTCACAGACCTATTTGGGGGAAGGAAGTGCCTTTGCCGTTGTAGGTGTGAGTTTGTGGTTTTTTCTCATGTTCTGAGAATAGGTAGGAAAGGTGGTTTGTTTGGTTTGGAGTGGACTGTTTCTAGTAAGTCGTTTTACATTGTGAGTGTTTCTATGTCTGTGTATCCCACTGTATCCATGGTTGTAGACATTAGAAAAGAGAATGCACCAATGGATGTGTTGTCTCTAGTTGAAAGCTTCCGCAATTCATACTGCGCAATTGATGAATGCACTGCAGCTTGCCTTATGGATGGGCAACATCTACTATCTTCTAAAGTTCCTGTTTTCTACGTGAATTCTGGCCACTCTCCAGAATAGACTCATGGTTTTGTTTCCCAGATATGTAACACCACAAGGCTCTGTGACATGGCCATGTTCTGGAGAGCTGAAGGGAATGAGATCATCTCAGAAAACTCAGATATCAGTGTGTGCAGTAAAGTCTCAGTGGAGAAACCCTTCTTTGGGCCATTTGCTTAATTCTATTTCTATTACCCTAAATGTCAGAAAGGTCTTTGCCTCAGGCCACCCCTTTGTGTAGCCTGAAAAACACTGTTTTCGTATGGAAATGAATGGACCCCACCTGTGGCTCTTTGCTTAATTTCTTTAGAATGGGATGTGTCTGAATCAGCCTCTTGTCCTTGTATGAGGTTGTGGCTTAGATTCTCAGCACCTGATGGATCTAAAGAAAGATCCCATGTTCTTCCAAAACTAAAATGTCCAAAAGAGCAGTCATTGTGGATGAATATTTTTGCCTTCTTGTTTTAGGTTCCTGAACTCCATCAAGTGAGAATAGGGATCCTTTGGGTCAAATGAGTTCTTGAAATCCCTGCAGAGGCTAGCCCATATGTGCTTGGATTTTCTCATGAATCCAAATCACATAAAGAATCTATACCCTACAGCCAGTAGGCTGAAATTGGAGAAGTGGAACACTTTAACAGCAGGAATATTTGATCACTCCTGGTTCACAGGAAGAGTGTCCAGGCCACCATGATTTTAGGCAAATAAGGGGCAAGTGAGCTTATTTTGGACACTACCTTGGGCTCATAGAAACCTCCAGCTAGAGGTTATGATGAGTGTCTACGTGGAAGAAGATGATGGCCCTGTGGGAGTGTTTTGATTTTAATTGTGGTAATTTTTGTGGCGGTTGGAAGGGATGACTGGGTCCACCTGGGCTTGAACTCTGGTGTGATTCCCCTTAGAGACTGCATTCTGGAATTGACCTCAGAGAAGTATTGCCATGAATTGTGTTGGGATTTTAGGAGGACACACATAAGACTCACTCTTGGAAACTGAGATCTATGCCCAGGGTGGCTTTCCACAGAGGCCTGGGAATCTCAGCCAGGATATCACATGATTTTATTCTGAAAGACTTGGCAGCCATAGATGAGAGTCAAAACATACATGGACCTCACATTGTAGACGTGAATTGGCCTGGCTTTATGTGACCATTTGGTAACTCTTTGAGAAGCCTTGACTTTGAGAGTTCTCCAGAGCTTTCATTGAAATGAACTTTCTCACACTTAATGGTTCCTGAATGAATTGAGACCCACAGTGCCTCTAACTTCATTTTTGAAAAATTGCTAAATAAATACCATGAAATTTTTTAAATTCCCATGACCAGGTGGAACTGCAGAAAATTTGATGTCCTGTTGCTTATCATGTGTATACCAGACAGTGCCTTGTTTAACTGGGTTTCATGAAAATGATGTAGAACACGAGATGCCAGTAATTTGGAGCCTGCTGAGTAGTGGGCCTAGAGCAGTGGTGGGAAGGTGTGTGAAAAAACATCATGGAGGGGCTATGTGGATCTGCCATTGGCTTCCAAATGGCTTGTGACTGATATAGTGCAGACATGAGACCCTTATATGTAAAGGCATCCTGTTATATGGAGAGTTTTAAGGGCAATGTTCAGAATAAGTTTACTATGGTTACTGGGGCAAGCTCTGTGGGATAGAAGCCTGGTTGGTGCATTCTCCTGCAGACCCTGACCCACCACAAGTGACAGAACTCCCTCCAGCACTGTATCCCAAATGAACTTCTTATATTTTGTGAAGCAAATACCAAATTCCCAGTGCAGCAGCAAAAAACACCATGAAAAGTGGAGGATGACCAAATGTCTTCACAGTCCCCACTGGGAGATACTTAGAATCCAGTGGCCACAGTTTACCTACAAAGAGAGAATTGAGCACTGCTGCCTCATGTTCATTGGAATATAAGAAACCATCTCTTCCCGGTCACATAGATGCAGACCCAGCTTTGATGGTCTCACTACGAAGGAAGCTAAAGCTCATGACAGCAACATATATTTCAGGATCCCAACCTCAGAGGCCATTTCCCAAGAATTCTTAGGCCAGCAGAGCTCCTTGTTTGTGGAGTGTTTACCCTGTCCTTTACTTTTGGAAACTCCTCTACCACCTCAAAAGTTGTGAACTCCCGAGCATATTCCATTCCATGTATGTATTCCTAGATTTTTACACTTTTCAACTCTAATTGTGTCTTACTTGGGGCGAAGGTAATGTCAAGGCATTGTTCTGGATGTGAGTGGGAAGATTTTTGTGTAGCACATATTTACATACACATTGGATTCATTTTCCAATTTTCCATTTGAAATACTTAATCCCTGACACTAACCTGTACCCTACTAGTCTCTGACTAATAATCCTAAAATGATGGTGAAAAATAACCCAAAAAGAATAGAAATACAAGCAGTTCAGAGGAGGCATGGTGTATAGTTGGAATTGCTTTTTGCATTATATAATGTAGGAGTTTTAAATCTAGTCAATTTTCTGTTGAAATAGTTCTAGATGTGTTTTTAAAATTAACAAATATGTGAATCCCTGTCTCCCTTTCTCTGTAGCCTATTCAGCACATGTATTTTTATATGCACATATAGAATCCTACCTGATATCACTTGTACACACATGTGAGGTGGCTGAATTGGCAGATGCAAATTGTGAGAAGAGATCACTCCTCCTAAACGCTGTTGGAACTGAAAATTCAACCTACGGGTGAGCTTCCTAGTTGAATAACATTATACATAAATCCATTTCAGTAAAATGAATATTTTTCGATCTTTGGATTATATATATTTGATGAAGATTTTCGATTGGCATATATATTGCTACCTTTTTTTTCTTTTATTGGTTGCTCAAAACATTACAAAGCTCTTGACATATCATATTTCATACATTAGATTCAAGTGGGTTATGAACTCCCATTTTTACTCCAAATATAGAATGCAGAATCACATCAGTTACACATCCATATTTTTACATAATGTCTTATTTGTTACTGTTGTATTCTGCTACCTTTCCTATGCCCTACTATCCCCCCTCCGCTCTCTTCCCATCTTCTCTCTCTACGCTACCTACTGTAATTCATTTCACTTATTGTTTATTTTTCCATTACACTCACAACCTCTTATATGTATTTTTTTTTGTAACAATAAGGGTCTCCCTCCATTACCATGCAATTTCTCTTTTCTCTACCTTTCCCTCCCACCTCATGTCTCTGCTTAATATTAATCTTTTCTTCATGCTCTTCCTCTCTGCTCTGTTCTTAGTTGCTCTCATTATATCAAAGAAGTCATTTGGTATTTGTTTTTTTGGGATTGGCTAGCTTCACTAAGCATAATCTGCTCTAGTGCCATGCATTTCCCTGCAAATTCCATTATTTTGTCATTTTTTAGTGCTGTGTAATCCTCCATAGTATATAAAAAAAAACATTTTTTTTAATAAATTCATCTATTGAAGGTAATCTGGGTTGGTTCCACAGTGTAGCAATTGTGAATTGTGCTGCTATGAACATCGATTGGCAGTATCCCTGTAGTACGCTCTTTTAAGGTCTTCAGGGAATAGTGCGAGAAGGGCAATAGCTGGGTCAAATGGTGCTTCCATTCCGGCCTTCCCAGGAATCTCCATACTGCTTTCCAAATTGGCTGCACCAGTTTCAGTCCCATCAGCAATGTACAAGAGTACCCTTTTCCCCACATCGTCGCCAGCACTTGTTGTTGTTTGACTTCATAATGGCTGCCAATCTCACTGGATTGAGATGGTATTTTAGGGTGGTTTTGATTTGCATTTCTCTGACTGCAAGAAATGGAGAGCATTTTTTCATGTACTTGTTGATTGATTCTATGTCCTCCTCTGAGAAGTGTCTGTTCAGGTCCTTGGCCCATTAGGTTATTTGTTATCTTATTGTCTAATTATTTGAGTTCTTTGTATACTTTGTATACTCTGGATATTAGGGCTCCATCTGAAGGGTGAGGAGTAAAAATTTGTTCCCATGATCTAGGCTCCATATTTACCTCTCTTATTGTTTCTCTTTCTGAGAAAAAAATTTTCAGTTTAAGTAACTCCCATTTGTTGATTCTTGTTATTAACTCTTGTGCTATGGGTGTCCTATTAAGGAATTTGGAGCCTGACCATACAATATGTAGATCGGAACCAACTTTTTCTTCTATCAGATGCAGAGTCTCTGATTTGAATCTAGCTCCTTGATCCACTTTGAGTTAACTTTTGTGCATGGCGAGAGAAAGGGATTCAGTTTCATTTTGTTGCATATGGATTTTCAGTTTTCCCAACACGATTGGTTGAAGATGCTATCCTTCCTCCATTGCAAGCTTTTAGCTCCTTTATCAAATATAAGATAGTTGTAGCTTTTTGGATTAGTCTCTGTGTCCTCCATTCTGTACCATTCGTCCACCCGCCTGTTTTGGTACCAGTACCATGCTGTTTTTGTTATTATTGCTCTGTAATATAGTTTGAAATCTGGTATCACTATATTGCCTGATTCACACTTCCTGCTTAGAATTGCTTTTGCTATTTTGGGTCGTTTATTTTTCCATATGAATTTCATGATTGGTTTATCTATTTCTACAAAAAATTCATTTGGGATTTAGATTGGCATTTCATTAAACCTACAGACAACTTTTTAGTAATATCGCCATTTTGATGATGTTAGTTCTGCCTATCCATGAACAGGGTATATTTTTCAATCTTCTAAGATCTTATTCTACTTCTCTTTTTAGGGTTCTGTAGTTTGCATTGTATAAATCTTTCACCTCTTTTGTTAGGTTGATTCCCAAGTATTTAATTTTTTATGAGGATATTGTGAATGCAGTGTTTTTCCTCATTTTCATTTCAGAAGTTTTGTCGCTGATATACAGAAATGCCTTTGATTTATGCATGTTGATTTCATTTCCAGCCACATTGCTGAATTCATTTATTAGTTCTAGTAGTTTTTTTCTGTAGACCCTATTGGGTCTTCTATGTATAGAATCATGTCATCTTCAAATAGTGATAATTTAAGTTCTTTTTTTCCTATTTTTATGTCTTTAATGTCTTTCAACTTTCTAATTGCTCTGGCCAGTTTTTCGAGAACTATATTGAATAGAAGTGGTGATAGAGGACATCCCTGTCTTGTTCCAAATTTTAGAAAGAATGCCTTCAATTTTTCTCCATTCAGAATGATGCTAGCCTGAGGCTTAACATAGATAGTTTTTACAATGTCGAGGTATGTTCCTTTTATCCCTAGTTTTTCTAATGTTTTGAACGTAAAGGAATGCTCTACTTTTTCTAATGGTTTTTCTGCATCTATCAAGATCATCTTATGGTTCTTATTTTTAAGTCTATTGATGTTGTGAATAACATTTATTGATTTCCATATATTGAACCCTCCTTGCATCTCAGGGATGAATCCTAGTTGATCATGGTGCACAATTTTTTTGATGTGCCTTTGTATCCAAATCACCAGAATTTTAATGAAAATTTTTGCATCTAGGTTCATCAGAGATATTCGTCTGTTGTTTTCTTTCATTGAGGTGTCTTAGTCTGGTTTCAGAATCAGGGTGATGTTGGCCTCATAGAATGAATTTGGCAGAGCTCCCTGTTTTTCTATTTTCTGAATAACTTGAAAAGTATTGGTATTAATTCTTCTTTAAAGGTTTTGTAAAACTCCGCTGTATACCCATCCGATCCTGGGCTTTTCTTGGTTGGTAGTAGTTTGATTGCCTCTTCTATTTCATCAATTGATATTGGTCTGTTCAAATTGTGTGTATCCTCCTGACTCAGTCTAGGCAAATCATATGACTTAACAAATGTATCAATGTCTTCACTATTTTCTATTTTATTGGAATATAGGTTTTCAAAATAATTTCTAATTGTCTTCTGTATTTATGTAGCATCTGTTGTGATATTGCCTTTTTCATCCCGTATGTTAGTAATTTGAGTTCTCTCTCTTCTTCTCCTCGTTAGCATGGCTAAGGGTCTGTCAATCTTATTTATTTTTTCGAAGAACCAACTATTAGTTTTGTTAATTTTTTAATAGTTTCTTTTGTTTCAATTTCGTGATTTACTCTCTGATTTTAATAATTTCTTGCCTTCTGCTACATTTGCTGTTGTTTTGCTCTTCCTTTTCTAGGGCTTTGAGATTAAGAGAGAGCTCATTTATTTGTTGTTTTTGTTTTTTTCTTTTTTTGAGGAATGACCTCCAGGCGATGAATTTGCCTCTTGAATCTTGTTTCATTGTGTCCCATTGAATCTGATATGTTGTGTCTGTATTTTCATTTATCTCTAAGAATTTTTTGATTTCCTCCTTTATGTCTTCTGTAACCCATTGATCATTCAGTAACATATTGTTCATTTTCCATGTGATGTAGGATTTTTCCTTCCTTCTTTTACCGTTGGTTTCCAGTTTCATTCCATTGTGATCAGAAAAAAATTCATGGTATTATCTCCACCCCTTTATATTTACTGAGTGTTGCCCTATGGCATAATATATGGTCTATTTTTGAGAAGGATCCATGTGCTGGTGAGAAAAAAGTATATCCACTTGATGATGGTTGATATATTCTATATATGTCAGTTAAGTCTAGGGTATTGATTGTGATATTGAATTCTATATTTTCTTTATTCAACTTTTGTTTGGAGGATCTGTCCAATGGTGAGAGAGGTGAGTTGAAGTCTCCCATAATTATTGTGTTGTGGTCTATTTGATTCTTGAACTTGAGGAGAATTTGTTTTATAAATGTTGCAGCACCATTATTTGCTGCGTAAATATTGATAATTGTTATGTCTTGTTGGTGAATGGTTCCTTTCAACAGTATATAATGTCCTTCCTTATCCCTTTTGATTAAATTAGTCTTGAAGTCGATTTTATTCCATATGAGGATGGCCACCCCTGCTTGCTTACAAGGACCGTGTGCATGGTATAAATTTTCCCAACCTTTCACCTTCAGCCTGTGTATGTCTTTTCCATTCAGATGTGTCTCCTGGAAGCAACATATTGTTGGATTTGTTTTTTTTAATCCACGTTACAAGTCTATGTCACTTTATTGGAGAGTTTAAGCCATTAAAGTTTAGAGTTAGTATTGATATATGGTTTGTATTGCCACCCGTCTTTGATTATTTATCTTTTTTTTTTTAATTTAGTTTGTTTATCCATGATTAACTTTTCCCCCGCCCTCTGTCATTAATGAGGCACTTCCCACTGATGGTTTTCTTTGTTGATATTCATTTTTTCCTCGTGTAGTGTTTTCCTTAAGATGCTTTGCAATGCTGGTTTTCTGGCTGCAAGTTCTTTTAGCTTTTGTTTATCACGAAATGTTTTTATTTCGTTGTCTTACCTGAAGCTTAATTTTGCTGAATACAGATTTCTTGGTTGGCATCCATTGTTTTTAAGTGTTTGAAATACGTTTTTCCAGGATCTTCTCACTTTCAGCGTCTGTGATGAAAAATCTGTTGTTAACATTTTTGGTTTACCACTGATTGTAATCTGCCTCCTTTCTCTTGTAGCTTTTAATATTTTCTCTTTGTTCTGTATATTGGATATCTTCATAACAATGTGTCTTGGCATTGGTCTACTGTGAATTTGTGTGCTCGGTGTCCTGTAAGCATCTACAATTTTTTTTATCCCTTTCCATTTTTATTTCTGGAAAGTTTTCTGTAATTATTTCATACAGCAGGTTACTCATTCCCTTGGTTTGAATCTCTGTACCTTCCTCTATCCAGATGACTCATTAGTTTTTTTTTTTTTTTTTCTTATGTTATCCCATATCTCTTGGATGTTTTTCTCATGACTTTTTACCAGCATTTCTTTGTTGGCTAGACTTTTTTCAAGATGATATATTTTGTCTTCATTATCTGACATTCTGTCTTCTACTTGCTCCACTCTGTTAGTGATACTCTCAATTGAGTTTTTAATTTGTTTTATCATTTCCTTCATTTCTAGAATTATTGTTTGATTTTTTTTATAATCTCTATCTCCTAATTAAGATGCTTAATTTCTTTTTATATCTGTTTATGTAATTCATTTTCAATGTGTTCTTTCACTGTTTGGTTTTGATGTCTCGTATCCTCTTTAAGGTTCCATTCCATCTGTCTAAGGTATTTCTTGAGTTCTTTATATGACCATTTTTCTGATGACTCTAGGTCCTTCTGAATATTTAGGCTGTCCATCATTGTTTGTACTCCTTTTCTTCCTTGCTTTTTTATGCTGCTCATGTTACCTCTTGTTTTGTTTGACTGCTGAGTTACTGCTTACTCTTATAAATTTATTTGATGCTTGGGAGGAAAGATATTAGAAGGGAAGGGAAGAAGTCACTAAAGAGAATGAGAGTAGACAGGTAGAATTCAAGGAAGGGAGAATAAGAAAATTGAAAAGAAATGAAAAGACAAAAGAAAAAAATAGAAAATAAAGAAAGAAAAAAAATTTAAATAATAATTATAATTAAAAAATGAAAATTAAAATTTAAAATAATATTAATAATAATAATGATAAAATAAAAAATAAAAAAATAAAAACATTAAAAAAGTTAAAGAACAACAACAACAAAAATGAAAATGAAAGAAATATAAAAAATATAAATTAAAAAAATAATAATAATACATGCAGTCATAGAGTTCAATTAACTTCTCTTTCAGTATGTGGAGCTGTGTGCACTGGGCCAAGCTCCTCCTCTGAATAAGTGGGAACCAATCACTGTGCAGCAGCTCTTCCTCCCAAACTTGGCGGATCTCCAATCCTGAGTGCCTAGGGCCTTCTCTTGTGCTTCCTCAAGCCATGCCCTGATCACCTGTGACGCTCACCACAATAGTGGTTACAAGCCAGAACTCTACTCCTGGCAGCCCTGTTTTCATGAACGCCTGTGCACACTCTACCTGTTTGCCTCCCTCAGACCCTAAGTTTGTAGAGCTTGGGGCTGAGGACCCCCAGCGAATTTTCTTGCCCTCTGGGAGCCACACCACCGGTACGTGGTGTAAGAGACCTCAATTGTCAGCACTTGTGGGATCAGGAGCCCGGAATTCCACGCCGCTAGTCCCGAACCAATCCAGATTCCCTAGGTCTGGCTATCGCGCTCACGGGAGAGCTGGAAGAGGCCCTTACGGCAGAGCTGGGAGGGGCCCTTAAGGTTTCCCCGCTGTGTTGAGAGAGATGGCTAGGGGATTACACACCTGTCACGCTGGTTTCAATGAAGTTATCTCCTCTGCCCGTGACATCATTTCTATGCTATGGTGGTATCCCATGCAAATGGTGACCGTTTGTTCCCTTTGCAAGGTAACCAACGCAACGGGTGGGTCCTGAGTGTCTCTCCCAAACGCCGTTTCAATCCTGTGGCCACTGCCTTTGAAGGCTTGGTTGGCTTTTACCTCTGAAAGTTCAGAAGGGCCGAACAGTTATTTCAGAGGGATCTTAGTGCTGAGTCACGAGAACCAGGCAAACCGGAGGTTGAATGCAGCCGATCCAGGCTCGGTGTGTGTTCTGAGGGGCCCAGAATGTTCGCACCAGATCCACATTAGGTCAACATTGCCTAGTGATTCTGAGCAAACAGCATTTAGACAGTTTACGACTCCCGATGCCCGCGCAGCTGAAGAGGTCAGAGACTTGATTTTTCCATGCCTGCCTTCATGATGGATTTCCTGTATTGCTACTTTTTTATATCTGTGCATGTGAGTGTGTATGTATGAGAGTGTATATATATATATATATACACTCTCCAGATTTTTTAAAATATGAAATATATGTGTCTTATTATACACTCCCTAAATTCATTCATATTCATATATGTGTATTTATAATCAACTTTCCACAAGATTATTCTCAGAAATAATCATCCACCTGAAATACATATTTGTTTTCTAGTACTGAAAACTAAATTCAGTGAAAGGTGCAAACAAAACCTAATATTTCTACAGTTACTGAGCTAGTTTAACATCAATGCAAGTATATTCTTAGGGGACATGATGTGTATTTTGATTTTCATTTTTATTCAACACTTATACGTTACGATGTCTTCAGTTTATGCACATCATAGGATATATATTTCATTCAAAAGTTAGAAAATTTATAGGCATTTGTTTCACGATCAATCACTTTCTGATTCAGAACACATGATTCTTCTATGTTTCTTGACTGGTCTTTTCATGAGACTTCTTTCCAAACACATTATTTTCGTTTAACATCATCACTTATAAAGCAAAACTCAAACACCCTTCATGATAAACCATAATCCTAATATTACCATTAGATATATAACTGGTTGAAATGAATGATTATATATCAATATAAGATTTCTTATATATTTTCAGATTTCAATTCAATCCATTATTTAAAGTGGAACCAGATACATTATTTATTCATATTATCGTCTATTCATGCATTATCTCTATATTCATAGACACAGGGTACACCTCTTTGTACCCCTAATACTAATGTATATGTCTTCAAAATATTGCTCCCAGACATGGTGAAAGAAATACTCATGTTACCTGATCTACATATACATTTTACCACTGAAATATTCTGAACAAAAAAAAAATGTAAAGGTCACACTTATGATTGTACCAAAGCCTAAAAGGAAAGTGAACATGGATAAGTAATAACATCCGTGTCCAGGTTGCCTAATGCTCTCAAATGTCAATCCCATTGGTGACAACATATTTGTTTTTTCCTATGATTATATATTCAAACTCAACCCTGTTGAAAATGTCTAATCCTATCACTCATTTATACTTTGCCAGATTTCGTTATGTCTCTATTGATACCTGCTTTTCTACATAATTTCCCCAGTTCATCATTGTGAAAGACTCTTCACATGTACTGACATTTACATTCACTCTCTAAACGAAACCCTATTGCTAAAGAAGCTTTTTATTCCAAATCATATTCTCACTCTTCTTCCTAAACCTACCGACTATCTTTCTAATCCTACCGACTATCCCTTTTTAACTGGATGTTCTCTTCTACATTCAATCATCCAAGGTACAAGGTCCTATGCCATTGTATATCGATTTAACTGAGACAATTGTACAGAACGTAATTCAACACTATGCATCCCAATCAAGGGCCCAATGCCCTTCTGGGCTTCAAATTTTTCTTAGATTTCCGTTTTCATACATATATTTCACTTATATATTCTTATAAATATCGCAGGTACCCAATCCCTTTATTCATCCTGCAGAATGATTCCTAACCCAAATCAAACATATAATGAACCCTAACCATACACTAACTTTACCGAAGAGCAGGGACAGAGTTGGTTTTAAAATACAGGAATGTAGGGTATCTTCACCTGCTGAGAACCTCAAATGTTCATGCAGAAATGATCCCTGGTGAAGATGAAGGCAGCTATGAAATACCTCAGAAAGCAAAAGTCATCTTCCATGGCAGTCATCCTGGTCGGGTTGAAGGGTTGTGTCTGAATCACTCTCTCTTCTTAATGTATACAAGATGGACCAAACCAGTTCTGTGTGGAGAGCTGTTCCGAGGTGCTTATGATTGATATAACATTCTAACTTGTGAAAGTGTTACAGGAAAACAGGGGCAGCCTCCACCTAATGGGACTTTTGGAAGCAACTGTTAGGGCAAAGTGGTTGCCAAGGCAGTGATGTAATTCAGATCCTGAAGGAAGTGACCTCACCTCACTTCCTTGGTGATGAAACTCTCTGAACTTGGGATCCAGGAAGCCAGGAACCCAGACACAGTCCCTGTCCCAGTCCCAGTGGTCTCATATGTTTGGATTTACCAAGGACAGAGTCAGTCTTTCTTTGAACCTACAGATGTGAGGATGGCCAAATGCCAGGAAACCTTTGAAGAGGGGCTTTTCCTCAAAAAGCAGGTAGTGTCTCACCACTGGCTCTTGACAACTTCACAGAGTTGGCCAAGCAGACCAGAACTGAGACAGGAGAGGTCATTTTGGGGAAACATAGTATGGCCCACCAGTCAGAGGACACTCCGGAGAGTCACAGACCTACTTGGGGGAAGGAGGTGCCTTTGTGGGTGTGGGTGTGATTTTGTGGTTTTGTCTCAAGTTCTCAGAATAGGTGGGAAAGGCAGTTTGTTTGGTTTGGAGTGGACTACTTTTAGTAAGTCCTTTGACAAGGCGAGTGTCTGTGTATCCCACTCTGTTCATGATTGTAGACATTAGAAGAGAGAAGGCATCAATGGATGTTTCCTGTCTACTAGAAAGCTTGCCAGCATTCATTGTGCCCAATATATGAGTGGAATCAGGCTTGCCTTATGGATGGGCAACACCTACTAGCTTCATAATTTCCTGTTTTCTCCTTCAATTCTGGCAACACTCCAGAATAGTATCATGGTTTTGTGTCCAAGATATGTACCACCTCCAATATCTGTGACATGGCCATGTACTAGATAGTTGAAGGGAATGGCTAGCATCTCAGAAATCTCAGATATCAGTTGACCAGGAAAGTCTCAGTGGAGAAACCCTGCTTTTGTCCTTTTGCTTACCTATTGTTCTGTTGCCCTGAATGTCAGGAAGAACTTTGCCTCAAGCCACCACTTTGTGAAGCCTGAAGAAAACAGTTTTCAAATGCAAATGAATGGGCATCACGTGTGGATCCATGCTTAATTGCTTTGAAAAGGGATATGTCTGAATCAGTCTCTTGGCCCTGTGTGAGGCTGAGGCTTAGATTCTCAGCACCTGATGGATCTAAAGATACATCCCATGCATGCATCGAAAACCAAAATGGCAAAAAGATCAGATATTGTTGATTAACGCTCTTGCCTTCCTCTGGTAGGTTCCTGACATCCATCAAGTGAGAACAGGGATCCTTTGGGTCAAATGAGTTCTTCAAAACCCAGCACAGGCTAGCCCATAGGTGCTTGTTTTTCTCATGACTCCAATTCACTTAAAGAATCTAAACCTCAAAGTCAGTAGGCCTCAAGTTGGAGAAGCTAAGCAGTATTAAAGGAAGGCCTATTTGATCACTCCTGGTTTACAGGAAGGGTGTCCATGCCACCCTGACTTTAGGCAAATGAGGTGCAGGAAGCTTATTTTGGACACTGACGTGGGCTGCTCCCCTCATGGAAACCTCTAGCCACAGGTTATGATGAGTGTATATATGGAAGAAGATTTGGACCATGGGGGAGTGTTTGGGATTTAATTGTGGACATTTGAATGGTGGTTTGAAGAGATGACTGGGTCCACGTGGGCTTGCACCCTGGTGTGATTCCCCTTAGAGACTGAGTTGTGGTACTGATCTCAGAGAAGTATTGCCATGAATTGTGTTGGGATTTTAGATGGCCATGCATGAGAGTTGCCCTTGGAAAGACATCTAGGCCCAAGTTGACTTTCCACAGATCACAGGGAATCTCAGCCAGGATATCACATGATTTTATTCTTAAAGACTTGGCAGCCATTTTTGAGAGTCAAAACACACATGGACTTCACATTGTAGACCTCAATGGGCCTGGCTTAATCTGACATTTTGGCCACTCTTTGGGAAGCCTTGCCTGTGAGAATTCTCCAGAGTTTTCATTGAAATGAACTTACTCACCATTTAATGGTTCCTGAATAAATTGAAACCCACAGTGCCTCCAACTTCTTCCTTGAAAATTGGCTAGATAAATACCATAAAAATTTTTGAAATTCCCATGACTGGGTGGCACTGGAGAACATTTGGATGTCCTGTTGCTGATCATGAGTATGTAAGACAGTGCCTTGATTGACTTGCTTTTATGAAAATGGTGTAGAACAGAGATGCCAGTGAGTTGGATCCTGTTGAGTAGTTGTCCTAGAGCAGTGGTTGGCAGGTGTGTGATAAAACATCTGTGTTGGGCCATGTGGATCTGCCATTGTCTTGCAAATGGATTGTGACTGACATTTTGAAGCCAGTAGACTCTTATATGTAAAAGCATATTGTTATATGGAGAGGTTTCAGGGCAATGTTCAGAATCAGGTTGCCATGGTCAATGGGGCAAGCAATGTGGGATAGAAGCCTGGTTGGTGCATTCTCCTACAGAACCCGACCCACCACAATTGACAGAACTCACTTCAGCACTGTGTCCCTGTTGAACTCCTTGTATTTCATGAAGCAAATTCCAAACTCCCAGTGCAGCAGCAAGAAACACCACGAATAGTGGAGGATGACCAAATGGATTTACAGTCCACACGGGGAGACACTTAGACCCCAGTGGCCACAAGTTACATACAAATAGAAAATTCAGCACTGATGCCTCATGTTCATTGGAAAATAAGAAACAATGTCATTCATGTCACATAGATGAAGACCCAGCTTTGATGGTCTCACTCCAAATGAAGCTAATGCTCCTGACAACAGCATATATTTCATTGCCCAACCTTAGAGGCAGTTTCTCCAGATGTCAGGCTGGCAGAACTTCATGTTTGTGGAGTGTTTACCCTGTCCCTTACTTTTGAAAACTCCTCTACCACCTCCAAATTGTGAACTCCTGAGCATTTTCCATTCCACATATGTATTCACAGATTTTCTAACTCCTCTCCTCTAATTGTGTCTTATGTGGGGCGAAGGTAATGTCAAGGCATTGTTATGAATGAGAGTGGGAAGTTTTTTGTGTAGCACATATTTGCATATACATTGGATACATTTTCAAATTTTCCTATCGAAATACTGAATCCCTGACACTAACACATACCCTAATAGACTTTGACTTCTAATCCTAATATTATGGAGAAAAATAACCCAAACAGAATAGAAATACAAGAGGTTCACAGGAGGCATGGTGTATAGTTGGACTTGCCTTTCGTATGATAAATGGTAGGTGTTATAAATCTAGCGAATTTTAATTGAAATAGTCCTCCATGTGTTTTAAAAGTTAACAAATATGTGAATAACTGTCTCCCTTTCTCTGTAGCCTATTCATCACATGTATTTTTATATGCACATATCGAATTCTACCTGGTATAACTCGTACATTTTGTGAGGTGGCTGGCTTGGCAGATACAAATTGTGAGAAGAGATCACTCCTACTAAATGCTGTTGGAACCGAAAATTCAAGATACGGGTGAGCTTCTTAGTTGAACGACATAAATCCATGTTCATTAAAATGAATATTTTTGGATCTGTGGATGATATATATTTCATGGTGAATTTCGATTGGCATACATAATGCTACTTTTTTAATGTCTCTGTGTGTATGTATATATATACATATATATATTTTTTTTTCACTCTGCAGATTTTTCAAAATATGAAGTATATTTTTCTTATTATACACTCCCTAAATTCATTCATATTCATGTATGTGGATTTATAATCAACTTTTCAAAAGATTTTTCTCAGAAATATTCATCCACCTGAAATACTTATTTGTTTCCTAGTACTGAAAACTAACTTCAGGGGATCATATGATGGCTGCGAAGGGAGTGCATCATCCCCATATACCGCATCACTGTGCGGGAGAATGACGAGTTAGAATGGCTAAAACCTATCTTGTTAGGAATTTCCAGCAAAATTGTGGTTCTCCAAAACCTAGTGTACTAATTTCCATCTCACGAGGATCAGCTACGGGAACTCAAACGCGAGTGATTTGTCCTCACAGAAGGTCATGTGGCTTATTCAGGAAATCGCTCCGTGGCTAGAGTCTGTGGTGCGTGCTGGGAAACGACGAGATAGCAACGCAAATATACAGTGGTGCAGATACTGTGGGCTCCTGCCAGGTATGCAATCACTGTGCTCAGTGCTGAATTCTGGGTTTGAGACGGGGAAGCATGCAGTCCAACTCGTTTCTCCGCACCAGTCAGACCACAGAGGAACCCAGCGGCCACCATCTTGGACAGGTGACGTCACCATCCCTGTTTTCGACTGATCGCAGCTTATTCAGCTATAGAACCGGTAATTTCAGGATGCCATTCACCTTTGTCTTGCAGACAAATTACTCAGGCTCAGTGCTAGAGAACCCGCAGAAACTGCGTCTGGAGCCTGCTTCTATTAGAACATACACCGAGCCCAGAGCGGCCGAATTCCGCCTCCCGGAACTGATCTGGCCCTGGGCTAAAGAACCTGCGGAAACTGCTTCTCGGTCCGGGTCTTGCTGAATACTGTGGAGGTAAATATCAACCGAGCCTTTATAGGGAGTGCAACAGGATTGAGACGGGGCTTGTGAGTGCCGGTCAGAACTCACCCATTGCTTTAGTCACCTATCAAAGGGAACAAAATGCTGCCTTTTGCATGGGATACCAACATGGCAGAGATCTGATGTCATCAGAAAGCAGCAGAGGAGATAACTTCATTGATACCATCGGTGACAGAAACAGTTGGTCTCCTGGTAAAGAAAGTGAGTCACAAACACCAGGGTCTCTCTCACTTTGTCATCAAGCCAGAGGGGCAGAGCAGAGCCGCCGCCCACGCCCGGAACAGGCCCAGCGACACACCTGCATGGTAGTCACGTCACCCCAATTGGAATAGAGGCAGAGCAGAGCCGCCGCCCTTGCCCAGAACAGGCCCAGTGACCCGCAGGCATGGTAGTCAAATCACCCGAATTGGAATAGTTGCAGAGCAGAGCCTTCTCCCTCACCTAGTACAATCCCAGTGGCCCACCGGCATGGTAGTCAGGTCACCCCAATATTAGTAGGGACAGAGCAGAGCCTTCGCCCGCACCCAGAACAGGCCCAACAACCTGCCGGCATGGTAGTCACGACCCCCCAAATGGAGTAGTGGCAGAGCAGAGCCATCACCCGCACCCGCAAGGTTGGCACACCTGCACCTGACTGGCAGAAGAGGCCCATCGCCCTGCCGGAGCGGCAGACACTTCACCCCATTTGGAATAGGAGCAGAGCAGATCCGTTGCCCGTGCCCGCAAGGTAGGCAGACCTGCGACAAACTGGCGGAACAGGCCCAGCAACACACCTGCATGGTAGTCACGTCACCCCAATTGGAGTAGGGGCAGAGCAGAGCCGCCGCCAGCACCTACAAGGTAGGCAGACCTGCGACTGATCGGCAGAACACCCCAGGGGTCCACGGGCCTGGTAGACACGTGACACCAATTGGAGGAGGGGCAGAGCAGAGCCGCCTCCCGCGCCTGCATGGTAGGCAGACCTGCAACCGATCAGGAAAACAAGCCCAGCGGCCCGTCAGCAAGGTAGTTAGATCACCCTAATTGGAGGAGCAGCACAGCCCCCCTGCGCCCATGCAAGGGAGACTTTGCAACTATACAAGAGCAATATAAATATATAGGAGGAAAATTTCAAAATCACAACAGTTTCACCAAGCAGAAAGAAAAGCGAGCAGTATGATAAGACAAGGAAAAAAGGACCACAAGCAATGCAGGTCAGCGCAACTTTAGAAGAGGTAATAGCTGCAGTAAATGGAATGTCAGATAAAGAACTCAGGATATACATGCTTCAGATGATCTGGAGTCTCAAGGAAGACATTAGACAGCAAAATCAGACAATGAAAAATCACTTCGACAATGAATTACATAAACAAATCCAAGAAGCAAAAGATCAGCTATACAGGGAGATAGAGGTTGTAAAAAATAACAAACAGAAATCCTAGAAATGCAGAAAGCAATAAACCAACTTAAAAACTCAATTGAGAATACTACCAGCAGAGTAGAACACTTAGAAGATAGAACATCAGACAATGAAGACAAAGTATTCCAACTTGAAAAGAACATAGACAGCTCAGCAAGACTGTTAAGAAACCATCAACAGAATATCCAAGAAATACGGGATAACATAAAGAGACCAAACTTAAGAGTCATTGGAATACAGGAAGGTATAGAGGTCCAAACCAAAGCAATGAGCAATGTATTCAATGAAATAATACGAGAAAACTTCCCAGACTTGAAGAATCAGACTGACTCCCAAGTCCTAGAAGCCTACAGGACGCCGAATGTGCAAAATCATAAGAGATCCACACCTAGACACATTATAATGAAGATGCCCAACGTACACAATAAGGAGAGAATTTTAAATGCTACAAGAGAAAAAAAAAGCAGATTACATTTAGGGGTAAACCAATCAGGATAACAGCTGATCTTTCAACACAGACTCTGAAAGCTAGAAGATCCTGGATTAACATTTTTCAAACACTGAAAGAAAATGGATTCCAACCAAGAATTGTGTATCCAGTGAAATTAAGCATCAGGATGGAAGATAAAATCATAACCTTCTATGTTAAAAAAAAAGTTAAAAAAAAAAGTAGCTAGAAAACCATCTCTTCAAAACATCATTGGCAAAATATTACAGGAAGAGGAAATGGAAAATAACAATAAAAACCAACAGTGGGAGGTAGTACAGTAAAAGGGGGAAATAATCAATGTAGAAAACAATCCATGTTTAATAACATAAATAAACAAATAGGGCTGGAAGAACAACCATTATCTCAATAATAACCGTAAATGTTAATGGCTTAAACTCACCAATTAAGAGACACAGGCTAGTAGAATGGATCACAACACAAGACCCAATAATATGCTGCCTACAGGAGACGCATTTGATAGGAAAAGACATACATAGACTGAAGGTGAAAGGTTGGGAAAAATCATATCACTTATATGGACTTCGGAAACAAGCACGAGTGTCCATACTCATATCAAATAAAATAGATTTCAAGCCAAAGTTAATCAAAAGGGATAAAGAGGGACACTACATACTGCTCAAGAGAACCATACACCAACAAGACATAACCATTATAAATATATATATGCCCCAAACAATGGTGCAGCTATGTCCATCAAACAAACTTTTCTCAAGATCAAGAGTCTAATAGACCACCATACAATAATCATGGGAGACTTCAACACACCTCTCTCACCACTGGACAGGTCTTCCAAACAAAAGTTGAAATAGAAAACTATAGAACTCAATAACACAATTAATAACCTAGACTTAATTGACATATATCGAATATACTCCTCAACATCAAGCAGTTACATTTTTCCTCAGCAGCACATGGATCCTTCTCAAAAATAGATCATATATTATGTCACAGGGTAATTCTTAGACAATATAAAGAAGTAGAGATAATACCATGCATCTTATCTGATCATAATCTAATATAAACTAAAAATCAATGATAAACGAAGGAAGGAAAAATCATGCATCACTTGGAGAATGAACAATAGGTTACTGAATGATCAATGGGTTATAGAAGACATCAAGGAGGAAATTAAAAAATTCTTAGAGATAAATGAAAACACAGGCACAACATATCAGAATCTATGGGACACACTGAAATCCGTTCTAAGAGGAAAATTCATTGCTTGGATTTCATTCCTTAAAAAAAGAAAAAAAAAAACAAAACAAATAAATGATGTCATACTTCATGTCAGAATCCTAGAAAAAGAAGAGGAAAACAACAGCAAAATAAGTAGAAGGTAAGATTTAATTAAAATCAAAGCTGAAATTAATGAAATCGAAACAAAAGAAACAATTGAAAAAATTGAGAAAACTAAAAGTTGGTTCTTTGAAAAAATAAATAAAATCGACAGACCCTTAGCCATGCTAATGAAGAGAAGAAGAGAGAAAACTCAAATTACTAGCATACGGGATGAAAAGGGCAACATCACATGTTAAGGTATATAAACAAGTCAGGATGGCACCTGGTATTTTGCCAGAGAAATGTTAGGGTCTGTAAACAAGTCTGGATGGCGCCTGGAAAAATGCCATAGAGAGTGGTTTGTGAAGTAACAAAAGCAAGCCATTATGTGTGGAGATTCCTTATTGGTTCACTGCTGGATCTATTTTATGCTAATTAGATAAGCTATATAAAATGTATAAATATCGCTCAGATGCTACAATAAACGGCTTCCATTCCTGCTGTATCAATCTACACAAGTTATTTGTCACCCCCTGGCAATCACAGCAGATATTTCTGAAATACAGAAGATAATCAGAAATTAATTTGATTCATTATACTCCAATATAATAGAAGATAGTGAAAGCATCGAAAAATTTCTTAAGTCATATGATCTGTCCAGATTGAGTCAGGAGGATATAGACAACCTAAACAGACCAGTATCAATTGAGGAAATAGAAGAAACCATCCAAAGATTACCAACTAAGGAAAGACCAGGACAGTATGGGTATACAGCAGAGTTTTACAAACCCTTTAAATATGAACTAATACCAATACTTTTCAAGCTATTTCAGGAAATTGAAAAAGAGGGAGATCTTCCAAATTCATTCTACCAGGCCAATATCACCCTGATTTCTACACCAGACATAAACACTTCAAACAAAGAAAACTACAGACCAATATCCCTAAGGAATCTAATTGCAAAAATCCCTAATTAAATTCTGGTGAATCAGATACAAAAACATATTAAAAAAATTGTGCACCATGATCAAGTAGGATTCATCCATGGAATGCAAGGCTTGTTCAATATACGAAAATCAATAAATGTTATTCACCACATCAATAGACTTAAAAATAAGAACCATATGATCATCTCGATAGATGCACAAAAAGCATTCGACAAAGTACAGCATCCCTTTATCTTCAAAACTCTAGAAAAACTAGGAATAACAGGATCATACCTCAATATTGTAAAAGCAATCTATGCTAATCCTCAAGCTAGCATCATTCTGAATCTAGAAAAATTGAAGGCATTCCCTCTAAAATCTGGAACAAGAATGGGATGCCCTCTCTCACTACTTCTGTTCAATACAGTTCTCGAAACACTGGCCAGAGCAATTAGACAGACGGAAGAAATTAAAGGCATAAAAATAGGAAAAGAACAACTTAAATTATTACTATTGCAGATGACATGATTCTATACCTAGCAGACCCAAAAGGGTCTACAAAGAAACTAATAGAGCTAATAAATGAATGCAGCAAAGTGGCAGGATATAAAATCAACACGCATAAATCAAAGGCATTCCTCTATATCAGGGACAAATCCTCTGAAATGGAAATGAGAACAACCACTCCATTCACAATATCCTAAAAAAAAAAAAAAGATGGGAATCAACCTAACAAAAGAGGGGAAAGTCTCATACAATGAAAACTACACAACCCTAAAGAGAGAAATATAAGAAGATCTTAGAAGATGTAAAAATATACCCTGTTCATGGAAAGGCAGAACTAACATCATCAAAATGGTGATATTACCAAAATTTCTCTATAGGTTTAATGCAATGCCAATCAAATCCCAAAGGCATTTCTTGTAGAAATAAAGAAAGCAATCATGAAATACATATGGAAAAATAAAAGTTCCAGAATAGCAAAAACAATGCTAGGCAGGAAGTGTGAATCAGGCGGTAGAGCGATACCAGACTTCACACTATACTACAGAGCAATAGTAACAACAATAGCATGGTACTGGTACCAAAACAGGCTTGTGGACCAATGGTACTGAATAGAGGACACAGAAACCAATCCACAAAACTACAACTATCTTATATTTGATAAAGGGGCTAAAAGCATGCAATGGAGGAAGGATAGCATCTTCAACAAATGGTGTTGGGAAAACTGGAAATCCATATGTAACAAATTGAAACTGAATCCCTTTCTCTTGCCATGCACAAAAGTTAACTCAAAATGGATCAAGGAGCTTGATATCAAATCAGAGACACAGTGTCTGATAGAAGAAAAATTTGCTAACGATGTACATACTGTGGGGTCGGGCTCCAAATTCCACAATAGGACACCCATAGCACAAGAGTTAATAACTAGAATCAACAAATGGGACTTACTCAAACTAAAAAGTTTTTTCTCAGCAAAAGAAACAATAAGAGAGGTAAATAGGGAGCCTACATCCTGGGAAGAAATCTTTACTCCTCACACTTCAGATAGAGCCCTAATATCCAGAGTATACAAAAAACTCAAAAAATTAGACAATAAGATAACAAAGAACCCAATCAACAAATGGGCTGAGGACCTCAACAGACACTTATCAGATGAGGACTTACAATCAATCAACAAGTACATGAAAAAATGCTCACCATCTCCAGCAGTCAGAGAAATGCAAATCGAAACCACCCTAAGATACCATCTCACTCCAGTAAGATTGGCAGCCATTATGAAGTCAAACAACAAGTTCTGGCAATGATGTGGGGAAACAGGTACACTTCTACATTGCTGGTGGGACTGCAAATTGGTGCAGCCAATTTGGAAAGCAGTATGAAAATTTCTTGGAAAGCTGGGAATGGAACCACCATTTGACCCAGCTATTCCCCTACTCAGTCTATTCACTAAAGACCTAAAAACAGCATGCTACAGGGACACTGCTACATCGATGTTCATAGCAGAACAATTCACAACAGCAAGACTGTGAAACCAACTTAGATAACCTTCAATGAAAGAATGGATAAAATACTGTGGCATTTATACACAATGGAGTATTACTCTGCATTGAAAAATAAAAAAAATCATAGAATTTGGAGGGAAATGGATGGCATTAGAGCAGACTATGCTAAGTGAAGCTAACCAATCCTTAAAAAACAAATGCCAAATGTCATCTTTGATATAAGGAGAGTAACTAAGAACAGAGGAGAGACGAAGAGCATGACAAGATGATTAACATTAAAGCGGGATGAGAGGTGGAAAGGAAAGGGAGAGAGAAGGAAAATTGCATGGAATTGGAAGGAGACCCTCAGGGTTATACAAAATTACATACAAGAGAAAGTGAGGGGAAAGAGAAAAATAATACAAGGGGGACAAATTTATTACAGTAGAGGGGGTAGAGAGAGAAGAGGGGAGGGGCGGGGAGGGGAGGGGGGATAGTAGAGGATAGGAAAGGCAGCAGAATTCAATAGACACTAGTATGGCAATATGTGAATCAATAGATGTGTAACTGATGTGATTCTGTAATCTGTACACGGGGTAAAAATGGGAGTTTATAGCGCACTTGAATCAAAGTGTGAAATATGTTATAACAACAACTATGTAATGTTTTGAACAACCATAAATAAAAATGAAATAAAACTAACTACGGTGAATAATGCATGCAATCCTAATATTTCTACAGTAAATGACCCAGTTTAACATCAATGCAAGTAGATTCCTATGGGACATGATGTGTACTTTGACCTTCATTTTTATTCAACACTGGTACATTACTATTTCATCAGTTTATGCACATCACAGGATATATATTTCATCCACAATTTAGGAAAGTTATAGGCATTTGTTTCACTTTCAATCAATTCCAGCTTCAGAACACATGGATTCCTCCATATTTCTTGACTGGTCTTTTCATGAGACTTCTTTCCAAACACATTATTTTCGATTTCCATAAACACTTTTGAAACAAAACTCACACACACTTCATGATAAACAATAACCCTAAGATTACCATTATATATGTAACTGGTTGGAGTGAATGATTGTATGTCAATATATGATGTCCTATATATTTTAAGATATCAATTCAATCCATTATTTAAAGAGAAAAAAGTTATATTATTTATTCACACTATGGTCTATTCATGCATTATCTCTATATTCATTGACACAGGGTACACCACTTGGTACCCACAATACTAATTTATGTGTCCTCAAATATTGCTCCCAGAAATGGTGGAAGAAATATACACATCATATGATCTACATATATATTTGATCACAATAATTTTCTGTGCACAAAATGCAAAGGTCACACTTATGATTGTACCAAATCCTAAATTGAAAGTGAACATGGCTTACTAAAAACATCCATGTCCAGGTTGCCTAATGCTTTCAAATGTCATTCCTATTGGTGACTACATATTTGTTTCTTCCTAAGATTATGTATTCAATCTCAACCCTGTTGAAAATGTCTAATCCTATCACTCACTATATAATTGCCTCATTTCGTAATGTCTCTATTGATATTTTCCTTCCTACATATTTTCCCCAGTTAATCATTGTCACTGACTCTTCACATGTGCTGACATTTATATTCACTCTATAACCGAAACCCTAATGCTACAGAACTTTTTGTCCAATTTTTATACTCACTCATTTTTTATAAACCTACCGACTATCTTCCTAATCCCACCGACTATCTCAATTTGAGTGGATGTTCTCTTCTAAAATCAAACATCCAAGGTATAAGGTCCTATGCCATTGATTATCAATTTATCTGAGACATCTGTGTAGAACGTAATTAAAATCTAAGTATCCCAATCAAGGGCCTAATGCCCTTCTGGGCTTCAAATCTTACCAACATTTCTGTTTTCATACTTATATTTCACCTCTATAATCTTATAAATATCACAGGTTCCCAATACTATTAATCATCCTGCAGAAGGATTCGTAATCCAAATCAAACATGTTAATAACCCTAACCATACACTCTTCCCTCAACCTAACCTTACAGAAGAGCAGGGACAGAGTTCGTCTTACAATACAGGAATGTAGGGGATCTGCCTCCTGCTGAGAACCTCAAAGGTCCATGCAGGTTTGATCCCTGGAGAAGATTAGGCAGCTATGAAGGACCTGAGAGAGAAAAAGTTATCTTCCATCTCAAACAACCTTTCCAAGATGAAGGGTTTTGTCTGAATAAGCCTCTCTCTTCTTAATGTAGAGAAGATGGACCATACCAGGCATGTGTGGAGAGCTGTTCCTGGGTGCCTATGGTTGATATACCATTCTAACTTTTGAAAGTGTCACAGGAAGTAAGGGCTGCCTCCATCTCATAGTACTATTGGAAGCAACTGTTAGGACAAAGTGGTTGCCAAGGCAGTGACCTCATTAAATTCCTGAAGAGAATAATCTCACCTCACTTCCTTGGTGATGAAACTCTCTGAACTTGGGATCCGGGAAGCCAGGCACGCAGAGCCAGTCCCATTCCCAGTCCCAGTGGTCTCACTTGTTTGGATTTAACAAGGACAGAGTCAGTCTTTCTGAGTACCTACTGATGTGAGGATGGACAAATGTCAGGAAAGCTCTGAAGAGAGGCCTTTCCTGAGAAAGCAGGTAGTGGCTCACAGCTGGCTAGTGACAACTTCACAGATTGGGCCAATGAGACCATATCTGACACAGGACAGGCGATTTCATCAGAACATAGTATGGCCCACCAGTCAGAGGACACTCCTGATAGTCACAGACCTACTTGGGGGTAGGAGCTGCCTTTGTGTGTGTGGGTGTAGGTTTGAGGTTTTGTCTCATGTTCTGAGAATAGGTAGGAAAGGCAGTTTATTTGTTTTGGAGTGAACTGTTTCTGGTAAGTCGTTTGACAAGGCCAGTGTCTCTATGTCTGTGTATCCCACTGTGTCCGGGGTTTTAGACATTAGAAAAGAGAATGAATCATTGTATGTGTTCTGACTAGTAGAAAGCTTCCCAAGATTCATCTTGCCCAATTTATGAATGGACTGTGGCTTGACTTATGCGTGGGCAACTCCTACAATCTTGCTAAGTTCCTGTTTTCTTCCTGAATCCTGGCCAATTTCCAGAATAGGCTCATTTTTTTGTGTCCAAAATATGTACCACCTCCAAGCTCTGAGACTTGGCCATGTACTGGATAGCTGAAGGGAATGGGAGCATCTCAGAAAACTCAGATATGAGTGTGACCAGAAAATTCTAATGGAGAAACCTGCTTTGGGCCTTTTGCTTACCAATTGTTCTGTTGCCCTGAATGTCCGGAACATCTTTGCCTCAGGCCACACCTTTGTAGAGCCAAAAGAAATAGTTTTCAAACAGAAATGAAAGGGCATCACCTCTGGCTCTTTGCTTAATTGCTTTGGAAAGGGATGTGTCTGAATCAGCTTTTTGGCCCTCTGTGAGGCTGCGGCTTAGATTTTTAGCACCTGATGGATCTAAAGAAAGATCCCATGTGTGCATCCAAAACCAAAATGGACAAAAGAGCATTCATTTTGGATGAAGTCTCTCACATTCCTCTGTAAGGTTCCTGACCTTCATCAAGTGAGAATAGTGATCATTTGGTTCAAATGCGTTCCTCAAAACCCTGCAGAGGATAGCCCATAAGTGCTTGATTTTTCTCATGACTCCAAATCACATAAAGACTCTAAGCCCCACAGTCAGTAGGCTTCAAATTGGAGAAGCAGTGCCATCTTAATGGCCGGCCAATTTGATCACTCCTGGTTCACTGGGAGGATGTCCAGGCCATCCTGATTTTAGGCAAATGAGGGGCAAGGGTGGTTATTTTGGACACTGTCTTGGGCCGCACCCCTCATGGAAACCTCCAGCCAGAGGTTATGATGAGTGTGTATTTAGAAAAGATGAGTGACATGTGGGAGTGTTTTGGATTTAATTGTGGATATTTGTGTGGCAGTTGGAAGACATAACTGGGTCTACCTGGGCTTGAACTTTGGTGTGATTCCCCTTAGAGACTGAGTTCAGAATCTGACCTCAGAAAAGTATTGCCATGTATTGTGTTGGGATTAAAGAGGCCATGTATGAGAGTCACCCTTGGAAACTGAGAACTAGCGCCAGAGTGGCTTTGCACAGAGAACTGGGAATCTCAGCCAAGGTATCACATGATTTCATTCGAAAGACTTGGCAGCCATATTTGAGAGTCAAAACACACATGGACCTCACATTGTAGACCTCAATGGGCCTGGCTAAATGTGACCTTTTGTCCACTCTTTGAGAAGCCTTGCCTGTGAGGGTTCTCCAGAGCTTTCATTGAAATAATCTTCCTCTCCATTTAATGGTTCCTGAATAAATTGAAACCCACAGTGCCTCCAACTTCATCCTTGAAAAATTTCTAGATAAATACCGTGAATTTTTTGAAATTCCCACGACTAGGTTGCACTAGAGAACCTTTGGATGTCCTGCTGCTGATCATGGATGTACCTGACAGTGCCTTGCTTGACTGGGTTTTATGAAAATGGTGTAGAACAGAGGTCCCAGTAAGTTGCAGCCTCCTGAGAAGTGGGCCTAGAGTTGTGGTGGGCAGGAGTGTGATAAAACTTCTGTGTTGGAGCAATTTGGATCTTCCATTGGCTTACAAATGGCTTGTGGCTTACATGGTGCAGCCAGCAGACCCTTATAAGTAAAGGCATCTTGTTATATGGAGAGGATTCAGGGCAATGTTCAGAATCAGGTTGCTATGGACAAGGATGCAATGGGGCAAGCTTTGAGGGATAGAAGATTGGTTGGTGCATTTTTCTGCTGTCCCTGACCCACCACACGTGATAGAACTCCCTCCTGCACTGTGTCCCAGTTGAACTCCTTCTATTTTATGAAGCAAATACCAAACTACCAGTGCAGCAGGAAAAACCCCACAAAAAGTGTAGGAGGGCCAAATGGCTTCACAGTTCAACGGGGAGACACTTAGACCCCAGAGGCCACAGTTTACTTAAAAAGAAAAATATCAGCACTGCTGCCTCATGTTCATTGAAATATCAGAAACAATGTCTTCCAGGTCTCATAGATGCAGACCCAGCTTTGATGGTCTCACTACAAAGAAAGCCAAATCTCCTGAAAACAACATATATTTCAAGTGCCCTATCTCAGAGGCAGTTTCTCAAAAAGCTTTTAGGCCAGCAGAGCTCCATGTTTGTGGAGTGTTTACCCTATCCCTTGCTTTTGGAAACTCCTCTACAACCTCCAAGGTTGTGAACTCCTGAGCATTTTCCATTCCAGATATGTGTTCACTAATTTTCTAACTCTTCTCCTCTAATTTTGTCTTACTTGGGGTGAAGGTAATGTCAAGGCATTGTTCTGGATGAGAGTGGGAGGATATTTGTGCAGCATATATATGCATACAAATTGGATTCATTTTCCAATTTTCATTTTGAAATATTGAATCCCTGACACTAACCCATACCTACTAGACTCAGACAACTCATCCTAATATGATAGAGAAAAATAAGCCAAACCTATAGAAATACAAGCAGTTCATTGGAGGCATGTTGTATAGTTGGACTTGAGTTTTGCATTATATAAGGTAAAAGTTATAAATCTAGTCAATTTTTAATCGAAGAAGTTCTCCCTGAGTTTTTAAACTTAAAAAATACGAGAATTCTTGTTTCCCTTTCTCTTTAGCCTATTCACACTTGTATATTTATATGCACATATAGAATCCTACCAGGTATCACACGTACATTTTTGAGGTGGCTGATTGGCATATAAAAACTGTGAGAAGAGTTCACTCCTCCTAAACGCTGTTGGAACTGAAAATTCAACCTATAGGGGAGCTTCCTAGTAGAAGAACATTATGCATAAATTCATGTTCAGTAAAATAAATATTTTTGCATCTGTGGATGATATATATTTACTGATGAATTTCGATTCGCATATATATTGCTACTATTAAATGTATGTGAGTGTTTTTTTTTTGTGTGTGTGTGTGTATAATATATCTGTACACTCTGCAGATATTTCAAAATATAAAATATATGTGTCTAATGTAAACCCTCTAAATTCATTCATGTTCATGTATGTGGATTTATAATCAACTTTTCACAAGATTTTAATCAGAAATATTCATCCACCTGAAATACATAATTGTTTCCTAGTACTGAAAACTAACTTCAGTGAATGGGGCATACAAATCCTCATTATTCTACAGAAACGCACCCAGTCTAACATCAATGCAAGTAGACTCCTATGGGACATGATATGTAATTTGACGTTCATATGTATTCAACAATGGTACATTATTATTTCTTCAGTTTTTGCACATTTTAAGTTATACACTTCATCCACAAGTTCACAAATTTATAGGCATTTGTTTCAACTTTAATCACTTCTTGCTTCAGAACACAAGTATTGTCAGGGTTTCTTGACAGGTCTTTTCATGAGACTTCTTTCCAAACACATTATTTTAGATTTCCATAATCACTTTTGAAGCAAAACTCACACACTCTTCATGATAAACCAAAACACTAATATTTCCATGAGATATATAACTGGTTGGAATGAATGATTGTGTATCAATATATGATTTCCTTTAATTTTTCAGATATCAATTCAATTCATTATTTAAAGTTCAAAAAAGTTGTATTATTTAGTCACAGTATGTTCTATTTATGCTTTATCTCTATGTTCATAGACACAGGGTACACCTCTTTGTACCCCCAATTCTAATTTTAAATATTCAATATATTGCTCCCAGAAATGGTGAAAGAAATACTCATGTCACCTCATTATCACAGTAATATTCTGGACAAAAAATGGAAAGGTCCCTCTTATGATTGTACCAAAGCCTAAATGGAAAGTGAACATAGATTACTAAAAACATCCATGTCCAGGTTGCCTAATGCTATCAAATGTCAATCCTGTTGGTGACTACATATTTGTTTCCATCTAATTTATATATTCAAACTCAACCCTGTTGAAAATGACTAATTCTATCACTCACTTTATACTTTGCCTGATTTTGTAATGATTCTATTGATATCTGCTTTTCTACATATTTTCCCCAGTTCACCATAGTGACTGACTCTTTATATGTACTGACATCTACATTCACTCCATAACCGAAACCCTACTGGTAAAGAACATTTGGTCCAAATCCTATACTCACTCTTCTTCCTAAAGCTATCGACTATCTTCCTAATCCTAACGATTATCACTTTTTGCCTGGATGTTCTCTTCTAAATTCAATCATCATAGGTACAAGGTCCTACTCCCTTGTATATCGAATTATCTGAGACATCTTTGCAGAACATAATTCTAAGCTAAGTATCCCAATCAAGGGGAAAACCCTTCTGGGCTTCAAATCATACCTAGATTTTTGTTTTCATACTTTTATTTCACATCTATATTCTTGTAAATATCACAGGTTCCCAATACCATTATTCATCACACAGAATGATTCATAACCCAAATCAAACCTGTTATTAACCCTAAGCGCACACTGTTCCCTCAATCTCATTTTACAGAAAAGCAGGGACAGAGTGGTTCTTACAATACAGGAAATTATGGGATCTTCCACCTGCTGAGAACCTCAAAGGTCCATGCAGAAATGATACCTGCAGAATTTGTAGGCAGGTATGAAGGACCTGAGTGAGCAAAAGTCATCTTCCATGGCAAATAACCTGGTCAGGATGAAGGGATGTGTCTGAATCAGCCTCTCTCTTTTTATTGTAGAGAAGATGGACCAAACCAGGCCTGTGTGGAGAGCTGTTCCTGGGTGCCTATGGTTGATATACCATTCTACCTTGTGAAAGTGTCACAGGAAGTAGGGGAAGGCTCCATCTCAGGGACCCTTGGAAGCAACAGTTAGGACAAAGTGGTTGCCAAGGCAGTGACCTCATTCAGTTCCAAAGAATGTGACATACCTCATTTCCTTGGTGATGGAACTCTCTGAAATTTGTATCCAAGCATTGGATTCCAAATGGCTTGTAACTGACATGGTGCTGCCAGCAGACCCTTATATGTAAAGGCATCTTGTTATATGGAGAGTTTTAAGAGGAAAATTAAGAATCAGGTTGATATGGACAAGGGGGCAATGGGGCAAGCTGTGAGAGATAGAAGCCTAGTTGGTGCATTCTCTTGCAGACCCTGACCCACCACACGTGACAGAACTCCCTCCAGCACTGTGTCCCAGTTTAGCTGCTAGTATTTCGTGAAACAAATACCAAACTCACAGTGCAGCAGCCTAAAAACCACAAAAAGTGGAGGAGGACCAAATGGCTTCACAGTCCACACGGGGAGACAGGGAGACACTTAGTCCCCAGTGGCCTCAGTTTACCTATAAAGAGAGGATTCAGCACTGCTTCATCTTGTTCATTGGAAAATAAGAAACCATGTCCTCCAGGTCACATAGATGCAGACCCAGCTTTGATGGTCTCACTACAAAGGAAGCCAAATCTCATGAAAACAACATATATTTAAAGTGCGGAAGCTCAGACGCAGTTTCTCAAAGTTTTTAGGGCAGCAGAGTTACATGTTTGTGGAGTGTTTACCATGTCCCTTACTTTTGGAAACTCCTAAACCACCTCCAAGGTTGTGAACTCCTGAGCATTTTCCATTCCAGATATGTATTCACTGATTGTGTAACTCTTCTCCTCTAATTGTGTCTTACTTGGGGTGAAGGTAATGTCAAGGCATTGTTTTGGATGAGAGTGGGAGGATATTTGTGCAGCATATATTTACATACACATTGGATTCATTTTCCAATTTTTCATTCGAAGTACTGAATCCCTGACACTAACCCATACCTAGTAGACTCAGACTATTCATCCTAATATAATGGGAAAAATTAACCCAACACAATAGAAATACAAGCACTTCAGAGGAGACATGTTCTATAGTTGGACTTGACATTTGCATTATATAAGGTAGGAGTTATACATCTAGTCAAATTTTAATTGAAATATTCTCCATGTGTTTTTAAACTTAACAAATATGTGAATACTTGTTTCCAATTTCTGTAGCCTATTCACACATGTATATTTATATGCATATATAGAATCCTACCAGGTATCACACGTACATTTTTGTAAGGTGGATGTCTTGGCAGATACAAATTGTGAGAAGTGTTCACTCCTCCTAAATGCTGTTGGAAATGAAAATTCAACCTATAAGAGAGCGTCCTAGAAGAACAACATTATACATAAACTCATGTTCAGAAATATAAATATTTTTGCATCTGTGGATGATATATATTTACTGATGAATTTCGATTGGCATTTATATTGGTACTTTTTAATGTCTGTGAGTGTTGTGTGTGTGTGTGTGTGTGTGTGTGTATAGATATAGATATAGATATACTCTCCAAAGTTTTCCAAATATGAAATATATGTGTCTAGTATACACTCTCTAAATTCATTCATATTCATGTATGTGGATTTATAATCAACTTTTCACAAGATTATAATCAGAAATATTCATCCACCTGAAATACATATTTGTTTCCTAGTACTGACTACTAACTTCAGTGAAGGGTGCATACAAATCCTAATTATTCTACAGTATCTGACCCAGTCTAACATCAATGCAAGTAGACTCCTATGGGACATGATATGTAATTTGTCATTCATTTGTATTCGACACTGGTACATTATTGTTTCTTCAGTTTTTGCACATCATAGGATATACATTTCATCCACAAGTTCACAAATTAATAGGCGTTTGTTTCAACATTAATCACTTCTTGCTTCAGAACACATGTATTGTCAAGGTTTCTTGACTGGTCTTTTCATGAGACTTCTTTCCAAACACATTATTTTGAATTTCCATAATCATTTTGAAGCAAAACTCACACACTCTTCATGATAAACCAAAACACTAATATTTCCATTAGATATATAACTGGTTGGAATGAATGATTGTATATCAATATACAATTTCCTTTTATTTTTCAGATATCAGTTCAATTCATTATTTAAAGTTCAAAAAAGTTATATTATTTATTCACAGTATGGTCTATTTGTGGTTTTTCTCTATGTTCATAGAAACAGGGAACACCTATTTGTACCCCCAATTCTAATTTTAAATATTCAATATATTGCTCCCAGAAATGGTGAAAGAAATACTCATGTCACCTCATTATCACAGTAATATTCTGGACAAAAAATGGAAAGGTCACACTTATGATTGTACCAAAGCCTAAATGGAAAGTGAACATGGATTTCTAAAAACATCCATGTCCAGGTTGCCTAATGCTGTCAATTGTCACTCCTATTGGTGACTACATATTTGTTTTTTCCTAATATATATTGAAACTCAACCCTGTTGAAAATGTCTAATTCTATCCCTCACTTTATACTTTGCCTGATTTCGTAATGTTTCCATTGATATCTGCTTTTCTACATATTTTCCCCAGTTCAACATAGTGTCTGACTCTTCATATGTGCTGACATTTACATTCACTCTATAACCAAAAGTCTATTGCTAAAGAACTTTTGGTCCAAATCCTATACTCACTCGTCTTCCTAAACCTACCGACTATCTTCCTAAACCTACTGAATATCCCTTTTTGACTGGATGTTCTCTTCTAAATTCAATCATCCAATGTACAAGGTCCTATGCCATTGTATATCAAATTATCTGAGACATCTTTGCAGAACATAATTCAAAGCTAAGTATCCCAATCAAGGGCAAAACCCTTCTGGGCTTCAAAGCATACCTAGATTTCTTTTTTCATACTTATATTTCACCTCTATATTCTTGTAAATATTGCAGGTTCCCAATCCCATTATTCATCGCACAGAATCATTCGTCACCAAATCAAACCTGTTTTTAACCCCAAGTATACACTGTTCCCTCAATCATTTTACAGAAGAGCAGGGACAGAGGGGTTCTTACAATACAGGAAAGTTGGGGATCTTCCACCAGATGAGAACCTCAAATGTCCATGCACAAATGATACCTGGAGAAGTTGTAGGCAGGTATGAAGCACCTGAGAGAGCAAAAGTCATCTTCCATGGCAAACAACCATGGGATGTGTCTGAATCTGCCTCTCTCTTCTTATTGTAGACAAGGTGGAACAATCCAGGCCTGAGTGGAGAGCTGTTCCCGGGTGCCAATGGTTGATATACATTCTACCTTATGAAAGTGTCACAGGAAGTAGGGGAAACCTCCATCTTATGTAACCCTTGGAAGCAACTGTTAGGACAAAGTGGTTGCCAAGGCAGTGACCTCATTCAGTTCCAAAGAATGTGACATACCTCATTTCCTTGGTGATGGAACACTCTGAACTTGGTATCCAAGAAGCCAGGCACCCAGAGGCAGTCCCAGTCCCAGTCCCAGTGGGCTCACTTGTTTGGATTTACCAAGGACAGAGTCAGTTTTCTTGGTACCTACTGATGTGAGGATGGCCTAATGCCAAGAGAACTCTAAAGAGGGACCTTTCCTGAGAAAGCAGGTAGTGGCTAACCACTTTTTCCTGACAACTACACAGAGTTGAACAAGGAAACAAGATCTGAGAGAAGACAGGCCATTTCGGGGGAACATAGTATGGCCCGCAGTCAGAGGAAACTCCGGATAGTCACAGACCTACTTGGGGTAAGGAGGTGCCTTTGTGGGAGTGGGTGTGGGTTTGTTGTTTTGTCTCATGTTCTGAGAATAGGTAGGAAAGGCGGTTTGTTTGGTTTGTAGTGGACAGTTTCTAGTAAGTTGTTTGACAAGGCGAGTGTTTCTGTTTCGGTGTATCCCAATGTGTCCGTTGTTGTAGACATTAAAAAGAGAATGCATTAATTGATGTGTCCTGTCTAGTATAAGTCTTCCCATAATTCATCCTGCCCAATATATGAATGGACTGCAGCTTGTCTTATCGATGTGCAACACCTACTATCTTTCTAAGATGCTGTTTTCTTCCTGAATTCTGGCCACTCTCCAGAATAGGCTCATGGTTTTGTGTCCAAAATATGTACCACCTCCAAGCTCTGTGACATGTCCATGTAATGGATAGCTGAAGAGAATGGCGAGCATTTCAGAAAACTCAGATATCAGTGTGACCAGGAAAGTCTCAGTGCAGAAACCCTGCTTTGGGCAATTTGCTTACTAATTGTTGTGTTGCACTGAATGTCAGGAAGGTCTTTGCCTCAGGCCACCCCTTTGTGAAGCCTGAAGAAAACAGTTTTCAAATACAAATGAATGGGCATCACCTGTGGCTTCTGGCTTCATTGCTTTGAGAATGGATGTGTCTGAATCAGCCTCTTGGCCATGTGTTTGGCTGTGACTTAGATTCTCAGCACCTGATGAATCTAAAGAATGATCCCATGCGTGCATCCAAAACCATAAGGGCAAAAAATCATTCATTGTGGATGAAGTCTCTTGCCTTCCTCTGTTAGGTTCCTGAACTCCATCTAGTGAGAATAGGGATTCTTTGAGTCAAATGAGTTCTTCAAATCTCTGCAGAGGTGCTTGGATTTTCGAATAACTTTAAATCACATAAAGAATCTATTCCTGAAATCAGTAGGCCTCAAATTGGAGAAACACAGAAGAATTAACGGCAGGCTTATTTGATCATTGCTGGTTCACAGAAACGGTGTCCAGGCCACCCTGACTTTAGGCAAATGAGGGGAAAACGAGCTGATTTTGGACACTGTCTTGGGCTGCGCCCCTCATGGAAACCTCCAGCCAGAGGTTAAGATGAGTTACTATATGGAATAAGATGAGGGCCATGTGGGAGTGTATCGGTTTTAATTTTGGTCATTTGTGTGGCATTGGAAAAAATGACTGGGTCCACGTGGGCTTGAACTCTGGTGTGATTCCCCTTAGAGACTGGGTTTTAGAACTGAATTCAGAGAAGCATTGCAATGAATTTTGTTAGAATTTCAAGAGGCCACGCATGAAAGTCGCTCTTGGAAATTGAGACCTAGGCCCCGGGTGGATTTCCAAAGAGGCCTGGGAATCTCAGCAAGGATATCACATGATTTTATTCTTAAAGACATGGCAGCCATAGTTGAGAGTCAAAACACACATGGACCTCACATTGTAGACCTCAATGGGCCTGGCCTAATGTGACCTTTTGACCACTCTTTGGAAAGCCTTGCCTGTGAGAGTTCTCCAGATATTTCATTGAAATGAGCTTCCTCACCATTTAATGTTTGCTGAATGAATTGAAACCCACAGTGCCTCCAACTTCATGCTTGAAAAATGGCTAGATAAATACCATGAAATTTTTGAAATTTCTACGACCAGGTGGCACTGGAGAAACATTGGATGTCCTGTTGCTGATCATGAGTATACCAGACAGTGCCTTGATTTACGGAGTTTCATGAAAATGGTGTAGAATAGGGTGGCAGTAAGTTGGAGCCTGCTGAGTAGTGGGTCTAGAGCAGTGGTGGGGAGGTGTTTGATAAAACATCCGTGGTAGGGCCATGTGGATCTACCATTGGATTCCAAATGGCTTGTAACTGGCGTGGTACAGCCAGCAGACCCTTATATGTAAAACCATCTTGTTATATGCAGAGTTTTCAGAGGAAAATTAAGAATCAGGTTGATATGGACAAGGGGGAAATGGGGCAAGCTGTGAGAGATCGAAGCTTATTTGGTGCATTCTCTAGCAGACCCACGTGACAGAACTCCCTCCAGCACTCTGTCCCAGATTAGCTCCTAGTATTTCGTGAAACAAATACCAAACTCACAGTGCAGCAGCAAAAAAACCACAAAAAGTGGAGGAGGACCAAATGGCTTTACAGTCCACACGGGGAGAAACTTAGTCCCCAGTGGCCTCAGTTTACCTACAAAGAGTGGATTCAGCACTGCTTCATCTTGTTCATTGGAAAATAAGAAACCATGTCCTCCAGGTCACATAGATGCAGACCCAGCTTTGATGGTCTCCCTACAAAGGAAGACAAATCTCCTGAAAACAACATATATTTCAAGGGCGGAAGCTCAGAGGCAGTTTCTCAAAAAGTTTTTAGGCCAGCAGAGCTCCATATTTGTGGAGTGTTTACCCTGTCCCTTAGTTTTGCAAACTCCTCTACCACCTCCAAGGTTGTGAACTCCTGAGCATTTTACATTCCAGATATCTATTCACTGATTTTGTAACTCTTTTCCTCTAATTGTGTCTTACTTGGGGTGAAGGTAATGTCAAGGCATTCTTCTGGATGAGAGCGGGAGGATATTTGTGCAGCATATATTTACATACACATTGGATTCATTTTCCAATTTTCCATTCGAAATGCTGAATTCCTGACACTAAGCCATACCTAGTAGACTCAGACTATTCATCCTAATATAATGGGGAAAATTAACCCAACACAATAGAAATACAAGCACTTCAGAGGAGACATGTTGTATAGTTGGACTTGACATTTGCATTATATAAGGTAGGAGTTATAAATGTATTCAAATTTTAATGGACATATTCTCCATGTGTTTTTAAACTTAACAAATATGTGAATTCTTGTTTCCCTATTCTTTAGCCTATTCACACATGTATACATATATGCATATATAGAATCCTAGCAGGTATCACATGTACATTTTGTGAGGTGGCTTTCTTAGCAGATACAAATTGTGCGAAGAGTTCACTCCTCCTAAATGCTGTTGGAAATAAAAATTCAACGTATAGGAGACCGTCCTAGTCGAACAACGTTATACATAAAGTCATATTCAGTAAAATAAATATTTTTGCATTTCTGGATGACATATATTTACTGATGAATTTCGATTGGCATTTATATTGGTTCTTTTTAATGTCTGTGAGTGTTGTGTGTGTGTGTGTGTGTGTGTGTGTATAGATATAGATATAGATATAGATATACTCTCCAAATTTTTCAAAATATGAAATATATGTGTCTAATATACACTCTCTAAATTCATTCTTGTTCATGTATGTGGATTTATAATCAACTTTTCACAAGATTATAATCAGTAATATTCATGCACCTGAAATACATATTTGTTTCCTAGTACTGAAAACTAACTTCAGTGAATGGTGCATACATATCCTAATTATTCTACAGTAACTGACCCAGTCTAACATCAATGCAAGTAGACTCCTATGGGACATGATATGTAATTTGTCATTCATTTGTATTCGACACTGCTACATTATTGTTTCTTCAGTTTTTGCACATCATAGGATATACATTTCACCCACAAGTTCACAAACTAATAGGCATTTGTTTCAACTTTAATCACTTCTTGCTTCAGAACACATGTATTGTCAGGGTTTCTTGACTGGTCTTTTTATGAGACTTCTTACCAAACACATTATTTTGAATTTCCATAATCATTTTGAAGCAAAACTCACAAACTCTTCATGATAAAAGAAAACACTAATATTTCCATTAGATAAATAACTGGTTGGAATTAATGATTGTATATCAATATACGATTTCCTTTAATTTTTCAGATATCAGTTCAATTCATTATTTAAAGTTCAAAAAAGTTATATTATTTATTCACAGTATGGTCTATTCATGCTTTTTCTCTATGTTCATACAAACAGGGTACACCTCTTTGTACAACCAATTCTAATTTTTCATCTTCAATATATTGCTCCCAGAAATGGTGAAAGAAATACTCATGTCACCTCATTATCACAGTAATATTCTGGACAAAAAATGGAAAGGTCACACTTATGATTGTACCAAAGCCTAAATTGAAAGTGAACATGGATTTCTAAAAACATCTATGTCCAGGTTGCCTAATGCTGTCAATTGTCAATTCTATTGGTGACTACATATTTGTTTTTTCCTAATTTATATATTCAAACTCAACCCTGTTGAAAATGTCTAATTCTATCACTCACTTTATACTTTGCCTCATTTCCTAATGTTTCTATTGATATCGGCTTTTCTACATATTTTCCCCAGTTCAACATACTGACTGACTCTTCATATGTGTTGACATTTACATTCACTCTATAACCGAAAGTCTATTGCTAAAGAACTTTTGGTCCAAATCCTATACTCACTCTTCTTCCTAAACCTACCGACTATCTTCCTAATCCTACTGAATATCTCTTTTTGACTGGATGTACTCTTCTAAATTCAATCATCCAATTTACAAGGTCCTATGCCATTGTATATCGAATTATCTGAGACAACTTTGCAGAACATAATTCAAAGCTAAGTATCCCAATCAAGGGCAACACTATTATGGGCTTCAAATCATACCTTGATTTCTGTTTTCATACTTATATTTCAACTCTATATTCTTGTAAATATTGCATGTTTCCAATACCATTATTCATCGCACAGAATCATTCCTAACCCAAATGAAACCTGTTTTTAACCCCAAGTATACACTGTTCCCTCAATCAATTTACAGAAGAGCAGGGACAGAGTGGTTCTTACAATACAGGAAAGTTGGGGGCCTTCCACCTGATGAGAACCTCAAATGTCCATGCACAAATGATACCTGGAGAAGTTGTAGGCAGGTATGAAGCACCAGAGAGAGCAAAAGTCCTCTTCCATGGAAAAGAACCTGGTCAGGATGAAGGGATGTGTCTGAATCTGCCTCTCTCTTCTTATTTTAGAGATGATGGACCAAACCAGGCATGAGTGGAGAGCTGTTCCCGGGTGCCAATGGTTGATATACATTCTACCTTATGAAAGTGTCACAGGAAGTAGGGCAACCTCCATCTTATGTTACCCTTGGAAGCAACTGTTTTGACAAAGTGGGTGCCAAGGCAGGGACCTCATTCAGTTCCAAAGAATGTGACATACCTCATTTCCTTGGTGATGGAACTCTCTGAACTTGGTATCCAAGAAGCCAGGCACCCAGAGGCAGTCCAAGTCCCAGTCCCAGTGGGCTCACTTGTTTGGATTTACCAAGGACAGTCAGTTTTCTTGGTACCTAATGATGTGAGGATGGCCAAATGCCAGGAGAGCTGTGAAGATGGATTTTTCCTGAGAAAACAGGTAGTGTCTAACCACTTTTTCCTGACATCTTCACAGAGTTGGTCAATGAAACAAGATCTGAGAGAAGACAGTCCATTTTGGGGGAACATAGTATGGCCCACTGGTCAGAGGACACTCCGGATAGTCACAGACCTACTTGGGGGAAGGAGGTGCCTTTGTGGGAGTGGGTGTGGGTTTGTTGTTTTGTCTCATGTTCTGAGAATAGATAGGAAAGTAGGTTTGTTTGGTTTGGAATGGACAGTTTCTAGTAACTCATTTGACACGGCGAGTTTTTCTGTTTCTGTGTATCCCCTGTGTTCGTTATTGTAGACATTAGAAAAGAGAATGCTTTAATGGGTGTGTCCTGTCTAGTATAAATCTTCCTATAATTCATCCTGCCCAATATATGAAAGGACTGCAGCTTGTCTGATCGATGTGCAACACCTGCTATCTTTCTAAGTTGTTGTTTTCTTTCTGAATTCTGGACACTTTCCAGAATAGGCTCATGGATTTGTGTCCAAAATATGTACCACCTCCAAGCTCTGTGACATGGCCATGTACTGGATAGCTGAAGAGAATGGCGAGAATCTCAGACAACTCAGATATCAGCGTGACCAGGAAAGTCTCAGTGCAGAAACCCTGCTTGGGGCCTTTTGCTTACTTATTGTTTTGTTGCACTCAATGTCAGGAAGGTCTTTGCCTCAGGCCACTCCTTTGTGAAGCCTGAAGAAAACAGTTTTCAAATGGAAATGAATGGGCTTCACCTGTGGCTCTTTGCTTAATTGCTTTGGAAAGGGATGTGTCTTTATCAGCCTCTTGGACCTGTGTGTGGCTGTGACTTAGATTCACAGAACCTGATGGATCTTAAGAATGATCCCATGTGAGCTTCCAAAACCAAAATGGCAAAAATATCATTCATTGTGGATAAAGTCTCTTTCCTTCCTCTGTTAGGTTCCTGCACTCCATCAAATGAGAATAGGGATTCTTTGGGTCAAATGAGTTCTTCAAAGCCCTGCAGAGGTGCTTGTGTTTTCGCATGACTCGAAATCACCTAAAGAATCGATACCTAAAATCAGTAGGCATCAAATTGGAGAAACACAGAAGTATTAAGGGCAGGCTTATTTGTTCAATCCTGGTTCACAGAAACGGTGTCCAGGCTACCCTGACTTTAGGAAAATGAGGGGCAAACGAGCTGATTTTGGACACTGTCTTTGGCTGCGCCCCTCATGGAAACCTCCACCCAGAGGTTAAGATGATTGACTATATGGAATAAGATGAGGGCCATGTGGGAGTGTTTTGATTTTAATTTTGATCATTTGTGTGGCATTGGAAAAAATGACTGGGTCCACGTGGGCTTGAACTCTGGTGTGATTCCCCTTAGAGACTGGGATTTGAAACTGAACTCAGAGAAGCATTGGCATGAATTTTGTTGGGATTTTAAGAGGCCACGCATGAAAGTCGCTCTTGGAAACTGAGACCTAGGCCCCGGTGGATTTCCACAGAGGCCTGGGAATCTCAGCAAGGATATCACATTATATAATTCTTAAAGAAATGGCAGCCATAGTTTAGAGTCAAAACACACATGGACCTCACATTGTAGACCTCAATGGGCCTGGCCTAATGTGACCTTTTGTTCACTCTTTGGGAAGCCTTGCCTGTGAGGGTTCTCCAGAGATTTCATTGAAATGAGCTTCCTCACCATTTAATGTTTGCTGAATGAATTGAAACCCACAGTGCCTCCAACTTCATGCTTGAAAAATGGCTAAATAAATACCATGTAATTTTTGAAATTCCAATGACCAGGTGGCACTGGAGAAACATTGGATGTCCTGTTGCCGATCATGAGTATACCAGACAGTGCCTTGATTTACTGAGTTTCATAAAAATGGTGTAGAACAGAGATGCCAGTAAGTTGGAGTCTGCTGAGTAGTGGGTCTAGAGCAGTGGTGGAGAGGTGTTTGATAAAACATCCATGGTAGTGCCATGTGGATCTACCATTGGATTCCAAATGGCTTGTAACTGATATGGTGCAGCCAGCAGACCCTTATATGTAAAGGCATCTTGTTATATGGAGAGTTTTCAGAGGAAAATGAAGAATCAGGTTGATATGGACATGGAGTCAATTGGGCAAGCTGTGAGAGATAGAAGCCTAGTTGGTGCATTCTCTTGCAGACCCTGACCCACCACACGTGACAGAACTCCCTCCAGCACTGTGTCCCAGTTTAGTTCCTAGTATTTCGGGAAACAAATACCAAACTAACAGTGCAGCAGCAAAAACACCACAAAAAGTGGAGGAGGACCAAATGGCTTCAGTGTCCACACGGGGAGACACTTAGTACCCAGTGGTCTCAGTTTACCTACAAAGAGAGGATTCAGCACTGCTTCATCTTGTTCATTGGAAAATAAGAAACCATGTCCTCCAGGTCACATAGATGCAGACCCAGCTTTGATGGTCTCACTACAAAGGAAGCCAAATCTCATGAAAACAACATATATTTCAAGTACAGAAGCTCAGAGGCAGTTTCTCAAAAAGTTTTTAGGCCAGCAGAGCTCCATGTTTGTGGAGTGTTTACCCTGTCCCTTAGTTTTGCAAACTCCTCTACCACCTCCAAGGTTGTGAACTCCTGATCATTTTCCATTCCAGGTATGTATTCACTGATTTTGTAACTCTTCTCCTCTAATTGTGTCTTACTTGGGGTGAAGGTAATGTCAAAGCATTGTTCTGGATGAGAACGGGAGGATATTTGTGCAGCATATATTTACATACACATTGGATTCATTTTCAAATTTTCCATTCGAAATGCTGAATTCCTGACACTAATCCATACCTAGTAGACTCAGACTATTCATCCTAATATAATGGGGAAAATTAACCCAACACAATAGAAATACAAGCACTTCAGAGGAGACATGTTGTGTAGTTGGACTTGACATTTGAATTATTTAAGGTAGGAGTTATAAATGTATTCAAATTTTAATGGACATATTCTCCATGTGTTTTTAAACTTAACAAATATGTGAATTCTTGTTTCCCTTTTCTTTAGCCTATTCACACATGTATATATATATGCAAATATAGAATCCTAGCAGGTATCACACGTACATTTTTGTGAGGTGGCTGTCTTGGCCGATACAAATTGTGAGAAGAGTTCACTCCTCCTAAATGCTGTTGGAAATGAAAATTCAACGTATAGGAGAGCGTCCTAGTAAAACAACGTTATACATAAACTCATGTTCAGCAAAATAAATATTTTTGCATCTGTGGATCATATATATTTACTGATCAATTTCGATTGGCATTTATATTGGTATTTTTTAATGTCTGTGAGTGTTGTGTGTGTGTGTGTGTGTGTGTGTGTGTGGATATAGATATAGATATAGATATAGATATAGATATAGATATACTCCCCAAATTTTTCAAAATATGAAATATATATGTCTAATATACACTCTCTAAATTCATTCATGTTCATGTATGTGGATTTATAATCAACTTTTCACAAGATAATAATCAGAAATATTCATCCACCTGAAATATATATTTGTTTCCTAGTACTGAAAACTAACTTCAGTGAATGGTGCATACATATCCTAATTATTCTACAGTAACCGACCCAGTATAACATCAATGCAAGTAGACTCCTATGGGACATGATATGTAATTTGTCATTCATTTGTATTCGACACTGCTACATTATTGTTTCTTCAGTTTTTGCAAATCATAGGATATACATTTCATCCACAAGTTCACAAATTAACAGGCATTTGTTTCAACTTTAATCACTTCTTGCTTCAGAACACATGTATTGTCAGGGTTTCTTGAATGGTCTTTTCATGAGACTTCTTTCCAAACACATTATTTTGAATTTCCATAGTCATTTTGAAGCAAAACTCACACACTCTTCATGATAAACCAAAACACTAATATTTCGTTTAGATATATAACTGGTTGGAATGAATGATTGTATATCAATATACGATTTCCTTTAATTTTTCAGATATCAGTTCAATTCATTATTTAAAGTTCAAAAAAGTTATATTATTTATTCACAGTATGGTCTATTCATGCTTTTTCTCTATGTTCATAGAAACAGGGTACACCTCTTTGTACCCCCGATTCTGATTTTACATCTTCAATATATTGCTCCCAGAAATGGTGAAAGAATTACTCATGTCACCTCATTATCACAGTAATATTCTGGACAAAAAATGTAAAGGTCACACTTATGATTGTACCAAATCCTAAATGGAAAGTGAACATGGATTTCTAAAAACATCCATGTCCAGGTTGCCTAATGCTGTCAATTGTCAATCCTATTGGTGACTACATTTTTGTTTTTTTCTAATTTATATATTCAAACTCAATCCTGTTGAAAATGTCTAATTCTATCACTCACTTTATACTTTGCCTCATTTCGTAATGTTTCTATTGATCTCTGCTTTTCTACATATTTTCCCCAGTTCAACATAGTGACTGACTCTTCATATGTGCTGACATTTACATTCACTCTATAACCGAAAGTCTATTGCTAAAGAACTTTTGGTCCAAATCCTATACTCACTCTTCTTCCTAAACCTACCGACTATCTTCCTAATCCTACTGAATATCCCTTTTTGACTGGGTGCTCTCTTTTAAATTCAATTATCCAATTTACAAGGTCCTATGCAATTGTATATCGAATTATCTGAGACATCTTTGCAGAATATAATTCAAAGCTAAGTATCCCAATCAAGGGCAGAACCCTTATGGGCTTCAAATCATACCTAGATTTCTGTTTTCATACTTATTTTTCACATCTATATTTTGTAAGCATTGCAGGTTCCCAATACCATTATTCATCGCACAGAATCATCCGTAACCCATATCAAACCTGTTTTTAACCCCAATTATACACTGGTCCCTCAATCATCTTACAGAAGAGCAGGGACAGAGTGGTTCTTACAATACAGGAAAGTTGGGGATATTCCACCTGATGAGAACCTCAAAGGTCCATGCAGAAATGATACCTGGAGAAGTTGTAGGCAGGTATGAAGGACCTGAGAGAGCAAAAGTCATCTTCCATGGCAAATATCTTGGTCAGAAAGAAGGGATGTGTCTGAATCAGGGTCTCTCTTCTTATTGTAGAGAAGATGGACCAAACCAGGCCTGTGGAGAGCTGTTCCTGGGTGCCTATGGTTGATATACCATTCTCCCTTGTGAAAGTGTCACAGGAAGTAGGGGAAGCATCCATCTCATGGGACCCTTGGAAGCAACAGTTAGGACAAAGTGGTTGCCAAGGAAGTGACTCATTCAGTTCCAGAGAAAGTGACATACCTCATTTCCTTGGTGATGGAACTCTCTGAAATTTGTATCCAAGAGGCCAGGCACCCAGAGGCAGTCCCAGTCCCAGTCCCAGTGGGCTCACTTGTTTGGATTTACCAAGGACAGAGTCAGTTTTCTTGGTACCTACTGATGTGAGGATGGCCTAAAGCCAAGAGAACTCTGAAGATGGACCTTTCCTGAGAAAGCAGGTAGTGGCTCACCACTTTTTCCTGAAAACTACAAAGAGTTGAACAAGGAAACAAGATCTGAGAGAAGACAGGACATTTCGGGGGAACATAGATGGCCCGCAGTCAGAGGAAACTCCGGATAGTCACAGACCTACTTGGGGGAAGGAGGTGCCTTTGTGGGAGTGGGTGTGGGTTTGTTGTTTTGTCTCATGTTCTGAGAATAGGTAGGAAAGGCTGTTTGTTTGGTTTGGAGTGGACAGTTTCAAGTAAGTTGTTTGATCAGGCGAGTGTTTCTGTTTCGGTGTATCCCAATGTGTCCGTTGTTGTAAACATTAAAAAGAGAATGCATTAATGGAGGTGTCCTGTCTAGTATAAATCTTCCCATAATTCATCCTGCCCAATATATGAATGGACTGCAGCTTGTCTTATCGATGTGCAACACCTGCTATCTTTCTACGTTGCTGTTTTCTTGCTGAATTCTAGCCACTCTCCAGAATAGGCTCATGGTTTTGTGTCCAAAATATGTACCACCTCTAAGCTCTGTGACATGGCCATGTACTGGATAGCTGAAGAGAATGGCGAGCATCTCAGAAAACTCAGATATCAGTGTGACCAGGAAAGTCTCAGTGCAGAAACCCTGCTTTGGGCCTTTTGCTGACTTATTGTTGTGTTGCACTGAATGTCAGGAAGGTCTTTGCCTCAGGCCACCCCTTTGTGAAGCCTGAAGAAAACAGTTTTCAAATGGAAATGAATGGGCATCTCCTGTGGCTTCTGGCTTCATTGCTTTGGGAAAGGATGTGTCTGAATCAGCCTCTTGGCCATGTGTGTGGCTGTGACTTAGATTCTCAGCACCTGATGAATCTAAAAATGATCCCCTGCGTGCATCCAAAACCATAAGGGCAAAAAATCTTTCATTGTGGATGAATTCTCTTGCCTTCCTCTGTTAAAATCCTGAACTCCATAAGTGAGAATAGGGATTCTTTGGGTCAAAAGAGTTCTTCAAATCTCTGCAGAGGTGCTTGATTTTTCGAATAACTTTAAATCACATAAAGAATGTATTCCTGAAATCAGTAGGCCTCAAATTGGAGAAACACAGAAGAATTAACGGCAGGCTTCTTTGATCATTCCTGGTTCACAGAAACGGTGTCCAGGCCACCCTGACTTTAGGCAAATGAGGGGCAAACGAGCTGATTTTGGACACTGTCTTGGGCTGCGCCCCTCATGGAAACCTCCAGCCAGAGGTTAAGATGAGTTACTATATGGAATAAGATGAGGGCCATGTGGGAGTGTTTCGGTTTTAATTTTGGTCATTTGTGTGACAGTTGGAAGAAATGACTGTGTCCACGTGGGCTTGAACTCTGGTGTGATTCCTTTTAGAGACTGGGTTTTGGAACTGAACTCAGAGAAGCATTGCCATGAATTTTGTTGGGATTTTAAGAGGCCACGCATGAAAGTCGCTCTTGGAAACTGAGACCTAGGCCCCGGGTGGATTTCCACAGAGGCCTGGGAAACTCAGCAAGGATATCAAATGATTTTATTCTTAAAGAAATGGCAGCCATAGTTGAGAGTCAAAACACACATGGACCTCACATTGTAGACCTCAATGGGCCTGGCCTAATGTGACCTTTTGTCCACTCTTTGGGAAGCCTTGCCTTTTAGACATCTCCAGAGATTTCATTGAAGTGAGCTTCCTCACCATTTAATGTTTGCTGCATGAATTGAAACCCACAGTGCCTCCAACTTCATGCTTGAAAAATGGCTAGATAAATACCATGAAATTTTTGAAATTCCTATGACCAGGTGGCACTGGAGAAACATTGGATGTCCTGTTGCTGATTATGAGTATACCAGACAGTGCCTTGATTTACTGAGTTTCATGAAAATGGTGTAGAACAGAGATGCCAGTAAGTTGGAGCCTGCTGAGTAGTGGGTCTAGAGCAGTGGTGGGGAGGTGTTTGATAAAACATCCGTGGTAGGGCCATGTGGATCTACCTTTGGATTCCAAAGGGCTTGGAACTGACATGGTGCAGCCAGCAGACCCTTTTATGTAAAGGCATCTTGTTATATGGAGAGTCTTCAGAGGAAAATGAAGAATCAGGTTGATATGGACAAGGGGGCAATGGGCCAAGCTGTGAGAGATAGAAGCCTAGTTGGTGCATTCCCTTGCAGACCCTGACCAACCACACGTGACACAACTCCCTCCAGCACTGTATCCCAGTTTAGCTCCTAGTATTTCGTGAAACAAATACCAAACTCACAGTGCAGCAGGAAAAACACCACAAAAAGTGGAGGAGGACCAAATGGCTTCACAGTCCACACGGGGAGACACTTAGTCTCCAGTGGCATCAGTTAACCTACAAAGAGAGGATTCAGCACTGCTTCATCTAGTTCTTTGGAAAATAAGAAACCATGTCCTCCAGGTCACATAGATGCAGACCCAGCTCTCATAGTCTCACTACAAAGGAAGCCAAATCTCCTGAAAACAACATATATTTCAAGTGCGGAATCTCAGAGGAGTTTCTCAAAAAGTTTTTAGGCCAGCAGAGCTCCATGTTTGTGGAGTGTTTACCCTGTCCCTTAGTTTTGGAAACTTTTCTACCACCTCCAAGGTTGTGAACTGCTGAGCATTTTCCATTCCAGATATGTATTCACTGATTTTGTAACTCCTCTCCTCTAATTGTGTCTTACTTGGGGTGAAGGTGATGTCAAGGCATTCTTCTGGATGAGAGCGGGAGGAAATTGTGCAGCATATATTTACATACGCATTGGATTCATTTTCAAATTTTCCATTCGAAGTACTGAATCCCTGACATTAACCCATACCTGGTAGACTTAGACAGTTCATCCTAATATAATGGGGAAAATTAACCCAACACAATAGAAATACAAGCACTTCAGAGGAGACATGTTGTATAGGTGGACTTGACATTTGTATTATATAAGGTAGGAGTTATAAATCTAGTCAAATTTTAATTGAAATATTCTCCATGTGTTTTTAAACTTAACAAATATGTGAATTCTTGTTTCCCTTTTCTGTAGCCTATTCACACATGTATATTTATATGCATATATAGAATCCTACCAGGTATCACATGTACATTTTTGTGAGGTGGCTGTCTTGGCAGATACAAATTGTGAGAAGAGTTCACTCCTCCTAAATGCTGTTGGAAATGAAAATTCAACCTATAGGAGAGCGTCCTAGTACAACAACGTTATACATAAACTCATGTTCAGTAAAATAAATATGTTTGCATCTGTGGATGATATATATTTACTGATGAATTTCGATTGGCATTTATATTGGTACTTTTTAATGTCTGTGAGTGTTGTGTGTGTGTGTGTGTGTGTGTGTGTGCGTGTGTGTGTGTGTGTGTATATATATATATATATATATATATATATATATATATATATAAATAGATAGATATATATAGATATATATATAGATGTAGATGTAGATATAGATATACTCTCCAAATTTTTCAAAATATGGAATATATGTGTCTAATATACACTCTCTAAATTCATTCATGTTTATGTATGTGGATTTGTAATCAACTTTTCACAAGATTATAATCATAAATATTCATCCACTTGAAATACATATTTGTTTCCTAGTACTGAAAACTAACTTCAGTGAATTGTGCATACAAATCCTAATTATTCTACAGTAACTGACCCAGTCTAACATCAATGCAGGTAGACTCCTATGGGACAGGATATGTAATTTGTCATTCATTTGTATTCGACACTGCTACATTATTGTTTCCTCAGTTTTTGCACATCATAGGATATACATTTCATCCACAAGTTCACAAATTAACAGGCATTTGTTTCAACTTTAATCACTTCTTGCTTCAGAACACATGTATTGTCAGGGTTTCTTGAATGGTCTTTTCATGAGACTTCTTTCCAAACACATTATTTTGAATTTCCATAATCATTTTGAAGCAAAACTCACACACTCTTTATGATAAACCAAAACATTAATATTTCCATTAGATATATATCTGGTTGGAATGAATGATTGTATATCAATATACGACTTCCTTTAATTTTTCAGATATCAGTTCAATTCATTATTTAAAGTTCAAAAAAGTTATATTATTTATTCACAGTATGGTCTATTCATGCTTTTTCTCTATGTTCATAGAAACAGGGTACACCTCTTTCTACCCCCGATTCTATTTTACATCTTCAATATATTGCTCCCAGAAATGGTGAAAGAATTACTCATGTCACCTCATTATCACAGTAATATTCTGGACAAAAAATGGAAAGGTCACACTTATGATTGTACCAAAGCCTAAATGGAAAGTGAACATGGATTTCTAAAAACATCCATTTCCAGGTTGCCTAATGCTGTCAATTGTCAATCCTATTGGTGACTACATTTTTGTTTTTCCTAGTTTATATATTCAAACTCAACCCTGTTGAAAATGTCTAATTCTATCACTCACTTTATACTTTGCCTGATTTCGTAATGTTTCTATTGATATCTGCTTTTCTACATATTTTCCCCAGTTCAACATAGTGACTGACTCTTCATATGTGCTGAAATATACTTTCACTCTATAACTGAAAGTCTATTGCTAAAGAACTTTTGGTCCAAATCCTATACTCACTCTTCTTCCGAAACCTACTGCCTATCTTCCTAATCCTACTGAATATCCCTTTTTGACTAGATGTTCTCTTCTAAATTCAATCATCCAATGTACAAGGTCCTATGCCATTGTATATCAAATTATCTGAGACAAATTTGCAGAACATAATTCAAAGTTCACTATCCCAATCAAGGGCAGAACCCTTCTGGGCTTCAAATCATACCTAGATTTCTGTTTTCATACTTATATTTCACCTCAATATTCTTGTAAATATTTCAGGTTCCCAATACCATTATTCATCGCACAGAGTCATACATAACCAAAATCAAACCTGTTTTTAACCCCCAGTATACGCTGTTCCCTCAATCATTTTACAGAAGAGCAGGGACAGAGTGGTTCTTACAATACAGGAGAGTTGGGGACCTTCCACATTAAGAGAACCTCAAATGTCCATGCACAAATCATACCTGGAGAAGTTGTAAGCAGGTATGAAGCACCTGAGAGAGCAAAAGTCATCTTCCATGGCAAACAACCTGGTCAGGATGAAGGGATGTGTCTGAATCGGCCTCTCTCTTCTTATTGTAGAGAACATGGACCAAACCAGGCCTGGGTGGAGAGCTGTTCCAGGGTGCCAATGGTTGATATACATTCTACCTTATGAAAGTGTCAGAGGAAGTAGGGGCAAACTCCATCTTATGTTACCCTTGGAAGCAACTGTTAGGACAAAGTGGTTGCCAAGGCAGTGACCTCATTCAGTTCCAAAGAATGTGACATACCTCAGTTCCTTGGTGATGGAACTCTCTTAACTTGGTATCCAAGAAGCCAGGCAGCCAGAGGCAGTCCCAGTCCCAGTCCCAGTGGGCTCACTTGTTTGGATTTACCAAGGACAGAGTCAGTTTTCTTGGTACCTAATGATGTGAGGAAGGCCAAATGCCAGGAGAGCTCTGAAGATGGACCTTTCCTGAGAAAACAGGTAGTGGCTAACCACTTTTTCCTGACTTCTTCACAGAGTTGTTCAAGGAAACAAGATCAGAGAGAAGACAGGACATTTCGGGAAAACATAGTATGGCCCACCAGTCAGAGGACACCCCAGATAGTCACAGACCTACTTGGGGGAAGGAGGTGCCTTTGTGGGAGTGCGTGTGGGTTTGTTGTTTTGTCTCATGTTCTGAGAATAGATAGGAAAGTAGGTTTGTTTGGTTTGGAGTGGACAGTTTCTAGTAAGTCATTTGACACGGCGAGTGTTTCTGTTTCTGTGTATTCCACTGTGTCCATTGTTGTAGACATTAGAAAAGAGAATGCATTAATGGATGTGTCCTGTCTAGTATAAATCTTCCCATAATTCATCCTGCCAATATATAAATGGACTGCAGCTTGTCTTATCGATGTGCAACATCTGCTATCTTTCTAAGTTGTTGTTTTCTTCCCGAATTCTGGCCACTCTCCAGAATAGGCTCATGGATTTGTGTCCAAAATGGTACCACCTCCAAGCTCTGTGACATGGCCACGTACTGGATAGCTGAAGAGAATGGCGAGCATCTCAGAAAACTCAGATATCAGTGTGACCAGGAAAGTCTCAGTGCAGAAACCCTGCTTTGGGCCTTTTGCTGACTTATTGTTGTGTTGCACTGAATGTCAGGAAGGTCTTTGCCTCAGGCCACCCCTTTGTGAAGCCTGAAGAAAACAGTTTTCAAATGGAAATGAATGGGCATCACCTGTGGCTTCTGGCTTCATTGCTTTGGGAAAGGATGTGTCTGAATCAGCCTCTTGGCCATGTGTGTGGCTGTGACTTAGATTCTCAGCACCTGATGAATCTAAAAATGATCCCCTGCGTGCATCCAAAACCATAAGGGCAAAAAATCTTTCATTGTGGATGAATTCTCTTGCCTTCCTCTGTTAAAATCCTGAACTCCATAAGTGAGAATAGGGATTCTTTGGGTCAAATGAGTTCTTCAAATCTCTGCAGAGGTGCTTGGGTTTTCGAATAACTTTAAATCACATAAAGAATGTATTCCTGAAATCAGTAGGCCTCAAATTGGAGAAACACAGAAGAATTAACGGCAGGCTTCTTTGATCATTCCTGGTTCACAGAAACGGTGTCCAGGCCACCCTGACTTTAGGCAAATGAGGGGCAAACGAGCTGATTTTGGACACTGTCTTGGGCTGCGCCCCTCATGGAAACCTCCAGCCAGAGGTTAAGATGATTCCCTATATGGAATAAGATGAGGGCCATGTGGGAGTGTTTCGGTTTTAATTTTGGTCATTTGTGTGACAGTTGGAAGAAATGACTGTGTCCACGTGGGCTTGAACTCTGGTGTGATTCCCCTTAGAGACTGGGTTTTGGAACTGAACTCAGAGAAGCATTGCCATGAATTTTGTTGGGATTCTAAGAGGCCACGCATGAAAGTCGCTCTTGGAAACTGAGACCTAGGCCCCGGGTGGATTTCCACAGAGGCCTGGGAAACTCAGCAAGGATATCAAATGATTTTATTCTTAAAGAAATGGCAGCCATAGTTGAGAGTCAAAACACACATGGACCTCACATTGTAGACCTCAATGGGCCTGGCCTAATGTGACCTTTTGTCCACTCTTTGGGAAGCCTTGCCTTTTAGAGATCTCCAGAGATTTCATTGAAATGAGCTTCCTCACCATTTAATGTTTGCTGCATGAATTGAAACCCACAGTGCCTCCAACTTCATGCTTGAAAAATGGCTAGATAAATACCATGAAATTTTTGAAATTCCTATGACCAGGTGGCACTGGAGAAACATTGGATGTCCTGTTGCTGATTATGAGTATACCAGACAGTGCCTTGATTTACTGAGTTTCATGAAAATGGTGTAGAACAGAGATGCCAGTAAGTTGGAGACTGCTGAGTAGTGGGTCTAGAGCAGTGGTGGGGAGGTGTTTGATAAAACATCCGTGGTAGGGCCATGTGGATCTACCATTGGATTCCAAAGGGCTTGTAACTGACATGGTGCAGCCAGCAGACCCTTATATGTAAAGGCATCTTGTTATATGGAGAGTCTTCAGAGGAAAATGTAGAATCAGGTTGATATGGACAAGGGGGCAATGGGCCAAGCTGTGAGAGATAGAAGCCTAGTTGGTGCATTCCCTTGCAGACCCTGACCAACCACACGTGACACAACTCCCTCCAGCACTGTATCCCAGTTTAGCTCCTAGTATTTCGTGAAACAAATACCAAACTCATAGTGCAGCAGGAAAAACACCACAAAAAGTGGAGGAGGACCAAATGGCTTCACAGTCCACACGGGGAGACACTTAGTCTCCAGTGGCATCAGTTAACCTACAAAGAGAGGATTCAGCACTGCTTCATCTAGTTCTTTGGAAAATAAGAAACCATGTCCTCCAGGTCACATAGATGCAGACCCAGCTCTCATAGTCTCACTACAAAGGAAGCCAAATCTCCTGAAAACAACATATATTTCAAGTGCGGAATCTCAGAGGAGTTTCTCAAAAAGTTTTTAGGCCAGCAGAGCTCCATGTTTGTGGAGTGTTTACCCTGTCCCTTAGTTTTGGAAACTTTTCTACCACCTCCAAGGTTGTGAACTGCTGAGCATTTTCCATTCCAGATATGTATTCACTGATTTTGTAACTCCTCTCCTCTAATTGTGTCTTACTTGGGGTGAAGGTGATGTCAAGGCATTCTTCTGGATGAGAGCGGGAGGAAATTGTGCAGCATATATTTACATACGCATTGGATTCATTTTCAAATTTTCCATTCGAAGTACTGAATCCCTGACATTAACCCATACCTGGTAGACTTAAACAGTTCATCCTAATATAATGGGGAAAATTAACCCAACACAATAGAAATACAAGCACTTCAGAGGAGACATGTTGTATAGGTGGACTTGACATTTGTATTATATAAGGTAGGAGTTATAAATCTAGTCAAATTTTAATTGAAATATTCTCCATGTGTTTTTAAACTTAACAAATATGTGAATTCTTGTTTCCCTTTTCTGTAGCCTATTCACACATGTATATTTATATGCATATATAGAATCCTACCAGGTATCACATGTACATTTTTGTGAGGTGGCTGTCTTGGCAGATACAAATTGTGAGAAGAGTTCACTCCTCCTAAATGCTGTTGGAAATGAAAATTCAACCTATAGGAGAGCGTCCTAGTACAACAACATTATACATAAACTCATGTTCAGTAAAATAAATATGTTTGCATCTGTGGATGATATATATTTACTGATGAATTTCGATTGGCATTTATATTGGTACTTTTTAATGTCTGTGAGTGGTGTGTGTGTGTGTGTGTGTGTGCGTGTGTGTGTGTGTGTGTGTATATATATATATATATATAAATAGATAGATATATATAGATATATATATAGATGTAGATATAGATATAGATATACTCTCCAAATTTTTCAAAATATGGAATATATGTGTCTAATATACACTCTCTAAATTCATTCATGTTCATGTATGTGGATTTGTAATCAACTTTTGACAAGATTATAATCATAAATATTCATCCACTTGAAATACTTATTTGTTTCCTAGTACTGAAAACTAACTTCAGTGAATTGTGCATACAAATCCTAATTATTCTACAGTAACTGACCCAGTCTAACATCAATGCAAGTAGACTCCTATGGGACATGATATGTAATTTGTCATTCATTTGTATTCGACACTGCTACATTATTGTTTCTTCAGTTTTTGCACATCATAGGATATACATTTCATCCACAAGTTCACAAATTAACAGGCATTTGTTTCAACTTTTATCACTTCTTGCTTCAGAACACATGTATTGTCAGGGTTTCTTGAATGGTCTTTTCATGAGACTTCTTTCCAAACACATTATTTTGAATTTCCATAATCATTTTGAATCAAAACTCACACACTCTTTATGATAAACCAAAACATTAATATTTCCATTAGATATATATCTGGTTGGAATGAATGATTGTATATCAATATACGACTTCCTTTAATTTTTCAGATATCAGTTCAATTCATTATTTAAAGTTCAAAAAAGTTATATTATTTATTCACAGTATGGTCTATTCATGCTTTTTCTCTATGTTCATAGAAACAGGGTACACCTCTTTCTACCCCCGATTCTATTTTACATCTTCAATATATTGCTCCCAGAAATGGTGAAAGAATTACTCATGTCACCTCATTATCACAGTAATATTCTGGACAAAAAATGGAAAGGTCACACTTATGATTGTACCAAAGCCTAAATGGAAAGTGAACATGGATTTCTAAAAACATCCATTTCCAGGTTGCCTAATGCTGTCAATTGTCAATCCTATTGGTGACTACATTTTTGTTTTTTCCTAGTTTATATATTCAAACTCAACCCTGTTGAAAATGTCTAATTCTATCACTCACTTTATACTTTGCCTGATTTCGTAATGTTTCTATTGATATCTGCTTTTCTACATATTTTCCCCAGTTCAACATAGTGACTGACTCTTCATATGTGCTGAAATATACTTTCACTCTATAACTGAAAGTCTATTGCTAAAGAACTTTTGGTCCAAATCCTATACTCACTCTTCTTCCGAAACCTACTGACTATCTTCCTAATCCTACTGAATATCCCTTTTTGACTAGATGTTCTCTTCTAAATTCAATCATCCAATGTACAAGGTCCTATGCCATTGTATATCAAATTATCTGAGACAAATTTGCAGAACATAATTCAAAGTTCACTATCCCAATCAAGGGCAGATCCCTTCTGGGCTTCAAGTCATACCTAGATTTCTGTTTTCATACTTATATTTCACCTCAATATTCTTGTAAATATTTCAGGTTCCCAATACCATTATTCATCGCACAGAGTCATACATAACCAAAATCAAACCTGTTTTTAACCCCCAGTATACGCTGTTCCCTCAATCATTTTACAGAAGAGCAGGGACAGAGTGGTTCTTACAATACAGGAGAGTTGGGGACCTTCCACATTAAGAGAACCTCAAATGTCCATGCACAAATCATACCTGGAGAAGTTGTAAGCAGGTATGAAGCACCTGAGAGAGCAAAAGTCATCTTCCATGGCAAACAACCTGGTCAGGATGAAGGGATGTGTCTGAATCGGCCTCTCTCTTCTTATTGTAGAGAACATGGACCAAACCAGGCCTGGGTGGAGAGCTGTTCCAGGGTGCCAATGGTTGATATACATTCTACCTTATGAAAGTGTCAGAGGAAGTAGGGGCAAACTCCATCTTATGTTACCCTTGGAAGCAACTGTTAGGACAAAGTGGTTGCCAAGGCAGTGACCTCATTCAGTTCCAAAGAATGTGACATACCTCAGTTCCTTGGTGATGGAACTCTCTTAACTTGGTATCCAAGAAGCCAGGCAGCCAGAGGCAGTCCCAGTCCCAGTCCCAGTGGGCTCACTTGTTTGGATTTACCAAGGACAGAGTCAGTTTTCTTGGTACCTAATGATGTGAGGAAGGCCAAATGCCAGGAGAGCTCTGAAGATGGACCTTTCCTGAGAAAACAGGTAGTGGCTAACCACTTTTTCCTGACTTCTTCACAGAGTTGTTCAAGGAAACAAGATCGGAGAGAAGACAGGACATTTCGGGAAAACATAGTATGGCCCACCAGTCAGAGGACACCCCAGATAGTCACAGACCTACTTGGGGGAAGGAGGTGCCTTTGTGGGAGTGCGTGTGGGTTTGTTGTTTTGTCTCATGTTCTGAGAATAGATAGGAAAGTAGGTTTGTTTGGTTTGGAGTGGACAGTTTCTAGTAAGTCATTTGACACGGCGAGTGTTTCTGTTTCTGTGTATTCCACTGTGTCCATTGTTGTAGACATTAGAAAAGAGAATGCATTAATGGATGTGTCCTGTCTAGTATAAATCTTCCCATAATTCATCCTGCCAATATATAAATGGACTGCAGCTTGTCTTATCGATGTGCAACATCTGCTATCTTTCTAAGTTGTTGTTTTCTTCCCGAATTCTGGCCACTCTCCAGAATAGGCTCATGGATTTGTGTCCAAAATGGTACCACCTCCAAGCTCTGTGACATGGCCACGTACTGGATAGCTGAAGAGAATGGCGAGCATCTCAGAAAACTCAGATATCAGTGTGACCAGGAAAGTCTCAGTGCAGAAACCCTGCTTTGGGCCTTTTGCTGACTTATTGTTGTGTTGCACTGAATGTCAGGAAGGTCTTTGCCTCAGGCCACCCCTTTGTGAAGCCTGAAGAAAACAGTTTTCAAATGGAAATGAATGGGCATCACCTGTGGCTTCTGGCTTCATTGCTTTGGGAAAGGATGTGTCTGAATCAGCCTCTTGGCCATGTGTGTGGCTGTGACTTAGATTCTCAGCACCTGATGAATCTAAAAATGATCCCCTGCGTGCATCCAAAACCATAAGGGCAAAAAATCTTTCATTGTGGATGAATTCTCTTGCCTTCCTCTGTTAAAATCCTGAACTCCATAAGTGAGAATAGGGATTCTTTGGGTCAAATGAGTTCTTCAAATCTCTGCAGAGGTGCTTGGGTTTTCGAATAACTTTAAATCACATAAAGAATGTATTCCTGAAATCAGTAGGCCTCAAATTGGAGAAACACAGAAGAATTAACGGCAGGCTTCTTTGATCATTCCTGGTTCACAGAAACGGTGTCCAGGCCACCCTGACTTTAGGCAAATGAGGGGCAAACGAGCTGATTTTGGACACTGTCTTGGGCTGCGCCCCTCATGGAAACCTCCAGCCAGAGGTTAAGATGATTCCCTATATGGAATAAGATGAGGGCCATGTGGGAGTGTTTCGGTTTTAATTTTGGTCATTTGTGTGACAGTTGGAAGAAATGACTGTGTCCACGTGGGCTTGAACTCTGGTGTGATTCCCATTAGAGACTGGGTTTTGGAACTGAACTCAGAGAAGCATTGCCATGAATTTTGTTGGGATTTTAAGAGGCCACGCATGAAAGTCGCTCTTGGAAACTGAGACCTAGGCCCCGGGTGGATTTCCACAGAGGCCTGGGAAACTCAGCAAGGATATCAAATGATTTTATTCTTAAAGAAATGGCAGCCATAGTTGAGAGTCAAAACACACATGGACCTCACATTGTAGACCTCAATGGGCCTGGCCTAATGTGACCTTTTGTCCACAATTGGGAAGCCTTGCCTTTTAGAGATCTCCAGAGATTTCATTGAAATGAGCTTCCTCACCATTTAATGTTTGCTGCATGAATTGAAACCCACAGTGCCTCCAACTTCATGCTTGAAAAATGGCTAGATAAATACCATGAAATTTTTGAAATTCCTATGACCAGGTGGCACTGGAGAAACATTGGATGTCCTGTTGCTGATTATGAGTATACCAGACAGTGCCTTGATTTACTGAGTTTCATGAAAATGGTGTAGAACAGAGATGCCAGTAAGTTGGAGACTGCTGAGTAGTGGGTCTAGAGGAGTGGTGGGGAGGTGTTTGATAAAACATCCGTGGTAGGGCCATGTGGATCTACCATTGGATTCCAAAGGGCTTGTAACTGACATGGTGCAGCCAGCAGACCCTTATATGTAAAGGCATCTTGTTATATGGAGAGTCTTCAGAGGAAAATGAAGAATCAGGTTGATATGGACAAGGGGGCAATGGGCCAAGCTGTGAGAGATAGAAGCCTAGTTGGTGCATTCCCTTGCAGACCCTGACCAACCACACGTGACACAACTCCCTCCAGCACTGTATCCCAGTTTAGCTCCTAGTATTTGGTGAAACAAATACCAAACTCACAGTGCAGCAGGAAAAACACCACAAAAAGTGGAGGAGGACCAAATGGCTTCACAGTCCACACGGGGAGACACTTAGTCTCCAGTGGCATCAGTTAACCTACAAAGAGAGGATTCAGCACTGCTTCATCTAGTTCTTTGGAAAATAAGAAACCATGTCCTCCAGGTCACATAGATGCAGACCCAGCTCTCATAGTCTCACTACAAAGGAAGCCAAATCTCCTGAAAACAACATATATTTCAAGTGCGGAATCTCAGAGGAGTTTCTCAAAAAGTTTTTAGGCCAGCAGAGCTCCATGTTTGTGGAGTGTTTACCCTGTCCCTTAGTTTTGGAAACTTTTCTACCACCTCCAAGGTTGTGAACTGCTGAGCATTTTCCATTCCAGATATGTATTCACTGATTTTGTAACTCCTCTCCTCTAATTGTGTCTTACTTGGGGTGAAGGTGATGTCAAGGCATTCTTCTGGATGAGAGCGGGAGGAAATTGTGCAGCATATATTTACATACGCATTGGATTCATTTTCAAATTTTCCATTCGAAGTACTGAATCCCTGACATTAACCCATACCTGGTAGACTTAGAGAGTTCATCCTAATATAATGGGAAAAATTAACCCAACACAATAGAAATACAAGCACTTCAGAGGAGACATGTTGTATAGGTGGACTTGACATTTGTATTATATAAGGTAGGAGTTATAAATCTAGTCAAATTTCAATTGAAATATTCTCCATGTGTTTTTAAACTTAACAAATATGTGAATTCTTGTTTCCCTTTTCTGTAGCCTATTCACACATGTATATTTATATGCATATATAGAATCCTACCAGGTATCACATGTACATTTTTGTGAGGTGGCTGTCTTGGCAGATACAAATTGTGAGAAGAGTTCACTCCTCCTAAATGCTGTTGGAAATGAAAATTCAACCTATAGGAGAGCGTCCTAGTACAACAACATTATACATAAACTCATGTTCAGTAAAATAAATATGTTTGCATCTGTGGATGATATATATTTACTGATGAATTTCGATTGGCATTTATATTGGTACTTTTTAATGTCTGTGAGTGGTGTGTGTGGTGTGTGTGTGTGTGTGTGTGTGTGTGCGTGTGTGTGTGTGTGTGTATATATATATATATATATATATATATATATATATATATATAAATAGATAGATATATATATAGATATATATATATAGATGTAGATATAGATATAGATATACTCTCCAAATTTTTCAAAATATGGAATATATGTGTCTAATATACACTCTCTAAATTCATTCATGTTCATGTATGTGGATTTGTAATCAACTTTTCACAAGATTATAATCATAAATATTCATCCACTTGAAATACATATTTGTTTCCTAGTACTGAAAACTAACTTCAGTGAATTGTGCATACAAATCCTAATTATTCTACAGTAACTGACCCAGTCTAACATCAATGCAAGTAGACTCCTATGGGACATGATATGTAATTTGTCATTCATTTGTATTCGACACTGCTACATTATTGTTTCCTCAGTTTTTGCACATCATAGGATATACATTTCATCCACAAGTTCACAAATTAACAGGCATTTGTTTCAACTTTAATCACTTCTTGCTTCAGAACACATGTATTGTCAGGGTTTCTTGAATGGTCTTTTCATGAGACTTCTTTCCAAACACATTATTTTGAATTTCCATAATCATTTTGAAGCAAAACTCACACACTCTTTATGATAAACCAAAACATTAATATTTCCATTAGATATATAACTGGTTGGAATGAATGATTGTATATCAATATAGGACTTCCTTTAATTTTTCAGATATCAGTTCAATTCATTATTTAAAGTTCAAAAAAGTTATATTATTTATTCACAGTATGGTCTATTCATGCTTTTTCTCTATGTTCATAGAAACAGGGTACACCTCTTTCTACCCCCGATTCTATTTTACATCTTCAATATATTGCTCACAGAAATGGTGAAAGAATTACTCATGTCACCTCATTATCACAGTAATATTCTGGACAAAAAATGGAAAGGTCACACTTATGATTGTACCAAAGCCTAAATGGAAAGTGAACATGGATTTCTAAAAACATCCATTTCCAGGTTGCCTAATGCTGTCAATTGTCAATCCTATTGGTGACTACATTTTTGTTTTTTCCTAGTTTATATATTCAAACTCAACCCTGTTGAAAATGTCTAATTCTATCACTCACTTTATACTTTGCCTGATTTCGTAATGTTTCTATTGATATCTGCTTTTTTACATATTTTCCCCAGTTCAACATAGTGACTGACTCTTCATATGTGCTGAAATATACTTTCACTCTATAACTGAAAGTCTATTGCTAAAGAACTTTTGGTCCAAATCCTATACTCACTCTTCTTCTGAAACCTACTGACTATCTTCCTAATCCTACTGAATATCCCTTTTTGACTAGATGTTCTCTTCTAAATTCAATCATCCAATGTACAAGGTCCTATGCCATTGTATATCAAATTATCTGAGACAAATTTGCAGAACATAATTCAAAGTTCACTATCCCAATCAAGGGCAGAACCCTTCTGGGCTTCAAATCATACCTAGATTTCTGTTTTCATACTTATATTTCACCTCAATATTCTTGTAAATATTTCAGGTTCCCAATACCATTATTCATCACACAGAGTCATACATAACCAAAATCAAACCTGTTTTTAACCCCCAGTATACGCTGTTCCCTCAATCATTTTACAGAAGAGCAGGGACAGAGTGGTTCTTACAATACAGGAGAGTTGGGGACCTTCCACATTAAGAGAACCTCAAATGTCCATGCACAAATCATACCTGGAGAAGTTGTAAGCAGGTATGAAGCACCTGAGAGAGCAAAAGTCATCTTCCATGGCAAACAACCTGGTCAGGATGAAGGGATGTGTCTGAATCGGCCTCTCTCTTCTTATTGTAGAGAACATGGACCAAACCAGGCCTGGGTGGAGAGCTGTTCCAGGGTGCCAATGGTTGATATACATTCTACCTTATGAAAGTGTCAGAGGAAGTAGGGGCAAACTCCATCTTATGTTACCCTTGGAAGCAACTGTTAGGACAAAGTGGTTGCCAAGGCAGTGACCTCATTCAGTTCCAAAGAATGTGACATACCTCAGTTCCTTGGTGATGGAACTCTCTTAACTTGGTATCCAAGAAGCCAGGCAGCCAGAGGCAGTCCCAGTCCCAGTCCCAGTGGGCTCACTTGTTTGGATTTACCAAGGACAGAGTCAGTTTTCTTGGTACCTAATGATGTGAGGAAGGCCAAATGCCAGGAGAGCTCTGAAGATGGACCTTTCCTGAGAAAACAGGTAGTGGCTAACCACTTTTTCCTGACTTCTTCACAGAGTTGTTCAAGGAAACAAGATCGGAGAGAAGACAGGACATTTCGGGAAAACATAGTATGGCCCACCAGTCAGAGGACACCCCAGATAGTCACAGACCTACTTGGGGGAAGGAGGTGCCTTTGTGGGAGTGCGTGTGGGTTTGTTGTTTTGTCTCATGTTCTGAGAATAGATAGGAAAGTAGGTTTGTTTGGTTTGGAGTGGACAGTTTCTAGTAAGTCATTTGACACGGCGAGTGTTTCTGTTTCTGTGTATTCCACTGTGTCCATTGTTGTAGACATTAGAAAAGAGAATGCATTAATGGATGTGTCCTGTCTAGTATAAATCTTCCCATAATTCATCCTGCCAATATATAAATGGACTGCAGCTTGTCTTATCGATGTGCAACATCTGCTATCTTTCTAAGTTGTTGTTTTCTTCCCGAATTCTGGCCACTCTCCAGAATAGGCTCATGGATTTGTGTCCAAAATGGTACCACCTCCAAGCTCTGTGACATGGCCACGTACTGGATAGCTGAAGAGAATGGCGAGCTTCTCAGAAAACTCAGATATCAGTGTGACCAGGAAAGTCTCAGTGCAGAAACCCTGCTTTGGGCCTTTTGCTGACTTATTGTTGTGTTGCACTGAATGTCAGGAAGGTCTTTGCCTCAGGCCACCCCTTTGTGAAGCCTGAAGAAAACAGTTTTCAAATGGAAATAAATGGGCATCACCTGTGGCTTCTGGCTTCATTGCTTTGGGAAAGGATGTGTCTGAATCAGCCTCTTGGCCATGTGTGTGGCTGTGACTTAGATTCTCAGCACCTGATGAATCTAAAAATGATCCCCTGCGTGCATCCAAAACCATAAGGGCAAAAAATCTTTCATTGTGGATGAATTCTCTTGCCTTCCTCTGTTAAAATCCTGAACTCCATAAGTGAGAATAGGGATTCTTTGGGTCAAATGAGTTCTTCAAATCTCTGCAGAGGTGCTTGGGTTTTCGAATAACTTTAAATCACATAAAGAATGTATTCCTGAAATCAGTAGGCCTCAAATTGGAGAAACACAGAAGAATTAACGGCAGGCTTCTTTGATCATTCCTGGTTCACAGAAACGGTGTCCAGGCCACCCTGACTTTAGGCAAATGAGGGGCAAACGAGCTGATTTTGGACACTGTCTTGGGCTGCGCCCCTCATGGAAACCTCCAGCCAGAGGTTAAGATGAGTTATTATATGGAATAAGATGAGGGCCATGTGGGAGTGTTTCGGTTTTAATTTTGGTCATTTGTGTGACAGTTGGAAGAAATGACTGTGTCCACGTGGGCTTGAACTCTGGTGTGATTCCCCTTAGAGACTGGGTTTTGGAACTGAACTCAGAGAAGCATTGCCATGAATTTTGTTGGGATTTTAAGAGGCCACGCATGAAAGTCGCTCTTGGAAACTGAGACCTAGGCCCCGGGTGGATTTCCACAGAGGCCTGGGAAACTCAGCAAGGATATCACATGATTTTATTCTTAAAGAAATGGCAGCCATAGTTGAGAGTCAAAACACACATGGACCTCACATTGTAGACCTCAATGGGCCTGGCCTAATGTGACCTTTTGTCCACTCTTTGGGAAGCCTTGCCTTTTAGAGATCTCCAGAGATTTCATTGAAATGAGCTTCCTCACCATTTAATGTTTGCTGCATGAATTGAAACCCACAGTGCCTCCAACTTCATGCTTGAAAAATGGCTAGATAAATACCATGAAATTTTTGAAATTCCTATGACCAGGTGGCACTGGAGAAACATTGGATGTCCTGTTGCTGATTATGAGTATACCAGACAGTGCCTTGATTTACTGAGTTTCATGAAAATGGTGTAGAACAGAGATGCCAGTATGTTGGAGCCTGCTGAGTAGTGGGTCTAGAGCAGTGGTGGGGAGGTGTTTGATAAAACATCCGTGGTAGGGCCATGTGGATCTACCATTGGATTCCAAAGGGCTTGTAACTGACATGGTGCAGCCAGCAGACCCTTATATGTAAAGGCATCTTGTTATATGGAGAGTCTTCAGAGGAAAATGAAGAATCAGGTTGATATGGACAAGGGGGCAATGGGCCAAGCTGTGAGAGATAGAAGCCTAGTTGGTGCATTCCCTTGCAGACCCTGACCAACCACACGTGACACAACTCCCTCCAGCACTGTATCCCAGTTTAGCTCCTAGTATTTCGTGAAACAAATACCAAACTCACAGTGCAGCAGGAAAAACACCACAAAAAGTGGAGGAGGACCAAATGGCTTCACAGTCCACACGGGGAGACACTTAGTCTCCAGTGGCATCAGTTAACCTACAAAGAGAGGATTCAGCACTGCTTCATCTAGTTCTTTGGAAAATAAGAAACCATGTCCTCCAGGTCACATAGATGCAGACCCAGCTCTCATAGTCTCACTACAAAGGAAGCCAAATCTCCTGAAAACAACATATATTTCAAGTGCGGAATCTCAGAGGAGTTTCTCAAAAAGATTTTAGGCCAGCAGAGCTCCATGTTTGTGGAGTGTTTACCCTGTCCCTTAGTTTTGGAAACTTTTCTACCACCTCCAAGGTTGTGAACTGCTGAGCATTTTCCATTCCAGATGTGTATTCACTGATTTTGTAACTCCTCTCCTCTAATTGTGTCTTACTTGGGGTGAAGGTGATGTCAAGGCATTCTTCTGGATGAGAGCGGGAGGAAATTGTGCAGCATATATTTACATACGCATTGGATTCATTTTCAAATTTTCCATTCGAAGTACTGAATCCCTGACATTAACCCATACCTGGTAGACTTAGACAGTTCATCCTAATATAATGGGGAAAATTAACCCAACACAATAGAAATACAAGCACTTCAGAGGAGACATGTTGTATAGGTGGACTTGACATTTGTATTATATAAGGTAGGAGTTATAAATCTAGTCAAATTTTAATTGAAATATTCTCCATGTGTTTTTAAACTTAACAAATATGTGAATTCTTGTTTCCCTTTTCTGTAGTCTATTCACACATGTATATTTATATGCATATATAGAATCCTACCAGGTATCACATGTACATTTTTGTGAGGTGGCTGTCTTGGCAGATACAAATTGTGAGAAGAGTTCACTCCTCCTAAATGCTGTTGGAAATGAAAATTCAACCTATAGGAGAGCGTCCTAGTACAACAACATTATACATAAACTCATGTTCAGTAAAATAAATATGTTTGCATCTGTGGATGATATATATTTACTGATGAATTTCGATTGGCATTTATATTGGTACTTTTTAATGTCTGTGAGTGGTGTGTGTGTGTGTGTGTGTGTGTGTGTGTGTGCGTGTGTGTGTGTGTGTGTGTGTATATATATATATATATATATATATATATATATAAATAGATAGATATATATAGATATATATATATAGATGTAGATATAGATATACTCTCCAAATTTTTCAAAATATGGAATATATGTGTCTAATATACACTCTCTAAATTCATTCATGTTCATGTATGTGGATTTGTAAACAACTTTTCACAAGATTATAATCATAAATATTCATCCACTTGAAATACATATTTGTTTCCTAGTACTGAAAACTAACTTCAGTGAATTGTGCATACAAATCCTAATTATTCTACAGTAACTGACCCAGTCTAACATCAATGCAAGTAGACTCCTATGGGACATGATATGTAATTTGTCATTCATTTGTATTCGACACTGCTACATTATTGTTTCCTCAGTTTTTGCACATCATAGGATATACATTTCATCCACAAGTTCACAAATTAACAGGCATTTGTTTCAACTTTAATCACTTCTTGCTTCAGAACACATGTATTGTCAGGGTTTCTTGAATGGTCTTTTCATGAGACTTCTTTCCAAACACATTATTTTGAATTTCCATAATCATTTTGAAGCAAAACTCACACACTCTTTATGATAAACCAAAACATTAATATTTCCATTAGATATATAACTGGTTGGAATGAATGATTGTATATCAATATAGGACTTCCTTTAATTTTTCAGATATCAGTTCAATTCATTATTTAAAGTTCAAAAAAGTTATATTATTTATTCACAGTATGGTCTATTCATGCTTTTTCTCTATGTTCATAGAAACAGGGTACACCTCTTTCTACCCCCGATTCTATTTTACATCTTCAATATATTGCTCCCAGAAATGGTGAAAGAATTACTCATGTCACCTCATTATCACAGTAATATTCTGGACAAAAAATGGAAAGGTCACACTTATGATTGTACCAAAGCCTAAATGGAAAGTGAACATGGATTTCTAAAAACATCCATTTCCAGGTTGCCTAATGCTGTCAATTGTCAATCCTATTGGTGACTACATTTTTGTTTTTTCCTAGTTTATATATTCAAACTCAACCCTGTTGAAAATGTCTAATTCTATCACTCACTTTATACTTTGCCTGATTTCGTAATGTTTCTATTGATATCTGCTTTTCTACATATTTTCCCCAGTTCAACATAGTGACTGACTCTTCATATGTGCTGAAATATACTTTCACTCTATAACTGAAAGTCTATTGCTAAAGAACTTTTGGTCCAAATCCTATACTCACTCTTCTTCTGAAACCTACTGACTATCTTCCTAATCCTACTGAATATCCCTTTTTGACTAGATGTTCTCTTCTAAATTCAATCATCCAATGTACAAGGTCCTATGCCATTGTATATCAAATTATCTGAGACAAATTTGCAGAACATAATTCAAAGTTCACTATCCCAATCAAGGGCAGAACCCTTCTGGGCTTCAAATCATACCTAGATTTCTGTTTTCATACTTATATTTCACCTCAATATTCTTGTAAATATTTCAGGTTCCCAATACCATTATTCATCGCACAGAGTCATACATAACCAAAATCAAACCTGTTTTTAACCCCCAGTATACGCTGTTCCCTCAATCATTTTACAGAAGAGCAGGGACAGAGTGGTTCTTACAATACAGGAGAGTTGGGGACCTTCCACATTAAGAGAACCTCAAATGTCCATGCACAAATCATACCTGGAGAAGTTGTAAGCAGGTATGAAGCACCTGAGAGAGCAAAAGTCATCTTCCATGGCAAACAACCTGGTCAGGATGAAGGGATGTGTCTGAATCGGCCTCTCTCTTCTTATTGTAGAGAACATGGACCAAACCAGGCCTGGGTGGAGAGCTGTTCCAGGGTGCCAATGGTTGATATACATTCTACCTTATGAAAGTGTCAGAGGAAGTAGGGGCAAACTCCATCTTATGTTACCCTTGGAAGCAACTGTTAGGACAAAGTGGTTGCCAAGGCAGTGACCTCATTCAGTTCCAAAGAATGTGACATACCTCAGTTCCTTGGTGATGGAACTCTCTTAACTTGGTATCCAAGAAGCCAGGCAGCCAGAGGCAGTCCCAGTCCCAGTCCCAGTGGGCTCACTTGTTTGGATTTACCAAGGACAGAGTCAGTTTTCTTGGTACCTAATGATGTGAGGAAGGCCAAATGCCAGGAGAGCTCTGAAGATGGACCTTTCCTGAGAAAACAGGTAGTGGCTAACCACTTTTTCCTGACTTCTTCACAGAGTTGTTCAAGGAAACAAGATCGGAGAGAAGACAGGACATTTCGGGAAAACATAGTATGGCCCACCAGTCAGAGGACACCCCAGATAGTCACAGACCTACTTGGGGGAAGGAGGTGCCTTTGTGGGAGTGCGTGTGGGTTTGTTGTTTTGTCTCATGTTCTGAGAATAGATAGGAAAGTAGGTTTGTTTGGTTTGGAGTGGACAGTTTCTAGTAAGTCATTTGACACGGCGAGTGTTTCTGTTTCTGTGTATTCCACTGTGTCCATTGTTGTAGACATTAGAAAAGAGAATGCATTAATGGATGTGTCCTGTCTAGTATAAATCTTCCCATAATTCATCCTGCCAATATATAAATGGACTGCAGCTTGTCTTATCGATGTGCAACATCTGCTATCTTTCTAAGTTGTTGTTTTCTTCCCGAATTCTGGCCACTCTCCAGTATAGGCTCATGGATTTGTGTCCAAAATGGTACCACCTCCAAGCTCTGTGACATGGCCACGTACTGGATAGCTGAAGAGAATGGCGAGCATCTCAGAAAACTCAGATATCAGTGTGACCAGGAAAGTCTCAGTGCAGAAACCCTGCTTTGGGCCTTTTGCTGACTTATTGTTGTGTTGCACTGAATGTCAGGAAGGTCTTTGCCTCAGGCCACCCCTTTGTGAAGCCTGAAGAAAACAGTTTTCAAATGGAAATGAATGGGCCTCCCCTGTGGCTCTTTGCTTAATTGCTTTGGAAAGGGATGTGTCTTTATCAGACTCTTGGACCTGTGTGTGGCTGTGACTTAGATTCTCAGCAATTGATGGATCTTAAGAATGATCCCATGTGAGCTTCCAAACCCAAAATGGCAAAAAAATATCATTCATTGTGAATTAAGTCTCTTGCTTTCCTCTGTTAGGTTCCTGCACTCCATCAAATGAGAATAGGGATTCTTTGGGTCAAATGAGTTCTTCAAAGCCCTGAAGAGGTGCTTGTGTTTTCGCATGACTCGAAATCACCTAAAGAATCGATACCTAAATTCAGTTGGCCTCAAATTGGAGAAACACAGAAGTATTAACGGCAGGCTTATTTGTTCACTCCTTATTCACAGAAACGGTTTCCAGGCTACCCTGACTTTAGGCAAATGAGGGGAAAAGGAGCTGATTTTGGACACTATCTTGGGCTGCGCCCCTCATGGAAACCTCCAGCCAGAGGTTAAGATGATTGACTATATGGAATAAGATGAGGGCCATGTGGGAGTGTTTTGGTTTTTTTTTTGGTTTTAATTTTGTTCATTTGTGTGGCATTGGAAAAAATGACTGGGTGTACGTGGGCTTGAAATCTGGTGTCATTCCCCTTAGAGACTGGGTTTTGGAACTGAACTCAGAGAAGCATTGCCATGAATTTTGTTGGGATTTTAAGAGGCCACGCATGAAAGTCACTCTTGGAAACTGAGACCTAGGCCCCGGGTGGATTTCCACAGAGGCCTGGGAATTTCAGCAAGGATATCACATGATTTTATTCTTAAAGAAATGGCAGCCATAGTTGAGAGTCAAAACACACATGGACCTCACATTGTAGACCTCAATGGGCCTGGCCTAATGTGACCTTTTTCCACTCTTTGGGAAGCCTTGCCTGTGAGAGTTCTCCAGAGAATTCATTGAAATGAGCTTCCTCACCATTTAATGTTTTCTGAATGAATTGAAACCACCATTGCCTCCAACTTCATGCTTGAAAAATGGCCAGATAAATACCATGAAATTTTTGAAATTCCGATGACCAGGTGGCACTGGAGAAACATTGGATGTCCTGTTGCTGATTATGAGTATACCAGACAGTGCCTTGACTTACTGAGTTTCATGAAAATGGTGTAGAACACAGATGCCAGTAAGTTGGAGCCTGCTGAGTAGTGGGTCTAGAGCAGTGGTGGGGAGGTGTTTGATAAAACATCCGTGGTAGGGCCATGTGGATCTACCATTGGATTCCAAAGGCCTTGTAACTGACATGGTGCAGCCAGCAGACCCTTATATGTAAAGGCATCTTGTTATATGGAGAGTTTTCAGAGGAAAATTAAGAATCAGGTTGATATGGACATGGGGGCAATGGGGCAAGCAGTGAGAGATAGAAGCCTAGTTGGTGCATTCTCTTGTAGACCCTGACCCACCACACGTGACAGAACTCCCTCCAGCACTGTGTCCCAGTTTAGCTCCTAGTATTTCGGGAAACAAATACCAAACTCACACTGCAGCAGAAAAATAACCACAAAATGTGGAGGAGGACCAAATGGCTTCGGTGTCCACACGGGGACACAATTTGTCTTCAGTGGCCTCAGTTTACCTACAAAGAGAGGATTCAGCACTGCTTAATCTTGTTCATTGGAAAATAAGAAACCATGTCCTCCAGGTCACATAGATGTAGACCCAGCTTTGATGGTCTCACTACATAGGAAGCCAAATCTCTTGAAAACAATATATAATTCAAGTGCGGAAGCTCAGAGGCAGTTTATCAAAAAGTTTTTAGGCCAGCAGAGCTCCATGTTTGTGGAGTGTTTACCCTGTCCCTTAGTTTTGGAAACTCCTCTACCACCTCCAAGGTTGTGAGCTCCTGAGCATTTTACATTCCAGATATGTATTCACTGATATTGTAACTCTTCTCCTCTAATTGTGTCTTACTTGGGGTGAAGGTAAAGTCAAGGCATTCTTCTGGATGAGAGCGGGAGGATATTTGTGCAGCATATATTTACATACACATTGGATTCATTTTCCAATTTTCCATTCAAAGTACTGAATCCCTGACACTAACCCATACCAAGTAGACTCAGACTATTCATCCTAATATAATGGGGAAAATTAACCCAACACAATAGAAATACAAGCACTTCAGAGGAGACATGTTGTATAGTTGGACGTGACATTTGCATTATATTAGTTAGGAGATATAAATCTAGTCAAATTTTAATGGAAATATTCTCCATGTGTTTTTAAACTTAACAAATATGTGAATGCTTGTTTCCCTTTTCTGTAGCCTATTCACACAAGTATATTTATATGCATATATAGAATCCTACCAGGTATCACACGTACATTTTTGTGAGGTGGCTGTCTTGGCAGATACAAATTGTGAGAAGAGTTCACTCCTCCTAAATGCTGTTGGAAATGAAAATTCAACCTATAGGAGAGCGTCCGAGTAGAACAACATTATACATAAACTCATGTTCAGTAAAATAAATATGTTTGCATCTGTGGATGATATATATTTACTGATGAATTTCAATTCGCATGTATATTGGCACTTTTTAATGTCTGTGAGTGTTGTGTGTGTTTGTGTGTGTGTGTGTGTGTGTGTGTGTAGATATAGATATAGATATACTCTCCAAATTTTTCAAAATATGAAATATATATGTCTAATATACACTCTCTAAATTCATTCATGTTCATGTATGTGGATTTATAATCCACTTTTCACAAGATTATAATCAGAAATATTCATCCACCTGAAATACATATTTGTTTCCTAGTACTGAAAACTAACTTCAGTGAATGGTGCATACAAATCCTAATTATTCTACAGTAACTGACCCAGTCTAACATCAATGCAAGTAGACTCCTATGGGACATGATATGTAATTTGTCATTCATTTGTATTCGACACTGGTACATTATTGTTTCCTCAGTTTTTGCACATCATAGGATATACATTTCATCCACAAGTTCACAAATTAGTAGGCATTTGTTTCAACTTTAATCACTTCTTGCTTCTGAACACATGTATTCTCAGGGTTTCTTGACTGGTCTTTTCATGAGACTTCTTTCCATACACATTATTTTGAATTTCCATAATCATTTTTAAGCAAACCTCACACACTCTTCATGATAAACCAAAACACTAATATTTCCATTAGATATATCACTGGTTGGAATGAATGATTGTATATCAATATACGATTTCCTTTAATTTTTCAGATATCAGTTCAATTCATTATTTCAAGTTCAAAAAAGTTATATTATTTATTCACAGTATGGTCTATTCATGCTTTTTCTCTATGTTCATAGAAACAGGGTACACCTCTTTGTACCCCGATTCTTATTTTACATCTTCAATATATTGCTCCCAGAAATGATTAAAGAAATACTCATGTCACCTCATTATCACAGTAATATTCTGGACAAAAATGGAAAGGTCACACTTATGATTGTACCAAATCCTAAATGGAAGGTGAACATGGATTTCTAAAAACATCCGTGTCCAGGTTGCCTAATGCTGTCAATTGTCAATCCTATTGGTGACTACATTTTTGTTTTTTCCTAATTTATATATTCAAACCCAACCCTGTTGAAAATGTCCAATTCTATCACTCACTTTATACTTTGCCTCATTTCGTAATGTTTCTATTGATATCTGCTTTTCTACATATTTTCCCCAGTTCAACATAGTGACTGACTCTTCATATGAGCTGACATTTACATTCACTCTATAACCAAAAGTGTATTGCTAAAGAACTTTTGGTCCAAATCCTATACTCACTCTTCTTCCTAAACCTCCCGACTATCTTCCTAATCGTACTGATTATCCCTTTTTGACTGGATGTTCTCTTCTAAATTAAATCATCCAATGTACAAAGTCCTATGCCATTGTATATCGAATTATCTGAGACATCTTTGCAGAACATAATTCAAAGCTAAGTATCCCAATCAAGGGCAAAACCCTTCTGGTCTTCAAATCATACCTAGATTTCTCTTTTCATACTTATATATCACCTCTATATTCTTGTAAATATTGCAGGTTACCAATACCATTATTCATCACACAGAATCGTTCGTAACCCAAATCAAACCTGTTTTTAACCCCAAGTATACACTGTTCCCTCAATCATTTTACAGAAGAGCAGGGACAGAGTGGTTCTTACAATACAGGAAAGTTGGGGACCTTCCACCTAATGAGAACCTCAAATGTCCATGCAAAAATGATACCTGGAGAAGTTGTACACAGGTATGAAGCAACTGAGAGAGCAAAAGTCATCTTCCATGGCAAACAACCTGGTCAGAATGAAGGGATTTTTCTGAATCTGCATCTCTCTTCTTATTGTAGAGAAGAGGGACCAAACCAGGCCTTAGTGGAGAGATGTTCCCGGGTGCCAATGGTTGATATACATTCTACCTTATGAAAGTGTCACAGGAAGTAGGGGCAACCTCCATCTTATGTTACCCTTGGAAGCAACTGTTAGGACAAAGTGGTTGCCAAGGCAGTGACCTCATTCAGTTCCAAAGAATGTGACATACCTCATTTCCTTGGTGATGGAACTCTCTGAACTTGGTATCCAAGAAGCCAGGCACCCAGATGCAGTCCCAGTCCCAGTCCCAGTGGGCTCACTTGTTTGGATTTCCCAAGGACAGAGTCAATTTTCTTGGTACCTAATGATGTGAGAATGGCCAAATGTCAGGAGAGCTCTGAAGGTGGACCATTTCTGAGAAAACAGGTAGTGGATAACCACTTTTTCCTGACATCTTCACAGAGTTGGTCAAGGAAACACAATCTGAGAGAAGACAGGCCATTTCGGGGGAACATTGTATGGCCCACTGATCAGAGGACACTCCGGATAGTCACAGACCTACTTGGGGGAAGGAGGTGCCTTTGTGGGAGTGGGTGTGGGTTTGTTGTTTTGTCTCATGTTCTGAGAATAGATAGGAAAGGCGGTTTGTTTGGATTGGACTGGACAGTTTCTAGTAAGTCATTTGACACGGCGAGTGTTTCTGTTTCTGTGTATCCCACTGTGTCCGTTGTTGTACACATTAGAAAATAGAATGCATTAATGGATGTGTCCTGTCTAGTATAAATCTTGCCATAATTCATCCTGCCCAATATATGAATGGACTGCAGCTTGTCTTATCGATGTGCAACACCTGCTATCTTTCTAAGTTGTTGTTTTCTTCCTGAATTCTGGCCACTCTCCAGAATAGGCTCATGGATTTGTGTCCTAAATATGTACCACCTCCAAGCTCTGTGACATGACCATGTACTGGATAGCTGAAGAGAATGGCGAGCATCTCAGAAAACTCAGATATCAGTGTGACCAGGATAGTCTCAGTGCAGAAACCCTGCTTTGGGCCTTTTGCTTACTTATTGTTGTGTTGCACTGAATGTCAGGAAGGTCTTTGCTCAGGCCACCCCTTTGTGAAGCCTGAAGAAAACAGTTTTCAAATGGAAATGAATGGGCCTCACCTGTGGCTCTTGCTTAATTGCTTTCGAAAGGGATGTGTCTTTATCAGCCTCTTGGACCTGTGTGTGGCTGTGACTTAGATTCTCAGCACCTGATGGATCTTAAGAATGATCCCATGTGAGCTTCCAAATCCAAAATGGCAAAAAATTTCATTCATTGTGGATGAAGTCTCTTGCCTTCCTCTGTTAGGTTCCTGCACTCGATCAAATGAGAATAGGGATTCTTTGGGTCAAATGAGTTTTTCAAAGCCCTGCAGAGGTGCTTGTGTTTTTGCATGACTCTAAATCACCTAAAGAATCGATATCTAAAATCAGTAGGCGTCAAATTGGAGGAACACAGAAGTATTAACGGCAGGCTTATTTGTTCACTCCTGGTTCACAGAGACTGTGTCCAGGCTACCCTGACGTTAGGCAAATGAGGGGCAAACGAGCTGATTTTGGACACTGTCTTGGGCTGCGCCCCTCATGGAAACCTCCAGCCAGAGGTTAAGATGATTCCCTATATGGAATAAGATGAGGGCCGTGTGGGAGTGTTTTGGTTTTAATTTTGGTCATTTGTGTGGCATTGGAAAAAATGACTGGGTACACGTAGGCTTGAACTCTGGTGTGATACCCCTTAGAGACTGGGTTTTGGAACTGAACTCAGAGAAACATTGTCATGAATTTTGTTGGGATTTTAATAGGCCAAGCATGAAAGTCGCTCTTGGAAACTGAGACCTAGGCCCCAGGTGGATTTCCACAGAGGCCTGGGAATCTCAGCAAGAATATCACATGATTTTATTGTTAAAGAAATGGTAGCCATAGTTGAGAGTCAAAACACACATGGATCTCACATTGTAGACCTCAATGGGCCTGGCCTAATGTGACCTTTTGTCCACTCTTTGGGAAGCCTTGCCTGTGAGAGTTCTCCAGAGAATTCATTGAAATGAGCTTCCTCACCATTTAATGTTTGCTGCATGAATTGAAATCCACAGTGCCTCCAACTTCATGCTCGAGAAATGGATAGATAAATACCATGAAATTTTTAAAATTCCTATGACCAGGTGGCACTGGAGAAATATTGGATGTCCTGTTACTGTTCATGAGTATACCAGACTGTGCCTTGATTTACTGAGTTTCATGAAAATGATGTAGAACAGAGATGCCAGTAAGTTGGAGCCTGTTGAGTAGTGGGTCTAGAGCAGTGGTGGGGAGGTGTTTGATACAACATCCGTGGTAGGGCCATGTGGATCTACCATTGGATTAAAAATGGCTTGTAACTGACATGGTGCAGCCAGCAGACCCTTATATGTAAAGGCATCTTGTTATATGGAGAGTTTTCAGAGGAAAATGAAGAATCAGGTTGATATGGACAAGGGGGCAATGGGGCAAGCTGTGAGAGATAGAAGCCTAGTTTGTGAATTCTCTTGCAGACCCTGACCCACCACTCGTGACACAACTCTCTCCAGCACTGTGTCTCAGTTTAGCTCCTAGTATTTCGTGAAACAAATACCAAACTCACAATGCAGCAGGAAAAACACCACAAAAAGTGGTGGAGGACCTAATGGCTTCACAGTCCACACGGGGAGACACTTAGTCCCCAGTGGCCTCAGATTACCTACAAAGAGAGGATTCAGCACTGCTTCATCTTGTTCATTGGAAAATAAGAAACCATGTCCTCCAGGTCACATATATGCAGACCCAGCTTTGATGGTCTCACTACAAAGGAAGCCAAATCATCTGAAAACAACATATATTTCAATTGTGGAAGCTCAGACGCAGTTTCTCAAAAAGTTTTTAGGCCAGCAGAGCTCCATGTTTGTGGAGTGTTTACCCTGTCCCTTAATTTTGGAAACTCCTCTACCACCTCAAAGGTTGTGAACTCCTGAGCATTTTCCATTCCAGATATGTATTCACTGATTTTGTAACTCTTCTCCTCTAATTGCGTCTTACTTGGGGTGAAGGTAATATCAAGGCATTGTTCTGGATGAGAGCGGGAGGATATTTGTGCAGCATATATTTACATACACATTGGATTCATTTTCCAATTTTCCATTCAAATACTGAATCCCTGAAACTAACCCATACCTAGTAGACTCAGACTATTCATCCTATTATAATGGGAAAAATTAACCCAACACAATAGAAATACAAGCACTTCAGAGGAGACATGTTGTATAGTTGGACTTGACATTTGCATTATATAAGGTAGGTGTTATAAATCTAGTCAAATTTTAATGGAAATATTCTCCATGTGTTTTTAAATTTAACAAATATGTGAATTCTTGTTTCCCTTTTCTGTAGCCTATTCACATATGTATATTTATATGCACATATAGAATCCTACCAGGTATCACACGTACATTTTTGTGAGGTGGCTGTCTTGGCAGATACAAATTGTGAGAAGAGTTCACTCCTCCTAAAACTGTTTTAAATGAAAATTCAACCTATAGTAGAGCGTCCTAGTAGAACAACATTATACATAAACTCATGTTCAGTAAAATAAATATTTTTGCATCTGTGGATGATATATATTTACTGATGAATTTCTATTGGCATTTATATTGGTACTTTTTAATGTCTGTGAGTGTTGTGTGTGTGTGTGTGTGTATAGATATAGATATAGATATAGATAGATATAGATATACTCTCCAAATTTTTGAAAATATGGAATATTTTTGTCTTATTTTGCACTTCCTAAATTTTTCATATTCATGAATGTGTATTTATAATCATCTTTTCTCAAGATTATTCTCAGAAACATTCATATACCCTACTAGACTCTGACTACTAATACTAATATAATGGAGAAAAATATCCCAAACAGAATAGAAATACAAGCATTTCAGAAGGGACATGGTGTATAGTTGGACTTGCCTTTTGCATGATATAAGGTAGGAGTTATAAATCTATTCAATTTGCTGAAATACTTTTCCATATGTTATTTTTTTTTGACACAAAACAAAATTTAATCTTCGAAAACTAAATAAAATTGACACATCCTTAACCAAGCTAATGAAGAAAAAAAACCTCAAATTACTAAAATTAAGGATTGTAAAAGAACTTTTACAGAGTACACAACTAAAATACAGAGAATAATTAAAAACTAATTTGAAAATTTATACTCTAATAAATTAAAATACCATGATGACATCAATAAAATTTTAGAGATATACCCAAACTGAATTAGTAGGACATGAACAATTTAAACAAATCAATTTCAAGCAATGAAATAGAAGTTGCTGTCAACAGCCTACCAATCAAGCAACGCCCAGGAACAGACAGATTCTCAGTCAAGTTCTACAAGACCTTCAAAGAAGCATTCATCACAATACTCCTCAAATTATTCTATAAAATAGAAAAGCATGGAACTCCTAGAAACTCATTTCATGAGGATAGTATCACTCACATACCAAAATCAGACAAAGACACATCAAGGAAAGAAAACTTCAGAGCAATATTCCTGACAAACATATATACAAAAATTCTCAATAAAATTCTTTTTTTTAAGCCAAAGTTAATCAAAAGGGATAAAGAGGGACACTACACACTATTCCATGTGTTTTTAAAGTTAAGAAATATATGAATTCCTGTCTCCCTTTCTCTGTAGCCTATTAAGCACATGTATTTTTATATGCACAAATAGAATCCTACCTGGTTTCACACGTACATTCTTGTGAGGTGGCTGACTTGGCAGATACTATTTGTGAGAAGAGATCACTCCTCCTAAATGCTGTTGGTACAGAAAATTCAACCCATGGGTGAGCTTCCTAGATGAACAACATTCTACATACATCCATGTTCAGTAAAATGAATATTTTGGGATATGCGGATGAGTTATTTTTCATGATGAATTTCGATTGACATATATATTGTGACATTATAATGTGTGTGTGTTTGTGTGTCTATATATATATATATATATATATATATATATAGTCTCCAGATTTTCCAAAATATGAAATATATGTCTTCTTATATACCGCCTGAATTCATTCATATTCATATATGTGGATTTATAATTAACTTTTAACAAGTTTATTCTCAGAAATATACATCCACTGACATACATATTTGTTTCCTAGTACTGAAAACTAACTTCAGGGAAGGGTTCTTACAAATCCTAATATTTCTAGAGTAACTGACCAAGTTTAACATCAATGCAAATACATTCCTATTTGATATGATGTGTTTGTTAAAGTTCATTTTTATTCAAACTTGGTACGTTATTATTTATTCAGTTTATGGACATCATAAAATATATCCTTTCATTCACAAGTTCACAAATTTATAAATATTTGGTTCACTTTCAATCACTTCCTCCTTCGGAACACATATATTCCTTCATGTTTCTTGACGGGTCTTTTCACTGGACTTCTTTCTAAACACGTTATTTTCGATTGAATAATCATTTTTGAAGCAAAACTCACACACTATTCATGATAAACGGTAACCCTAATAATACCATTAGATATATAACTGGTTGGAATTAATATACGTATATCAATATATGATTTCCTCTATATTTTCAGATATTAAAACAATCCATTATTTAAATTTGGAACCAGTCATATAATTTTTTCACAGTATGGTCTATTAATGCATCATCTCTATATTCATCAACACAGGGTAAACCTATTAGTATCCCCAGTACTAATTCATATGTTTTCAAAATATTGCTCCCAGAAAAGGTGGAAGAAATACTCATGTCACCTGATCTACATATACATATTATCACAGTAATATTCTGGACACAAAATGCAAAGGTCACCGTTATGATTGCAATAAAGCCTCAATGGAATGTGAACATGGATTACTAAAAACATCCATGCCCAGTTTGCCTAATGCTCTCAAATGTCAATCCAATTGGTGACTACATTTTTGTTTCTTTTTAAGATTATGTATTCAACCTCAACCCTGTTGAAAATGTTTAATCCTATCACTCACGTTATACTTTGCCTGATTTCCTAATGTCTCTATTGATGTCTGCTTTCCTACATATTTTTTCCCAGTTCATCATTGTGCCTGACTTTTCACATATGGTGCCATTAATATTCACTCTCTAACCGAAACCTATTGCTAAAGAACTTTTGGTCCAAATCCTAGACTCACTCTTCCTTCTAAACCTACGGACTATCTTTCTAATCCTACACACTATCCCTTTTTCACTGGATGTTCTCTTCTACATTCAATCATCTGAGGTACAGGGTCTTATGCCATTGTATATCGATTTAACTGAGACCTCGGTGCAAAACATTACTCAAGCTAAGGATCCCAATCAAGGGCCCAAATCCTTCTGGGCTTAAAATATTACCTAGATTTCTGTTTTCATACTTATATTTTACCTCTATATTCTTTTAAATATCGCTGGTTCCCAATACCATTATTCATCCAGCAGAATGATTCCTAAGCCAAATGGAACATGCTATTGACCCTAACCATACAATGTTCCCTCAATCTCACTTTACAGAAGAGGAGGGATAATGTTGATATTACAATACAGGAAGTTAGGAGATCTTCCACCTGCTGAGTACCTCAAAATCCATGCAGAAATAATCCCTGGAGAAGATGTTGGCAGCTATGAAAGACCTGAGAGAACAAAAGTCATATTCCATGGCAAACAACATGGTCAGGATGAAAGGATGTGTCTGAGTCATCCTCTCTATTTTTAATGCAGGGAAGATGGACCAAAGCAGGCCTGTGTGGAGAGCTGTTTCCAGGTGACTATGGTTTCTATACCATTCTAACATGTGAATGTATCACAGGAAGTAGGGCAGCCTCCATGTCAGGAGACACTAGGACGCAACTGTTAGGACAAAGTGGTGGCCAAGACAGGGACCTCATTTATTTCCTGAAGGTAGTGACCTCACCTCATTTCCTTGGTGATGGAACTCTCTGAATTTTGTGATCCAGGAAGCCAGGCACCCAGAGCCAGTCCCAGTCCCAGTTGCAGTGGGCTCACTTGTTTGGATTCACTAAGGACAGAGTCAGTCTTTCTTGGTACCTACTGATGTAAGGGTTGCCAAATACCAAGAAAGCTCTGAAGAGGGGTCTTTCCTGAGAGGACAGGAATTGGCTCACCACTGCCTCCTGACAACTTCACAGAGTTGACCAAGGAGACCAGATGTGAGACAGAAAGGCCATTTCTGGGGAACATCATATGGCCTACCAGTCAGAGGACACTCCAGATAGTGACAGACCTACTTGTTTGAAAAAGTTGCATTTGTGGGTGTTGGTTTGTGTTTGTGGTTTTTTTCTCATGTTCTGAGAATAGGTAAAAAAGGAGGTTTGTTTGGTTTGGAGTGGACTGTTTCCAGTAAGTCATTTGACAAGGAGACTGTTTCTATGTCTGTGTATCCCACTGTATTTTTCTTTGTAGATATTAGAAAAAAAATAGCTCATTGGTTGTGTCCTGTCTAGTAGAAAGCTTCCCAGCATGCATCCTTTCCAATTAATGAATGGACTGAGGCTTGCCTTATCCATGGGCAACACCGGCTATCTACCTAATTTTCCATTTTTTCATGAATTCTGGCCACTCTCAAGATTAGTATCATGTATTTTTGTACAAGATATGTACCACCTCCAAGCTCTGTGACATGGCCATGTACTGGATAGCTGAAGGGAATGGCGAGCATCTCAGAAAACTCATATATCAGAGTAACCAGGAAAGTCTCCGTGGAGAAACCCTGCTTGGGGCCTTTTGATTACCTATTGTTCTGTTGCTCTGAATGTCAGAAAGGTCTTTGCCTCAGGCCACCCCTTTGTGAAGCCTGAAGAAAACAGTATTAAAATGGAAATGAATGGGCATCACCTGTGGCTCTTTGCTTCATAGCTTTGGAAATGGATGTGTCTGAATCAGCCTCTTGGCCCTGTGTGAGCCTGTGGTTTAGATTTTCAGCACCTGATGAATCTAAAGAAAGATCCCATGTGGGCATCCAAAACCTAAATGGAAAAAAGATCAGTGATTGTGGATGATGCCTCTCGCCTTCCTCTGTAAGATTCCTGACCTCCATCAAGTGAGAATAGGGATCATTTGTGTCAAATAAGTTCTTCAAAGGGCTGCAGAGGGGAGACAATAGGTGCTTGGGTTTTCTTATAACTCCAATTCACACTAAAAATCTATACCCCACAGTCAGTATGCCTCAAATTTGAGAAGTGGAGTAGTATTAACGGCAGGCCTATTTGATCACTTCTGTTTCACACTAACGTTGTCCAGGCCACCCTGACTTTAGGCAAATGAGGGGCAAGGGAGTTTATTTTTGACACTGTCTTGGGCTGTGCCCCTCATGGAAACCTCCAGCTAGAGGTTATGATTAGTGTCTATATAAAAGATGAAGAGGGCCGTGTGAGAGTGTTTTGGTTTTAATTGTCATCATTTGTGTAGCAATTGGAAGAGATGCCTGGGTCCACCTGGGCTTGAACTCTGTTGTGATTCCCCTTAGAGACTGAGTTGTGTAACTGACCTCAGAGAAGTATTGCCATGAATTGTGTTGGGATTTCAGGAGGCCACACATGAGATTCACCATTGGAATCTGAGATCTTGGCCCAGGGTGACTTTACACAGAGCACTGGGAATCTAAGCCAGGATATCACAAGATTTTATTCTGAAAGATTCCAGCCATAGTTGAGAGTCAAAACACACATGCAACTCACATTGTAGACCTCAATGGGCCTGGCTTCATGAGACCTTTTGCCCACTCTTTGGGAAGCCTTGCCTGTGAGAGTTCACCAGAGCTTTCATTGAAATGAGATTCCTAACCATTTATTGGTTCCTGTATAAATTGAATCCCACAGTGCCTCCAACTTCATTATTGAAAAATATCTAGATATATACCATGAATTTTTTGAAATTACCATGACCAGGTGGCACTGGAGAACATTTGGATGTCCTGTTGCTAATCATGATTGTACCAGACAGTGCCTTAATTGACTGTGTTTCATGAAAATGCTGTAGAACATAGATGCCAGTAAGTTGGAGCCTGCAGACTAGTGGGCATAAAGCAGTGGAGTGTAGGTGTGTGAAAAAACATCAGTTGTGGGTCCACGTGGATCTGGCATTGGCTTAGAAATGACTTGTCACTGACATGGTACATCCAGCAGACCCTTCTATGTAAATTCATCTTGTTATATGGAGAGGATTCCTGCCAATGATCAGAATAAGGGGGCTATTGTCGAGTTGAAAAGCTATGTGGGATTTAAGCCTCATTGGTGCATTTTACTGCAGACCCTCACCCACCACATATGAGAGTACATCCTCCAGCACTGTGTCCCAGTGGAGCTCCTTGTATTTCGTGAAGCCAATACAAAACTCACAGTGCAGCAGTAAGAAACACCACGAAAGTGGAGCATGAACAAATGGCTTTACAGACAACACGGTTAGATACTTAGACCCCAGTGGCCAAAGTTTCCCTACAAATAGAGAATTCAGCACTGCTGCCTCATGTCCACTAGAAAATAAGGAACCATGTCATCCAGGTCACATAGATGGAGACCCAGCATTGATGGTCTCACTACAAAGGAAGCAAAAGCTCCTGACAAAAACATATTTCAACTGCCCAACCTCAGAGGCAGTTTCTCAAAAAGTCATTAGGCCAGCAGAGCTCCATGTTTGTGAAGTGTTTACCCTCTCCCTTTTTGTAAACTGTTCTACCTCCTACAAGTTTGTGAAGTTCTGAGCATTTTCCTTTCCACATATGTATTCACAGATTTTCTAACTCTTCTCCACTAATTGTGTCTTATTTGGGGCGAAGATAATGTCAAAGCATTGTTCTGGCTGAGAGTGGGAAGATTTTTGTGTAGCACATATTTGCATACATATTAGATTCATTTTCCTATTTTCCATTTGAAATACTGAATCCCTGACACTAACCCATACCCTACTAGACTCTGACTACTAAACCTAATATGATGGAGAAAAAGAAACCTAACAGAATAGAAATACAGGCCTTTCATAGGAGGCATGGTGTATACTTGGACTTGCCTTCTGCTTTATCAATGGTATGTGTTATAAATCTAGTCAACTTTTCATTGTAATACTTCTCCATGAGTTTTTAAAGTTAACACATATGTAAATTTCTGTCTCCCTTTCTCTGTAGCCTATTCATCAAATGTATTTTTTTATGCATTTTTAGAATTCTACCTGGTATCACATGTACATTCTTGTGAGATCGCTTATTTTGGAAGATACAAATTGTGAGAAGAGATCGCTCCCTCTAAATACAGATGGAACTGGAATTTCCACCTATGGGTGAATTTCCTAGATGAACAATATTATGTATAAATAAATGTTCAGTAAAATGAATATTTTTGGATACGTGGATGATATATATTTCATGATGAATTTCGAATGGCATATATATTGCTACATTTTAATGTCTGTGTATGTGTGTATCTATCTATTTATCTATCTATCTATATAGATATAGTTATCTACTCTTAAGATTTTCAAAATATGAAATATATGTGTCTTATTATACACTCCCTAAGTAAACTCATGTGTGTGTATGTAGATTTATAATCAACTTTTCACAAAATTATTCTTAGAAATATTCATCCACCTTAAATACATATTTTTTCCTAGTACTGAAAAGTAAATTAAGTGAATGGTGTATACAATTCGTAATATTTCTACAGTGACTGAACCAGTTTCACATCAATGTAAATAGACACCTATGGGACCATGATGTGTATTTTGAAGTTCATTTTTATTCAGACACTGGTACATTACTATTTCTGCAGTTTATGGACATTATAGGATATATCCTTTCATCCACAATTTCACAAATTTATAGGCATTTGGTTCACTTTCAATCACTTCCTACTTCAGAACACATGTATTCCTCCATGTTTCTTGACTGTTCTTTTCATGAGATTCTTTCCAAACACAGTATTATTGATTTCCATAATCACTTTTGAAGCCAAACTCACACACTCTTCATGATAAACCATAACGCTAATATTACCATTAGATGTATAACTGGTTGGAATGAATGTATGTATATCAATATAAGATTTCCTATATATTTTCAGATATCAATTCAATCCATTATTTAACGTTTGAACCAGTTATATTATTTATTCACAGTATGGTCTATTAAGGCATCATCTCTATATTCGTAGACCGATGGTATACCTGTTTGTATCCCCAATACTAATTTTTAAGTCTTTAAAATATTGCTTTCAGAAATGGTGGAAGAAATACTGTAGTCACCTGATATACATATACATTTCATCACGGTAATATTCCTGAAACAAAATGCAAGGGTCACACTTATGATTGTATCAAAGCCTATATTGAAAGTGAGCATGTACTACTAACAACATCCATGCCCTGATTAACTAATGATCTCAAATATCATTCCTATTGGTGACTACATATTTGTTTCTTCCTAAGATTATATATTGAAACTGAACCCTGTTAAAAATGTCTTATCCTATCACCCACTTTGTACTTTGCCTTATTTCCTAATGTCTCTATTGATATCTGCTTTCCTACACATTTTCCCCAGTTTATCACTGTGACTGACTGTTCACATATGCTGACATTTACACTCACTCTCTAATCAAAACTCTATATCTAAAGAACATTTGGTCCAACTCCTCGACTCACTCAAATGGATTCTTCAAAGCCCTGCAGAGGGTAGCCCATAGTTGCTTGAGTTTTCTCATGACCCCAATTCACATAAAGAATCTATACCCCACAGAGAATAGGCCTCAAATTGGAGAAGTAGAGCAGTATTATTGGCAGGCCTATTTGATCACTCCTGCTTCACAGGAAGAGTTTCCATGCCACCGTGACTTTAGGCAAATGAGAGGCATGTGAGCTTATATTGGACACTGTCTTAAGCTGCGCCCTTCATGGAAACCTCCAGCCAGAGGTTATGATGAGTCTCTAAATTGAAGAAGATGAGGGCCATGTGGGAGTGTTTTGGTTTAATTGTGGTCATTTGTGTGGTGGTTGGAAGAGATGACTGGGTCCACCTGTGCTTGAACTCTGGAGTGATTCCCCTTAGAGACTGAGTTCTGGAACAGATCTCAGAGAAGTATTGGCATGAATTGTGTTGGGATTTTAGGAGGCCACGCATGAGAGTTGCCCTTGGAGACTGAGATCTAGGCCCAGGATAGCTTTCAAAGAGCACTGGGAATCTCAGCCAGGATATCACATGACTTTATTCAGAAAGACTTGGAAGCCATAGTTGAGAGTCAAAAAAAACATGGCCCTCAATTGTAGAACTCAATGGGCCTGGCTTAATGTGACCTTTTGGCCACTCTTTGGGAAGCCTTGCCTCTGAGAGTTCTCCCGAGCTTTAATTGAAATGAGCTTCCTCACCATTTCATGGTTCCTGAATGAATTGAATGCCACAGTGCCTCCAAATTTATCTTTGAAAATTGGCTAGATAAATACCATGAAATTTTTTAAATTCTTATGAACAGGTGGCACTGGAGAACCTTTGGATGTCTATTGCTGATCACGAGTGTACCAGACATTGCATTGATTGACTGGGTTTCATGAAAACGGTGAGAACAGAGATGCCAGAATGTTGAGGCCTGCTGACTAGTTGGCCTAGAGCAGTGGTGGGCAGGTGTATGATAAAACATCTGTCGTGGGGCCATGTGGATCTGCCATTGGCTTCCAAATGCCTTGTGACTGACATGGTGCAGCCAGCAGAACCATACAAGTTAACGGACCTTATTATATGGAGAGGTTTCGGGGCAATATTCAGAATCAGGTTGATATGGACATGGGTGCAAGCTTTTGGGGATAGAAGCCTGGTTGGTGCATTCTCCTGCAGACCCTCACCCACTACACGTGAGAGTACTCTCTATAGCACTGTGTCCCAGTTTTTCTTTTTGTACTTTGTGAAGCCAATACCAAAATCCCAGTGCAGCAGTAAGAAACACCACGAAAAGTGAAGTATGACCAAATGGCTTCACAGACCACATGGTTAGACACTTAGACCCCAGTGGCCTCAGTTTACCTACAAAGAGAGAATTCAGAACTGCTGCCTCATGTTCTATTGCAAATAAGGAACCATGTCATCCAGGTCACATAGATGCTGACACAGCTTTGATGGTCTCACTACAAAGGAAGCGAAAGCTCCTGACAACAACAAACATTTCAAGGGCCCAAACTCAGAGGCAGTTTCTCAGAAATTAATTAGGCCACCAGAGCTCCATGTTTGTGAAGTGTTTACCCTTTACCTTACTTTTGGAAATTCCTCTACCATCTCCAAGGTTGTGAACTCCTGAGCATTTTCTTTTCCAGATATATATTCACAGATTTTCAAACTCTTCTCCACTAATTGTGTATTACTTGTGGTGAAGGAACTATCAAGGCATTTTTTTGGATGACAGTAGGAAGATTTTTGTCTAACAAATATTCGCATACACATTAGATTCATTTCCCTATTTTCCATTTGAAATACTGAATCCCTGACACTAACCCATACCCTACTAGACTCTGACTACTAATCCTAATATGATGGAGAAAAAGAAACCTAACAGAATAGAAATACAGGCCATTCATAGGTGGCATGGTGTATACTAGGACTTGCCTTCTGCTTTATCAAGTGTATGTGTTATAAATCTAGTCAACTTTTCATTGTAGTACTTCTCCATGAGTTTTTAAAGTTAACACATATGTAAATTTCTGTCTCCTTTTCTCTGTAGCCTATTCATCTCATGTATTTTATTATGCATATTTAGAATCCTACCTGGTATCACACATACATTCTTGTGAGGTCACTGTTTTTGGATGATACAAATTGTGAAAAGAGATCACTCCCCCTAAATACTGATGAAACTGAAAATTCAACAAATTGGTGAATTTCCTAGATGAACAACATTATACATAAATCCATGCTCAGTAAAAAGAATATTTTTGGATATGAGGATGATATATATTTCATGATGAATTTTGATTGGCATATATATTGCTACATTTTAATGTCTGTGTTTTTATCTTTATAAATATATATATATATATATATATATATATATATATATATATATATATATATATATATATATACTCTCCAGATTTTTCACAATATTAAATATATGTGTCTTATTATTCACTCCCTAAATACATTCATATTCATGTATGTGGATTTGTAATCAAATTTGCACAAGATTATTCTCAGAAAAATTCATCCACATAAAATACATATTTATTTTCCAGTACTGAAAACAAACTTCGGTGAATTGTGCTTACAAATCCTAATATTTGCATGGTAACTGACCCAGTTTAACATTAATGCAAGTATAATCCTATGGGACATGATGTGTATTTTGAAGTTCATTTTTATTCAACAGTGGTACATTACTATTTCTTCAGTTGATGGATATCATAGGATATAACTTTTCATCCACAAGTTCACAAATCTGCAGGCATTTGGTTCACTTTCAATTACTTCTTGCTTCAGAACATATGTATTCCTCCATGTTTCTTGACTGTTCTTTTCATGAGATTCTTTCCAAACACATTATTTTCGATTTCCATAATCATTTTTGAAGGAAAGAGGCGCCTTACTTACCCCCAGATAGGTTCGTTGAGGTCTCCTTGTCCTGCGCTGCGTGATTCCCGGCCAATGCACCAAATGTAAGGTTCCGGCGAATGTTGGAGGAAGAGATCATCAAGAAACTGCGGCTCATGCAACAGTAAAAGCCGTTTATTGAGGATCCAATCCAGCATGCTGGGGCTACGTGCTCACTCAAGATGGGAGAGCATCCCAGAGCCCCGAGCAGGGGTTGAGCAGTGCTTAAGTACACTTTTTGGGCAGGGCGGGACTTTACATATATTACAGTCTCCTTTAAGAAATCATCATACACCACGGGAAAATCAAACAACAATTCCTAAACATGATTAGTTCATTTATTGGTGGGAACATGTAAGGTGGGAGTGATAGGTCAGTTCTAAAGCGGGGTACACATTCAAAATGATTGGTTTAGGCCCTGCAATGCCTATGTGCCAGGCCTCACAGGGTCCTAGGTTATTAAAAAACCAGGCGGTCAGGGGGAATATTTACTGGGTAGTCCGGGAATTGTCCTACAAGCTACAGGAATTTCAGGTTTTGCGTGTAGCATAGGAACTTAACAATACCTGGTCCTTTACATTTTAACTCAAGCCTTGCTGCTTAAAAACTTTACAACACCCGGTCTTTTACACTTTAACTTTTACACTTTAATTTCAATTTCTTTTACGCTTACAGATCACTCCTGGTGCACAAGAAGGGTGTCCAAGCCACCCTGACTTTAGGCAAATGAGGGCCAAGGGAGCTTATTTTGGACACTGTCTTGGGCTGTGCCCCTCATGGAAACCTCCAGCCAGATGTTATGATGAGTGCCTTTATGGAAGAAGAGGAGGGCAATGTGGGATTGTTTTGGTATTAATTGTGGTCATTTGTGTGACGGTTGGAAGAGATGACAGGGTCCACCTGGGCTTGAAGTCTGGTGTGAATCCCCTTAGAGACTGAGTTCTGGAACTGACCTCAGAGAAGTATTGCATGAATTGTGTTGAAATTTTAGGAGGCCACGCATGAGAGTCGCTCTTATAAACTGAGATCAAGGCCCAGGGTGGCTTTCCACAGAGCACTGGGAATATCAGCCAAGATATCCCATGATTTTATTCTTAAAGACTTGGTAGCCATAGTTGAGAGTCAAAAACACATGGAACTCACAACGTATACCTCAATGGGCCTGGCTATATTTGACCTTTTGGCCACTCTTTGGGAAGCCTTGCCTATGAGAGTTCTCCAGAGTTTCATTGAAATGAGCTTCCTCAACATTTAGTGGTTCTTGAAACCCACAGTGCCTCCAACTTCATCCTTGAAAAATGGCTAGATAAATACCATAAAATTTTTGAAAATCCCATGACCAGGTGGAACTGGAGAATCTTTGGGTGTCCTGTTGCTGATCATGAGTATACTAGAGGGTGCCTTGATTGACTGGGTTTCATAAAAATAATGTAGAAAAAAGATGCCAGTAAGTTGGAGCCTACTGAGTAGTGGGCCTAGAGCAGCGGTGGGCAGGTGTGCAGGTGTGTGATAAAACATCTGTGGTAGGTCCATGTGGTTTGGCCATTGGCTACCAAATGCCTTGTGAAGGACATGGTGCAGCCAGCAGACCCTTATTTGTAAAGGCATTTTGATATATGGAGAGGTTTCAGGGCAATTTTCAGAATCAGGTTGACATGGTTAATGGTGCAAGCTATGTGGGAAAGAAGCCTGGTTGGTGCATTCTCCTGCAGACCGTGACCCACCACAGTGACAGAACTCTCTCCAGCACTGTGCCCAGTTGAAATTGTTGTATTTCGTGAAGCAAATACCAAATTCCCAGTGTAGCAGCAAGAACCACAACAGAAAGTGGAAGAGGACCAAATGGCTTCACAGTCCACACGGGGTGACACTTAGCCCCCAGTGGCCACAGTTTACCTACAAAGAGAGAATTCAGCACTGCTGCCTCAGGTTCATTGGATAATAAGAAACCATGTCCTCCAGGTCACATAGATGCAGACCCAGCTTTGATGGGCTCACTATAAAGGAAGCTAAAGCTCCTGACAACAACATATATTTCAAGTGCCCAACCTCAGAGGCAGTTTCTCAAGAAGTATTTAGGCCAGCAGAGCTCCATGTTTGTGGAGTGTTTACCATGTCCCTTACTTATGGAAACTGCTCTATCACCTCCAAGGTTGGGAAATCCTGAGCGTATTCCATTCCAGATATGTATTCACGTATTTTCTAACTCTTCTCCTCTAATTGTGTCTTACTTGTGGCAAAGGTAATGTCAAGGCATTGTTGTGGATGAAAGTGGGAAGATTTTTGTGTAGCACATATTTGCATACACATTGGATTCATTTTCCAATTTTCCATTCAAAATACTGAATCCCTGACAAGAAACTATACCCTACTAGACTCTGACTACTATTCCTAATATGATGGAGAAAAATAACTCAAACAGAATAGAAATACAAGCAGTTCAGAAGAGGCATGGTGTATAGTTGGACTTGCCGTTTGCATTATGTAGGTTAGGTGTTATTAATCTAGTTAATTTTTAATTGAAATAGTTCTCCATGTGTTTTTAAAGTTAATGAATATGTGAATTCCTGTATCCCTTTCTCTGTAGCCTATTCAGCACATGTATTTTTATATGCACATATAGAATCCTACCTGGTATCACATATACATTCTTGTGAGGTGGCTGACTTGGCAGATACAAATTATGAGAAGCGATCACTCCTGCTAAATGCTGTTGGATCTTAAAATTCAACCTATGGGTGACCTTCCTAGTTGAACAACATTATTCATAAATCCATGTTCATTAAAATTAATATTTCGGGATCTATGAATGATATATATTTCACCATGAATTTCGATTGGCATATATATTGCCACTTTATAATGTCTGTGTGTGTTTTGTATATATATACTCTCCAGATTTTTCACAATATGAAATATATGTCTTATTATTCACTCCCTAAATACATTCATATTCATGTATGTGGATTTGTAATCAACTTTGCACAAGATTATTCTCAGAAATATTCATCCACCTGAAATACTTATTTGTTTCCTAGTACTGAAAACAAACTTCAGTGAAAGGTGCATACAAATCCTAATATTTCTACCGTAACTTACCAAGTTTAACATCAATGCAAGTAGATTCCTATGGGACATGATGTGTATTTTGACGTTCATTTTTATTTAAAACTGGTACAGTACTATTTCTTCAGTTTATGCACATCCATGGATAAATTTTTCACCCAAAATTTCAAAATTAAAGACATTTGTTTCACTTTCAATCACTTCCTGCTTCCGAACACATGTAGTCCTCCAGGTTTTTCGACTGGTCGTTTCATGAGACTTCTTAACAAACACATTATTTTCGATTTCCATAATCACTTTTGAAGGAAAACTCACACACCCTCTTCATGATAAACCGTAACCCTAATATTACCATTAGACTTATAATTGGTTGTAATGAATGTATGTATACCAATATCAATATAAGATTTCCTGTATATTTTCAGATATCAATTTATTCTAACTCCAATTTCTAAAGTTGGATCCAGTTATATTATTTATTCACAGTACGATCTATTCATGCATCATCTCTATATTCATTGACACAGGGTACACCTATTTGTATACCCAATACTAATTTATGGGTTTTAAAAATATTGCTTCCCATAATGGTGGAAGAAATACTCATGTCACCTGATCTACATATACATTTTATCACAGTAATATTCTGGACAAAAATGCAAAGGTCACACTTATGATTGTACCAAACCCTAAATTGAAAGTGAGTACATATTACTAAAAACATCCTTGTCCAGGATGCCTAATTCTCCCAAGTGTCAATATTGTTGGGGACTATATATTTGTTTCTTCCTATGATTATATATTCAACCTCAACCCTGTTGAAAATGTCTAATCCTATCACGCATTTTATAATTTGTCTGATTTCCTAATGTCTCTATTGAGACCTGCTTTCCTACATATTTTCCCCAATTCATCATTGTGACTGACTCTTCACATGTGCTGACATTTACATTCACTCTCTAAACGAAACCCTATTGCTAAAAAAACTATTGGTCCTACTCGAAGACTCACTCTTCTTCCTAAACCTACTATCTTCCAAATCCTACCGACTATCCATTTTTGACTGGATGTTCTCTTAGACATTCAGGCATCTGAGGTGCAAGGTTTTATTCCATTGTGTATAGATTTATCTGAGACTAAAATGCAGAATGTAATTCAAAGCTAAATATCCCAAAGAAGGGCCCAATGCCCTTTCTGGCTTCAAATCGTAACTAGATTTATGTTTTCATACTTATATTTCAAATATATATTTTTATAAATTTTGCAGGTTCCCAATACCATTATTCATCCAGCAGAATGATTCCTAACACAAGTCAAATATGTTATTGACCCTAACCCTACACTGTTCCCTCATTCTAAATTTACAGAGAGGAGGGACAGAGTTGGTCTTACAATACAGGAAAGTAGGGGATCTTCCACCTGCTGAGAACCTCAAAGTTCCATGCAGAAATGTTGACTGAAGAAGATGTAGGCAGCTATGAAGAACCTGAGAGAACAAAAGTCATGTTCAATGGCAAACAACCTGTTCAGGATGAAGGGTTCTGTCTGAATCAGCCTCTCACATCTTAATTTAGAGAAGATGGACCAAACCAGGCCTGTGTGGGTAGCTGTTTCTGGGTGCCTATGGTTGTATACCATTCTAAATTGTGAAAGTGTCACAGGAAGTAGGGGCAGCCTCCTTCTCATGTGACACTTGGAAGCCACTGGTAGGACAAACTGGTTGCCAAGGCAGTGACCTCATTCAGTTCCTAAAGGAAGTGACCTCACCTCACTTCCTTGGTGATGGAAATCTCTGAACTTGGGATTCATGAAGCCAGGCACCCAGAGCCAGTCCCAGTCCCAGTCCCAGTGGTCTCACTTGTTTGGATTTACCAAGGACAGTGTCAGTCTTTCTTGGTACCTACTAATGTGAGGATGGCCAAATGCCAGGAAAGCTCTAAAGAGGGGTCATTCCTGAGAAAGCAGGTAGTTTCTCACCTCTGGGTCCTGACACCTGCACAGAGTTGGCCAAGGAGACCAGATCTGAGACAGATCAGGCCATTCCGTGGGAATATAGTATGGCTCACCAGTCAGAGGACAGTCCGGATAGTCACAGAACTTCTTGGGGGAAGGAGGTGCCTTTGTGGGTGTGGGGGTGGGTTTCTGGTTTTGTCTCATGTTCAGAGAATAGGTAGGCAAGGCGCTTTTTTTGGTGTGGAATGAACTGTTTCTAGTAAGTCATTTGACAAGGCGAGTGTTTCTATGTCTGTCTATCACACTGTGTCCGTGGTTGCAGATATTAGAAAAGAAAATGCATCAATGGATGTGTCCTGTCTAGTAGAATGCTTCCCAGCATTCATCCTGTCCAATTTATGAATGGATTTCAGATTGCCTTTTCGATGGGTAACACCTGCAATCTTCCTATGTTTCAGTTTTCTTCTGGACTTCTGCCCCTCTCCAGAATAGGCTCATGGTTTTATGTCTAAGGTATGTACCACTTCCAAGCTGTGTGCCATGACCATGTACTGGATAGCTCAAAGGAATGGCGAGCATCTCTGAAAAATCAGATATTAGTGTGACCATTAAATCCCAGTGGAGAAACCCTGCTTTGGGCCTTTTGCTTACCTATTGTTCTGTTGCCCTGAATGTCAGGAAGTTCTTTGCCTCAGGCCACCCCTTTGTGAAGCCTGAAGAAAACAGTTTTCAAATGGAAATGAATGGGCAACACCTGTGGCTCTTTGCTTAATTGCTTTGGAAAGGGATGTGTCTGAATCAGCCTCTTGGCCCTGTGTTAGGCTGTAGCTTAGATTCTCAGCACCTGATGGATCTAAAGAAAGATCCCATGGGTGCATTAAAAACCAAAATGGCCAAAAGAGCAGTCATTGTTTATGAAGACTCTCGCCTTCCTCTCTAAGGTTCCTGACATCCATCAAGTGAGAATAGGGATCCTTTGTTTCAAAAGAGTTCTTCAAAGCCCTGCAGAGGCTATCCCATAGGTGCTTGGGTTTTCTCATGACCCCAATTTACATGAAGAATCTAAACCCTACAGTCAGTAGGCCTCAAATTGGAGAAGCCAAGCTGTATTAACGGCAGGCCGATTTGATCACTCCTGTTTCACAGTCAGGATTTCCAGGCCACACTGACTTTAGGCAAATGAGGGGCAAGGGAGGTTATTTTGGACACTTTCCTGTCCTGCGCCCCTCATGGAAACCTCCATCCAGAGGTTAGGATGAGTGTCTATATGGAAGAAGAAAAGGGTTATGTGGGAGCATTTTGTTTGGAATTGTGGTAATTTGTGTGGCACTTAGAAGAAAAGACTGGGTCCACCTGGGCTTGAACTTTGTTGTGATTCCTCTTAGAGAATGAATTCTGGAACTGACCTCAGAGAAGTATTTTCATGAATTGTGTTTGGTTTTTACTAGGCCATGCATGAGAGTCGCCCTTGGAACCTGAGATCTAGGTGCAGGGTGGCTTTCCCCAGAGCACTGGGAATCTCAGCCAGGATATCACATGATTTTATTCTGAAAGACTTTGCAGCCACAGTTGAGAGTCAAAACACACATGGACCTCACATTGTAGACCTCAATGGGCCTGGCTTCATGTGACCTTTTTAGCCACACTTTGGGAAGTCTTGCCTGTGAGTGTTCTCTAGAGCTTTCATTGAAATGAGCTTCCTCAACATTTAATGGTTCCTGAATAAATTGAAACCCAAAGAGCCTCCAACTTCATCCTCGACAAATGGCTTGATAAATACCATAAAATTTTTGAAATTCCCATGACCAGGTGGCACTGGAGAACTTTTGGATATCCTGTTGCTGACCATCAGTGTACCAGACAGTGCCTTGACTGACTTTGTTTCATGAAAATTGTGTAGAACAGTGATGCCAGTAAGTTGGAGCCTGCTCATTAGTGGGCCTAGAGCAGTGGTGTGAAGGTGTGTGATAAAACATGTGTGGTGGGGCCATGTTTATCTGCCATTGGCTTCCAAATGCCTTGTGACTGACAGGGTACAGCAAGCAGACCCTTATATGTAAAGGCATCTTGTTATATGGATAGGTTTATGGGCAATGTTCAGAATCAGGTTGGCTACCTGGTACCACACGTACATTCTTGTGAGGTGGCTGACTTGGCAGATACAAATTGAGAGAAAAGATCACTCCTACTAAACCCCATTGAAACTGAATATTCAACATATGGGTGAGCTTCCTAGTTGAACAACATTATACATAAATCCATGTTCAGTAAAATGAATATTTTTAGATCTGTGGATAATATATATTATATGATGAATTTTGATTGACATATATATTGCTACTTTTTTGTCTGTGTGTGTTTTGTGTTTGTGTGTGTGTATATATATATATATATATATATATATATATATATATATATATATACACACTCTCCAGATATTTCAAAAAATGAAATATATGTGTCTCATATACACTCCCTAAATTCATTCATGTTCATGTATCTGGATTTATAATCAACTATTCACATGATTATTCTCAGAAATATTCATGCACCTGAAATTTGCCTAATGCTCTCAAATATCAATCCTATTGGTGTCTACATATTTGTTTTTTCCTAAGATTATATATTCAAACTCAATCCTTTTCAAAATATCTAGTCCTGTCACTCACTTTGTAATTTCCCTGATTTCATAATGTCTCTATTGATATCTGCTTTCCTACATATTTTCCCCAGTTCATCATTGTGACTGACTCTTCAACTGTGCTCACATTTACATTCACTCTCTAACTGAAACCGTATTGCTAAAGAACTTTTGTTCTAAATTCTATACTCACTCTTCTTCCTAAACCTACTGACTATCTTCCTAATCCTACCAACTATACCTTTTTCACTGGATGTTCTCTTCTACATTCAATCATCCAAGTAAATGTCGGGGAAGCTTCGGAGAAGGAGACGACCAACAGAGTACTCATGATACAGCAAAAGGTTTATTGGGTTTCCAGCATGCTGGGGCTCAGAGCTCACTTTAATAGAGCAGATAGCCCTGAGAATAGCTTAAGTAGAGTTTGTATACTTTCCCTGGAGAAGGCAGGGAGGGAAGTTTATTGATGGGTCACGACGAGTGGGCAGTTTGCATGCAACTGGGTGAGGGAGTACATTCTGTAGTTTGGCAGTTGGGGACAGCACATTTTGGGAACAAGTTTTGCAAGCATTTCTCAAGATTTCAACAGTTTTTTGTTAAGCATAGGGAAATACAGGAAGTGACAAGTACTTATTTTATTAACCTTTCATTCCTCACTTCTTTTTCTGGCTACTTTTAATCATAAAAATTATTATTGGGGGGTTTCACATTCTATGTCTCCTAGTGGGGTATTACCATAAGTTTAACTCGTCCAATTTGAGCCTGGAGAAAAGAAATTACACGGTTGAGAAAACAGGGTTTTATAGTTAGCAATAATATGAGGATTATTATTGGACCGGCCAGGGTTGATAAAAACGTAGTTAACCAGGGGCACTGTGTGAACCAAGACTCAAACAACCCTTTTTTGGGTCTCTCTCTCTCTTGTTGATGCTCTTTAATGTGTCTTTTTAATTTACTCATAGATTTTATTACAACTCCAGTATGTTCGGCATAAAAACAACATTCATCCCTCAATGCAGCACAAAGGCCCCCTTCTTTAATGAAGAGGAGGTCCAAACCTCAACTGTTCTGTAAAACAACTTCAGAGAGAGAGGTTAAAGTTTCATGTAAAGCTCTGATGGTGGTTTCTAATATCTTAGTTTTGGTCTATTGCTGCTTCTAATTGGGTAATTTATTGTGTCACATGGACAAGGGCAGTGGTTCCTGGGCCCACCCGTGCAGCAAATCCTATTCCTAATATGATGGCTAATGTGAGGGATATATGCTCCCAGTGGAACCTGGTTGTATGTCCCCCTATTTGATCTTCAAATGAACCTGCTTCATAATAGAGCACTCTGGGAAACATCTGCACCATTACACGATTAATCACATCTGTTGACCATTTCATGAAAACATAAACAAGGTTTAAGTATATAGAATTATTCTGTTGTAAGGAGGACAAGGCAAGGCACCTAAGATAGCACTAAAGACAGGGAAACAGTCCTATTTGGTTGCAACCGGATTCAGAGGGCATTGCTTCTGTTGTAATCAATTAATCCCCTGAAACTCAAGTTTAGGTAGTTTCAAAATTTTGTACCCAACATGTAAGGGAAGGTGCTCAGAAGCTCACAGTCTGCAGAAGTTCAAAAACGCAGTATTTGTTCCTGTTTTTCCCCTGTTCTGGGCAAGTTAACTTTTAATGGACACCTGGGAGGGGGAGAGCTTTTTCTTCCCTTTCTTATTTTACCCCTGCCAGCTGTTACCATGGAGACCAGTTGGTAACTTCTTTATCTTAGAAATGTAGCCATCTCTGTGAATCCCCAGCTCAAGGACAGAGGCCTTGTTCACATATTTTGTGAAAAACTAGAAAAAGGGTGTCTACCTGAGAAGTGCTGATTTTTTTAGCCACTGGCCAAGTAGAACAGGGCAACACGAAAAGAGGAAGTTTATCTACATTGAACTCTTTTATAGGGACTCTTTTGCTGAAAGTCCTAAAGTCAGCCATGGTGAAGACTTCTGGAGAAGGTCAGTTAAGACTTTTCTGTGGGCCTAGTGCAGAGGGGGAAGACGGGGAAGGTGGGCTGTGATCAGCTCCGTGGATCTGAGAATGAGGAAGGAGAGATGTAAAAGAATAATGGGAAACGGGTTTGAGATTTTCCTAGCAACAAAAACTTGAGCAGTAGAACAGGTAGAGCAGAGAGGATGATGGGAGTGAGTATCTCAAAACGCATATGAGGGACGTTTAATTATTAGTAAACTGTTTTCAGTGATGACAAACCAACTTTAAAGGCCATTTTTATTACATCTTAGATAGGGGACTGAGGGCTCTCCTCAGCTGGTTTGAGCTTTGGTTTAGCTGGTAAGAAGACCTGGCGGGACCCGGTGCGGGCACTGACAGGACAAGAGAGGAGTGAGTGGGTGGAGGGGTACTTCAGTAACTGCTGCCTCAGCAAGGAGGCAATGGTCTGAGAACCGGCAGAGGTTTGGGTTTTTGATCTAGTAATTGGAGGGGAGAAATCAGGTTGCTGAGGTGGGAGTGACAGCAGAATGTCTGGAGCAGAAGGCTGAGGGTGAGGATCTATTGGAGAAGCATAGTTCAGGATGTGAGTGAAGGAGGGAAAAGGTCACGCAGAATTTGAGGATCTAGAGACCCCTCTGGGGGCCATCGGTTCTTCTTATCTAATTGGTAATATGGCCAATGATGTGTACTGAATTTGATGAGGAGTTTGTGTTCCATCAGGCAGCCCCTGTTTGCTCAAATCCCCATGACTTACAGAAGAAGTCGGCTTTCCCCCCACACAGCCATGACTGTGGCTTTGAGAGTCTGCCCGGCAAACATAGTAATCTAGGCTAGCCAACCTGCATCTGGCTTGCATGTCCCTTCATCCATAATGTTTGTTTCCGTTATCTATGCTACAGAAGTAATTTAATGGAATTTTAGTGGTATCCTCTTCATCAGGGATATCCCAATAGGTAAGACCTATAGCCAGCTGACAAATGTCTGGGAGGAATGATGGCCACCAGGTCCCTCAGGGGGCTGTATGCGAGATAGATTATACTTCTTTTCCAGTAGGAATTGTGATCAGCCATCACTGCTGAATGGGCTGATGTGGCTTAGGACTACTTGTGGCCAAGGAGAGAGTCCACAGACTTATCCACATGGCGAATACGCAATTTGAAGGTTTTACCAGTCTTTTCCAGTTTCCAGCCAGAGTCTGGACAGGGCGCAGGCTTGAGATGAGAGGCATGGATCCAGAAATTGATTCCATCTACCTTTACCACTGGAGGTGTTATAAGTAGCACCGGCTATGGTCCTTTCCAGCGGGGTTTCAAGCATGATACCTGATGTCGTCTTACGTAGATGAAGTCTCTTACTTGATATCGATGTGGAGTCCCTTTGTCCCCAGTTTGGTAGGCAGTGGCCAGCTGTTTACACAGGTATCACTGAGTTCTTTTCAGAGCTTTAAGTCTGTCAAGCAAGGGGGTGTGGATGGAATGGTTAGGTCTTTGAGTCGGGCTTAGGTCCCTTACTGCAGGAGGGCAACAATAGAGAATTTCACAGGGGCTAAGGTTACTCAAAGAAACAGAGGGAGTATTTCTTGCATGAAACATTGCATAAGGCAGGAGCATAGTCCAATCTTTTATGCTGTTCTCTAAGTTTAATTTTCTTAAGGTCTCTTTAATGGTTCAATTTATTCTATCTGCCTGTCCTGAACTCGGGTATCTATAAGCACAATATAACTTCCAATTAATTCCCTGGTTCCTGGCTAACCCCTGACTTACCTGGGCCATGAACACCGGTCCATTATCAGACTCTATTACCGGCTTAGCTTCCTCCAATGGTAAAGAGGCTGAGTCAGCAGCAGGGAAATCCATTTGAGGGTGTTGTGGGTTAGGGGACAAGGGCAGGGGATTAGTAAGGGAAGAAGAGTCCAGTAGAGTCAAATCTGTGACTCGGGGAGAACAGGGGGTGGAGGAGGAGGAGGTTGAGAGGGTTTGAGAGATCATGGGGGAAGGAGTAGGAGCAGAGGCAGGGGCAAGGAAAGGCTTCACCCATGGAGGAGGAGATTTGCAGATGTTCTGCCAAGTTAAGATATATGGCTGTTGATCCAGATGGCTATGTGTCCCCGGCTGAGATAATATCTCTGAATTTTTAAATTAGTGCGAAGTAGAAAGATCCTTCTAGGGGCCATCCGAATTCAAAGGTGGGCCATTCTGAGGCACAGAGATTCTGCCAGGTCCAGCATTTTACTAAAACAAGAAAGATTCTGAGCTCTTAAGCGGACTTTGTTCCAGTGATCAAGGGTCAGGGACAGAGGCATTGAACTGCTCTGTCCCATAATGAAAGGTACACAAACAGCAAAAGTAAGGACACATGACACAGATAAGACAAGACCATAAACACAGGCAATGGACGTCAAACACTGAAACCAGGAATGAGTAGCCGGCAAAACCCGATGGGATGACAATACCGAATCTGAAACAAAATATCACTGAGTTGAGGAGACTATTGTTCCTTAATTTCCCGAGTTTTCTGCGGCGTCCCCCAGGGAGGTGCCCTGTGTCTCCGTGACACGTCTCTCAGCCACCTTCGGAGGGAGCTCAGGCTCTTCATCGCCAGAGATTTTGCCAAGCCCTAACATGAAACCTGAAACCAGAAAGAGGTGCCTTACTTGCTCCGAGAGGAGAACATTGGGGTCTCTCGTCTGCCACTGCCAGAACTCTGTGGAACCTCAATATGTAAAGGTTGGGCGAGTGTCGAAGGAAGAGACCACCAAGAGTCTGTCTCATGCAACAGCAATGGGTTTATTTGGGGTTCAGCATGCTGTGGCTCAGAACTCACTTAAATAGAGCAGAGAGCCCTGAGAACACCTTAAGCACAGCTTATATACTTTCCTTGGAGAGGGAAGAGAGGGAAGTTTACTAATGGGTGAGGGCATGTGGGCGGTTTGCATGACACTGAGTGAGGGAGTATATTCTGCAGTTTGGCAGTTGGGAACAGAACATTCTGGAAACAAGATTAGCAAACATTTCTCAAGATTTCAACAGTGTTTTGTTAAGCATACAGAAAAACAGGAAGTGACAAGTACCTATTTTATTAACCTTTCACTACGGACTATCCCTTTTCGACTAGATGTTCCTTCTACATTAATTCATCCAAGGTACAAGGTCCTATGGCATTGTATATCGATTTAATTGAGACACCTCTGCAGAACGTAATTCAAAGCTGCATATCCCAATCAAGAGCCCAATGCCCTTCTGGACTTCAAATCATACTTAGATTTCTGTTTTCATACATATATTTCACCTATATATTCTTATACACATAGCAAGTTCCCAATACCATTATTCATCCAGCAGAATGATTTCTAACCCAAACCGAACATGTTATTAACCATAACCATACACTGTTCCCTCAATCTAACTTTACAGAAGAGCAGGGAAAGAGTTGATCTTACAATACTGAAATGTAGGGAATCTTCCACCTCCTGAGAACCTCAAAGGTACATGCAGAAATGATCCCTGGAGAAGAGGTAGGCAGCTATGAAGGACCTGAGAGACCAAAAGTCATCTTCCATGGCAAACAACCTGGTCAGGATAAAAGGTTGTGTATGAATCAGCTTCTCTTCTTAACGTAGAGAAGTTGGACCAAACTAGGCCTGTGTGGAGATCTATTCCTGGGTGCCTATTGTTGATATACCATTCTAACTTGTGAAAGTGTCACAGAAAGTAGGGGCAGCCTCCGTATCATGGGACCCTTGAAAGCAACAGTTAGGACAAAGTGGTTGCCAAGACAGTGACCTCATTCAATTTCTGAAGGAAGGGACCTCACTTAACTTCCTTGGTGATGGAACTCTCTGAATTTGGGATCCAGGAAGCCAGGCACCCAGAGCCAGTCCCTGTTCCAGTCCCAGTGGTCTCACTTGTTTGGATTCAGCAAGGACAGAGTCAGTCTTTGTTGGTACCTACAGATGTGAGGAAGGCCAAATGAGAGGAAATCTCTGAAGCGGGGCTTTTCCTGAGAAAGCAGGTAGTGGCTCACCGCTGGCTACTGAGAACTTCACAGAGTTGGCCAAGGAGACCAGATCTGAGACAGGACAGGCCAATTTGGGGGAACATATTTTGGCCCACAAGTCAGAGGACACTCTGGATAGTCACAGACCTACTTGGGGGAAGGAGGTGCCTTTGTGGGTGTTGTTGTGGGTTTGTGGTTTTGTCTCATTTTCCTAGAATAGGTATTAAAGTCGGTTTGTTTGGATTGAAGTTTAGTGTTTCTAGTAAGTCTTTTGACATGGCGAGTGTTTCTATGTCTCAGTATTTCACTGTGTCCGTGGTTGTATGCATTAGAAAAAAGAATGCATCAATGGATGTGTCCTGTCTAGTAGAAAGCTTCTCAGCATTCAAATTGCCCCATTTATGAATGGACTGTAGCTTGCCCTATTGATGCGCAATACCTGCTATATTCCTAAGTTCCTGTTTTCTTTCTGAATTCTGGCCACTCTACAGAATAGGACCATGGTTTTTTGTTCACGATATGTACCACCTTCAAGCTCTGTGACTGGCCATGTACTGGATAGCTGAAAGAAATGGCAAGCATCTCAGAAAACTCAAGTATCAGTGTGACCAGGAAATTCTCAGTGGAGCAACCCTGCTTTGGACCATTTGCTTACCTATTGTTCTGTTTTCCTGAATTTCAGGAAGGTCTTTGACTCAGGCCACCCTTTTGTGAAGCCTGAAGAAAACAGTTTTCAAATGGAAATTATTGGGCATACATGTGGCTCTTTCCTTAACTGCTTTGAAAAGGGATGTGTCTGAATCAGCCCCTTGGCTCTGTATGAGGCAGTGGCTTAGATTCTCAGCACCTGAGGGATCTAAAGAAATTTCCCATGCGTGCATTCAAAACCAAAATGGCCAAAAGAGCAGTCATTGGCATGAAGTCTCTAGCCTTCCTCTGTAAGGTTCCTGACCTCCATCAAGTGAGAATAGGAATCCTTTGGGTCAAACGAGTTCTTCAAAACCTGCAGAGGCTAGCCCATAGGTGCTTGGGTTTTCTCATGACTCCAATTCACATAAAGAATCAATATCTGACAGTCAGTAGGCCTCAAATTGGACAAGCAGAACAGTATTAACACCAGGCCTATTTGATCACTCCTGGTTAACAGGAAGCGTGTCCAGGCCACCCTGACTTTAGGCAAATGAGGGGCAAAGTAGATTATTGTGGATACTGTCTTGGTCTGCGCCCCTCATGGAAACCTCCAGCCAGAGGTTATGATGAGTGTCTATATGGAAGGAGATGAGGTCCATATGGGAGTGTTTTGGTTTTAATTGTGGTCAATTGTGTGGTAGTTGGAAGAGATGACTGTGTCCACCGGAGCTTGAACTCTGGTGTGATTACCCTTAGAGACTGAGTTCTGGAACTGACCTCAGAGAAGTATTGCAAAAAATAGTGTTGGGATTTTAGGAGGTCACGCATGAGAATCACCCTTGTAATCTGAGATCTAGGCCCAGGATGGCTTTCCACAGTGCTCTGGGATTCTGAGCCAGGATATCACATGATTTAATTCTTAAAGACTTGGGACCCTTAGTTGAGAATACAAACACACATGGATCTCACTTTGTATACCTCAATGGGCCTGGATTCATGTGACCTTTTGGCCACTCTTTGGGAAGCCTTCCCCGTGAGTGATCTCCAGAGCTTTCATTGAAATGAGCTTCCTCACCATTTAATGGTTCCTGAATTAATTGAAACCCACAGTGCCTCCAACTTCATCCTTGAAAAATGGCTAGATAAATACCATGAAATTTTTGAAATTTCCATGACCAGGTGGCACTGGATAAACTTTGAATGTCCTGTTGCTGATCATGATGGTTCCAAACTGTGCCTTGATTGACTGGGTTTCGTGAAAATGTTGTAGAACAGAGATGCCAGTAAGTTGGAGCCTGCTGAGTAGTGGGCATAGAGCAGTGGACTGTAGGTGTGTAAATAAATATTTTTGGTAGGATCACCTGGATCTTCCATTGGCTTCCAAAAGACTTGCGACTGACATGGTGCAGGCAGCCGACCCTTATATGTAAAGGCATCTTTTTATATGGAGAGGTTTCAGGGCAATGTTCAGAATCAGGTTGCTATAGTCAAGTGGGAAAGCTATGTGGGATTAAAGCCTGGTTCGTACATTCTCTTGTCGACCATGACAAACCACACGTGACAGAACTCCCTCTATCATTGTGTCGCAGTTGAACTCCTTGTATTTCATGAATCTAATACGAAACTCCCAGTTCAGGAGTAAGAAACACCCTGAAAATTGGAGCATGACCAAATGGCTTCACAGACCACATGGGAAGACACTTAGCTCCCAGTGGCCACAGTTTACCTACAAAGAGAGAATTCAGAACTGCTGCCTCATTTTCATTAGAAAATAAGGAACCATGTCCTCCAGGTCACATAGATGCAGACCCAGATTTCATGGTGTCACTACAAACGAAACTAAATTTCCTGACAATTACAAATATTTCATGTGCCCAACCACAGAGGAAGTTTCTCAAGAAGTCTTTAGGCCAGCAGAGCTCCATGTTTGTGAAGTGTTTACCCTCTCCCTTACTTTTGGAAACTGTTCTTCTACTTCCAGTGTTGTGAACTTCTGAGCATTTTACATTTCTCATATGTATTCACAGATTTTCTAACTCCTCTCCTCTAATTGTGTCTTACTTGGAGTGATGGTTATGTCAAGCCATTGTTCTGGAAGAGAGTGGGAAATTGTTCCTGTAGTACATGTTTGCATACACATTAGATTAATTTTTCTATTTTCCATTTGAAATACTGAATCCCTGACACCAACCCATACCCTACTAGAATCTGACTACTAATCCTAATATGATGGAGAAAAAGAAACCTAACTGAATAGAAATACAGTCCTTTCATAGGAAGCATGGTGTATACTTGTATTTGCCTTCTGCTTTATCAAGAGTATGTGTTTTAAATCTAGTCAACTTTTTATTATAATATTTCTTCATGAGTTTTTAAAGTTATCACATATGTAAATTCCTGTCTCCCTTTCTCTGTATCCTATTCAGCACATGTATTTTTTATGCACATATACTATCCTACCTGGTATCCCACGTACATTCTTGTGAGCTCACTGACATTGGAATATAAAAATTGTGAAAAGAGATGACTCCCCCTAAATACTGATTGAACTGAAAATTCAACCTATGGGTGAGCTTCCTAGTAAAAAACATTATACATAAATCCATGTTAAGTAGAATGAATATTTTTGGATATGTGGATGAATTATATTTTATGATGAATTTCAATTGGCATATATATTTCTACATATTAATTTGTGTGTGTGTGTGTTTGTGTGTGTATTTGTGTATATATATATATATATATATATATATATATATATATATATATATATTCTCCAGAATTTCCAAAATATGAAATATATGTATCTTATTATACACTCCCTAAATTCATTCGTATTCATGTATTTGGGTGTATAATCAACTTTAGACAAGATTATTCTAAGAAATACTCAACCACCTGAAATACATATTGGTTTCCTACTACTGAAAACTAAGTTCAGTGAATGGTGCTTACAAATCCTAATATTTCTACTGTAACTGACCCAGTTTAACATCAATGCAAATAGATTTCTATGGGACATGATGTGTATTTTGAAGTTCATTTTTATTAAACACTGGTACATTAAAATTTCTTCAGTTTATGTACAACATAGGATATATTTTTTTCATTCACAACTTCACAAATTTATAGGCATTTGGTTCACTTTCAATTACTTACTATTTCAGAACACATGTATTCCTCCATATTTCTCTACTGTTCTTTTCACTTGACTTCATTCTAAACACATTATTTTCGATTCCATTATCATTGTTCAAGCAAAACTCACTCTTCATGATAAACTGTAACCCTAATATTACCATTAGATACATAACAGGTTGGAATGAATTTATGTATATCAATATAAGATTTCATATATTTTTTTCAGATGCAAATTCAATCCATTATTTAAAGTTGGAACCAGTTATATACTTTATTCACAATATGGTCTATTCATGCATCATCTGAATAATCATCAACACAGGGTACACCTTTTCGTATCCCCAGTACTAATTTATAAGTTTTCAGGATATTGCTCCCCATAATGGTGGAAGAAAGACTCATGTCACCTGATCTACATATACATTTATCACAGTAGTATTCTGGACACAAAATGCAAAGGTCACACTTATGATTGTACCAAAGCCTAAATGGAAAGTGAGCATGGATTATTAAAAACATCTGTCCAGGTTGAGTAATGCTCTCAAATGTCAATCCTCTTTGTTACTACATATTTGTTTTTTTCCTAAGATTATATATTCAACCTCAAGCCTTTTGAAAATATCTAATCCTATCACTCACTTTATACTATGCCTGATTTCTTAATGTCCCTATTGATATCTGCTTTTCTACATATTGTCCCCAGTTCATCATTGTGACTGTAACTTCAAATGTGCTGACATTTACATTCACTCTCTATCTGAAACCCTATTGCTAAAGAACTTTTGGTCCAACTCCTATACTCACTATTCTTCCTAAACCTACTGACTATCTTCCTAATCCTACAGACTATCCCTTTTTGACTGCATGTTCTCTTCTACATTCAAACATCCGAGGTACACGGTCCTATGCCATTGTATATCAATTTATCTGAGACCTCGGTGCAGAACATAATTCAAGCTAAGTATACCAATCGTGGTTTCAATTCCTATCTGGGCTTCAAATCTTTCCTAGATCTCTGTTCTCATACATATATTTCACGTCTATATTCTTATAAATATCACAGGTTCCCAATACCATTATTCATCCAGCATAATTATTCCTAACCCAAATCGAACATGCTATTAACCCTAACCATACACTGTTCCCTCAATCTCATTTACAGAAGAGCAGGAACAGAGTTGGTCTTACAATACAGGAAGGTAGGGGATCTTCCACCAGCTGACAACATCAAAAGTCCATGCAGAAATAATCCCTGGAGAAGATGTAGGCAGCTATGAGGGACCTGAGAGAGCAAAAGTCATCTTACATGGAAAACATCCTGGTCATGATGAAAGGATGTGTCTGAATCAGCCTCTCTTTTCTTAATGTAGTGAAGATGGACCAAACCAGGCCTGTGTGGAGAGTTGATCCCGGGTGCCTACGGTTGATATACCATTCTAACTTGTGAAAATGTCAGAGCAAGTAGGTGCAGCCTCCATCTGATGGGACCCTCGGAAGGAACTGTTAGGAAAATGTGGTTGCCAGGGTAGTGACCTCATTCAGTTCCTGAAGGAAATGAACTCAACTTACTTCCTTGGTGATGAAACTCTCTGAACATGGGATCCAGGAAGCCAGGCACCCAAAGCCAGTCCCAGTGCAAGTCCCAGTGGTCAAACTTGTTTGGATTTACCAAGGACAGAGTCAGTCTTTCTTGGTACATACTGATGTGAGGTTGGCCAAATGCCAGGAAGATCTGAAGAGGGGCCTTTCCTGAGAAAGCAGGTAGTGGCTCATCGCTGGCTTCTGACAGCATCACAGAGTTGGCCACGGAGACCATATCAGAGACAGGACACCCCAATATGGGGAAATATATCATGGCCCACCAGTCAGAGGACACTCTGGATAGTCAGAGACCTACTGGGGGAAGGAGGTGTCTTTGTGGGTGTGGTTGTGGGTTTGTTGTTTTGTCTCCTGTTCTCAGAATAGGTAGGAAAGGTGGTTTGTTAGTTTTGGAGTGGACTGTTTCTAGTAAGTCATTTGACAAGGCGAGTGTTTCTGTGTCTATATATCCCATTGTATCCGTGGTTGTAGACATTAGAAAAGAAAATGCATCAAGGGATTTGTCCAGTCTACTAGAAAGCTTCCCAGCATTCATCCTGTGCAATTTATGAATGAACTGCAGCTTGCCTTATAAATGGGCAACACTCGCCATCTTCCTAAGTTCCTGTTTTCTTCCTGAATTCTGGCCACTCTCTAGAATACGCTCATGGTTTTGTGTCCAAGATATGTACCACCCCAAGCACTGTGACATGGCAATGTACTGGATAGCTGAAGGGAATGGCGAGTATCTCAGAAAACTCAGATATCAGTGTGACCAAGAAAGTCTCAGTGGAGAAACCCTGCTTTGGGCCTTTTGCTTCCCTGTCTGTTGCCCTGAATGTCAGGAAGGTCTTTGCCTCCGGCAACCCCTTTGTGAAGACTGAAGAAAACAGTTTTCAAATGGAAATAAATGTGCATCACCTGTGGCTCTTTGCTTAATTGCTTTGGAAAGGGATGTTTCTGAATCTGCATCTTGGCCTTGTGTGAGCCTGTGGCTTAGATTCTCAGCACCTGATGGATCTAAAGAAAGATCCCATGTGTGCATCCAAAACTAAAATGGCAAAAAGGGCAATCATAGTGGATGAAGTCTCTTGCCTTCCTCCAGACAAAAGCTGAATAAAGATACTATAGAACTCAATAGCACAATCAATAACCTAGACGTAACCAACATATATAAAATATATCAACCATCATCAAGTGGATACACGTTCTTCTCAGCAGCACATTGATCCTACTCCAATATAGACCATATATTATGCAATAGGGAAACTCTTAGTAAATATAAAGGTATGGAGATAATACCATGCACCATATCTGATCATAATGGATTGAAACTTTAAATCAATGAAAAAAAAAAGGAAGGAAAAATTCTACATCACATGGAAAATGCACAATATGTTACTGAATGATCAGTGGGTTACAGAAGACATAAAGGAGGAGATAAAAAAATTCTTAGAGACAAATGACAATAGAGACACAACATACCGGTTTGTATGGGACACAATGAAAGCCGTTTTAAGAGGGAAATTCATTTCTTGTAATTCTTTCCTCAAAAAAAGAAAAAAACAACAACAAATAAATGAACTCACACTACACCTCAAAAACCTAGAAAAGGAAGAGCAAAAGAACATCAAATGTAGTAGAAGACAAGAAATAATTGAAATTAGAGGAGAAATCAATGAAATTGAAACAAAAAATCTACATTGTAAAAATTGAAATAAATAAGAGTTGGTTCTTTGAAAAAATAAATATGTTCGACAGGCCCTTAGCCATGCTAACGAAGAGAAGAAGAGAGAGAACTCAAATTACTAACATATGGAATAAAGATGGAAATATCACAACACACACTACAGAAACACAGAAGATAATTAGAAAGTATTTTGAAACCCTATATTCCAATAAAATAGAAGATAAAGAAGATATCGATAAATTTCTTAAGTCATATGATCTGCCCAGATTGAGTCAGGAAGACACCCACAATTTAAATAGACCAATAACAAAGGAAGAAAAATAAGAAACCATCAAAAGACAACCAACCAAAAAGAGCCCTGGACCGGATAGGTATACAGTGGAGTTCTACAAAACCCTCAAAGAAGAATTAATACCAATACTTTTCAAGCAATTTCAAAAAATAGAAAAAGAAGGAGTTCCTCCAAATTCATTCTATGAGGCCAACATCACCCTGATTCCAAAACCAGACAAAGACACTTCAAAGAAAGAAAACTACAGACCAATACCTCTAATAAACTTGGATGCAAAAATTCTCAATAAAATCATGGTGAATTGAATACAAAAGCATATCAAAATAATTGTGCTTCATGATCAAGTAGGATTCATCCCTGGGATGCAAGCCTGGATCAATTTATGGAAATCAATAAATGTAATCCACCACATCAATAGACTTAAAGACAAAAACCATATGATCATCTTGATAGATGTAGATAAAGCGTTTGACAAAGTACAGCATTCCTTTATGTTCAAAACACTATAAAAATTAGGGATAACAAGAACTTACCTCAACATGGTAAAAGCTATATATGCTAAACCTCAGGCTAGCATCATCCTAAATGGAGAAAAACTGAAGGCATTCCCTCTAAAATCTGGAACAAGACAGAGATGCCCTCTATCACCACTTCTATTCAGTTTAGTTCTTGAAATACTAGCCAGAGCAATTAGACAGACAAAAGAAATTAAAGGCATAAAAATAGAAAAAGAAGAACTTAAATATTCGCTATTTGAGGATGACATGATAACATATTTAACAAACCCTAAAGGGTATGCAAAGAAACTGCTAGAGTTAATAAATGAATTCAGCAAAGTGCCAGTATATAAAATCAACAAGAAAAATCAAAGGCATTCCTGTATATCAGCAACAAAACTTCTGAAATTGAAATGAGGAAAACCACTCCATTCACAATATCCTCATAGAAAATAAGATACTTGGGAATCAACCTAAAAAAAGAGGTGAAAGATTTATACAATGAAAGTTACATAACTCTAAAGAAAGAGATAGAAGAAGATGTTAGAAGATGGAAAAATGTACCCTGTTCATGTATAGGCAGAACTAACATCATCAAAATTGCGATATTACCCAAAGTTCTCTACAGGTTTAATGCAATGCCAATCAAAATCCCAATGGCATTTCTTGTAGAAATATATAAAGCAATCATGAATTTCATATGGAAAAACAATAGACACAGAATAGCAATAGCAATTCTAAGCAGGAAGTGTGAATCAGGATGTATAGCGATAACAGAGTTCAAACTGTACTACAAAGCAATAGTAACAAAAACAGCGTGGTACTGGTATCACAAAAGTCAGCTGGACCAATGGTACAGAATAGAGGACACAGAAACCAATCCACAAAAGTACAACTTTCTTATATTTGAAAAAGGGCCTAAAAGCATGCAATGGAGGAAGGATAGCATCTTCAACCAGTGGTCCAGGGAAAATTGGAAATCCATATGCAACAAAATGAAAATGAATCCCTTTCTCTCGCCATGCACAAAAGTTAACTCTAAATGGATCAAGGAGCAAGATATAAAATTAGAGACAATGCATCTAATAGAAGAAAAATTTGGCTACGATGTACATACTGTGGGGTTGGGCTCCAAATTCCTTAATAGGACAGCCATAGCACAAGAGTTAATAACAAGAATCAACAAATGGGACTTATTTAAACTAAAAAGTTTTTTTCGAAACAAGAGAACAATAAGAGAAGTAAATAGAGAGCCTACATCTTGGGAACAAATTTTTACCCCTCACACTTCAGATAGAGCCCTAATATCTAGAATATACAAAGAACTCAAAAATTAAACAATAAGATAACAAATAAACCATTCCACAAATGGGCCAAGGACCTGAACAGAAACTTCACAGAGGAGGACATACAATCCATCAACAAGAACATGAAAAAATGCCCACCATCTCTAGCAGTTAGGGAAATTCAAGTCAAAACCACCCTAAGATACCATCTCACTCCAGTAAGATTGGCAGCCATTATGAAATCAAACAACAATAAGTGTTGGCGAGGATGTGGGGAAAAGGGTACACTTGTACACTGCTGGTGGGACTGGAAAATGTTGAGGCCAATTTGGAAAGCAGTATGGAGATACCTGGGAAAGCAGGGAAAGGATCCACCATTTGACCCAGCTATCTCACTTCTCGGACTATTCCCTGAGGATCTTAAAAGAGCGCACTATAGGGATACTGCCATATCACTGATCATAGCGGCACAATTCATAATAGCTAAACTGTGGAACCAAACTAGATGACCTTCCATAGGCGAATGGATAAAAAAGGGGCATCTATACACAATGGAGTATTATGCAGCATTAAAAAATGACAAAAATCATTGAATTTGAAGGGAAATGGATGGCATTAGAACATATAATGCTAAGCAAAGCTAGCCAATCCTTAAAAAACAAATGCCAAATGTTTTCTTTGATATAAAGAGAGCAAATAAGAACAGAACAGGGAAGAAGAGCATGAGGAAAATATTAACACTAAATGGAGATGAGTGGGGGGAGAGAAAGGGAGAGAGAATGGAAAGCATATGGAAATGGTAGGAGACACTTAATGTTACACAAAATTCCATATAAGAGGTTGTGAGGGGAAAGGGGGGGAAACAAGGGAGAGAATTGAACAATAGCAGATGAGGTATAGAGGGTAGATGGTTGGGGAGGGGAGGGGGATAGTAGGGGATAGGAAAGGTAGAAGAATACAACAATCACTAATATGCCATTATGTAAAAACGTGAGTGTGTAACTGATGTGATTCTACGATTTGTATTGGGGTAAAAATGGGAGTTCATAACCCAAATGAGTCAAATGTATGAAAGATGATATAGCATGAGCTTTTGAACAACCAAAAAAAAGAAAAAAAAGGAATTTAATATCCAATATTTGAGACATTTTACAACTTTATTTTTTAATAAAATTGGCTTTTATTTGTTATCTTACTTGCTGTTATCTGCCTTTCAGTTTGAAAAAACGATGTGCTGTAGCCATTCATCCATGTAGTATGTAACAGAAAATTTTCAGTGTCTCCATATAACCAGATTGGCAAGGCATCAAGGTTTCCCTCACAAACAAGATAAAGGCTTTTGCATAAGAAATTTAATATTCTGCAATACAATTTTTTTAACTTTCCAATTAAATTTCATTTTTTTTTTAAAAAAAGTAGAAACTAAACCCCACAGTAAGAAGGCCTCAAAGTGGAGAAGTGGAGCAGTATTAATGGCAGGCCTATTTAATCACTCCTGGTTCACAGGAAGGGTGTCCAGGCCACCCTGACTTTAGGCAAATGAGTGGCAAGAAAGCTTATTTGCGCCACTGTCTTGGGCTGTGCCCCTCATGAAAAACTCCAGCCAGAGGTTATGAGGAGTGTCTATGTGGAAGAAGATGAGGACAATGTGGGAGTGTTTTGGTTTTAATTGTGGTCATTTGTGTGGCAGATGGAAGAGATGACTGGGTCCAACTGGGCTTGAACACTGGTGTGATTCCCCTTAGAGAATGATTTCTGGAACTGACCTCAGATAAGTATTGCCATGAATTGTGTTGCGATTTCAGGAGGCCACACATGAGAGTCGCCCTTTGAAACTGAGATCTAGGCCCAGGGTGGCTTTCCCAAGAGTACTGAGAATCTCAGCTAGGATATCACATGATTTTATTCTGAAAGACTTGGCACCCATAGTTGAGAGTCAAAACACACATGGACCTCACATTGTAGACCTCAATGGGCCTGGCTTCATGTGACCTTTTGGCCACTCTTTGGGAAGCCTTGCCTGTGAGTGTTCTCCAGATCTTTCATTGAAATGAGCTTCCTCAACATTTAGTGGTCCCTGAATGAATTGAAACCCACAGTGCCTCCACCTTCATCCTTGAAATTTGTCTAGATCAATACCATGAATGTTTAGAAATTTTTATGACCAGATGGCACTGGAGAACCTTTTGATGTACTTCTGCTGATCATGAGTATACCAGACAGTGCCTTGATTGACTGGGCTTCATGAAAATGTTTAGAACAGAGATGCCAGAAAGTTGGAGACTGCAGAGTAGTGGGCCTAGAGCAGTGGTGGGAAGGTGTGTGATAAAACTTCTGTGGTGGGGCCATGTGGATCTGCCATTGACTTTCAATTGTCTTGAGACAGACATGGTGCAGCCATCAGACCATTGTATATAAAGGCATCTTGTTATATGGAGAAGTTTCAGAGTAATGTTTAGAATCAGGTTGCTATGATCAAGGGGGCAAGCTATGTGGGATAGAAGCCTGGTTGGTGCATTCTACTGTAGACCAGGGTACACGTACCACACGTGACAGAACTCCCTCCAGCACTGTGTCCCAGTTGAACTCCTTGTATTTCGTGATGCCAATACCAAACTACCAGTGCAGCAGCAAGAAACACCACGAAAAGTGGAAGATGACCAAATGGTTTCACAGTCCACACGGGGAGACACTTAGCCCCCAGTGGCAATAGTTTACCTACAACGAGAGAATTCAGCATTGCTGCCTCATGTTCATTGGAAAATAAGATGCCATGTCCTCCAGGTCACATAGATGCAGACCCAGCTTAGATGGTCTCACTATAAAGGAAGCGAAAGCTCCTGAAAACAACATATATTTCAAGTGCCCAACCTCAAAGGCAGTTTCTCAAGAAGTGTTTAGGCCAGCAGATCTTCATGTCTGTGGAGTATTTCCCATGTCACTTACTTTTGGAAACTCCTCTACCACCTCCAAGGTTGTGCACTCCTGAGCATTTTCGTTGCAGATATATATTTACAGATTTTCTAACTCTTCTCCTCTAATTGTGACTTACTTGGGGCAATGGTAATGTCAAGTCATTCTTCTATATGAGAGAAGGAAGATTTTTTTGTAGCACATATTTGCATACACATTGGATTCATTTTTCAATTTTTCATTCGAAATACTGAATCCTTGACACTAGCCCATACCCTTATAGACTCTGACTACTAATACTAATATGATGAGAAAAATAACCAAAACAGAATAGAAATACAAGCAGTTCAGAAGAGGCATGGTGTGTAGTTGTACTTGCCTTTTGCATGATATAAGGTAGGAGTTATAAATCTAGTCAATTATTTGTTAAAATAATTCTCCATGTGTTTTTAAAGTTAAGAAATATGTGAATTTCTGTCTCTCTTTCTCTTTAGCCTATTAAGCACATGTATTTTTATATGCAAAAATAGAATCCTACCTGGTTTCACACGTACATTCTTGTGAGGTGGCTGACTTGGCAGATACAAATTGTGAGAAGAGATCACTTCTCCTAAAGGCTGTTGGAACTAAAATTCAACCCATGGGTGACCTTCCTAGATGAACAACATTATACATAATCCATGTTCAGTATAATGAATATTTTTTGATATGCAGATGAGTTATTTTTCATGATGAATTTCAATTGGCATATATATTGCTACATTATAATGTGTGTGTGTTTGTGTCTATATATATATATAGTCTCCAGATTTTCAAAATATGAAATATAAGTGTCTTACTATACACTGCCTAAATTCATTCATGTTCCTGTATGGGGATATATAATCAATTTTTCACAAGATTATTCTTAGAAATATACATCCACTGAAATACATATTTGTTTCCTAGTACTGAAAACTAACTTCAGGGAATGGTGCTAAGAAATCCTAATATTTCTACAGTGACTCACCCAGTTTAACATCAATGCAAGTAGACACCTATGGGACATGATGTGTATTTTGAAGTTCATTTTTATTCAACACTGGTACATTACTATTTCTGCAGTTTATGGGCAATATAGGATATATCATTTCATCCACACTTTTACAAATTTATAGGCATTTGGTTCAATTTCAATCACTTCCTACTTGAGAAGACATGTATTCCTCCATGTTTCTTGACTGTTCTTTTCATGAGATTCTTTCCAAACACATTATTTTCGATTTCCATAATCACTTTTGAAACAAAACTCACACACTCTTCATAATAAACCGTAACACTAATATTATCATTAGATGTATAACTGTTCGGAATGAATGTATGTATATCAATGTAAGATTTCTTGTATATTTTCAGATATCAATTCAATCCATTATTTAAATTTTGAACCAGTTATATTATTTATTCACAGTATGGTCTATTAAAGAATCATCTCTATATTCATAGACCCAGGGTATACCTATTTGTATCCCCAATACTAATTTATAAGCCTTTAAAATATTGCTTTCAAAAATGGTGGAAGAAATATTCTAGTCACCTGATATACATATGCATTTCATCACAGTAATATTCCTGACAAAAAATGCAAGTGTCACACTTATGATTGTACCAAAGCCTATATTGAAAGTGAGCATGTATTACTAACAACATCCATGTCCTGATTCACTAATGATCTCGAATATCATTCCTATTGGTGACTACATATTTGTTTCTTCCTAAGATTGTATATTCAAACTCAACCCTGTTAAAAATGTCTTATCCTATCACTCTCTTTGTACTTTGCCTGATTTCCTAATATCTCTATTGATATCTGCTTTCCTACACATTTTCCCCAGTTCATCACTGTGGCTGACTCTTCACATATGCTGAAATTTACATTCACTCTCTAACCAAAACCCTATATCTAAAGTCTTTTGATCCAACTCCTTGGTTCACTCAAATGGGTTCTTCAAATCCCTTCAGAGGGTAGCCCATAGGTGCTTGGGTTTTCTCATGACCCCAATTCTCATAAAGAATCTATACCCCACAGAGAGTAGGCCTCAAATTGGAGAAGTAGAGCACTATTAATGGCAGGCCTATTTGATCACCCCTCGTTCACAGGAAGGGTTTCCATGTCACCCTGACTTTAGGCAAATGAGTGGCAAGTGAGCTTATTTTGAACACTGTCTTGGGCTGCGCCCCTCATGGAAACCTCCAACCAGAGTTTATTATGACTGTCTATATGGAAGAAGATGAGGGCCATGTTGGAGTGTTTTGGTTTAATTGTGGTCATTTGTGTTACGGTTGGAAAAGATTCCAGGGTCAACCTGGGCTTTAACTCTTGTGTGATTCCCTTTAGAGACTGAGTTCTGGAACAGATCTCAGCGATGTATTGGCATGAATTGTGTTTGGAATTTAGGAGGCCACACATGAGAGTTGCCCTTGGAGACTGAGATCTAGGCCCAGGTTGGCTTTCCAAAGAGCACTGGGATTCTCAGCCAGGATATCACATGACTTTATTCAGAAAGACTTAGCAGTCATAGTTGAGAGTCAAAACACACATGGACCTCAATTGTAAACCTCAATGGGCCTGGCTTCATGTGACCTTTTGGCCACTCCTTGGGAAGCCTTGCCTGTGAGAGTTGTCCCGAGCTTTCATTGAAATGAGCTTCCTCACTATTTCATGGTTCCTGAATGAATTGAAACCCACAGTGCCTCCAACTTCATCCTTGAAAATTGGCTAGATAAACACCATAAAATTTTTGATATTCCTATGAACAGGTGGCACTAGAAAATCTTTGGATGTCTGTTGCTGATCACGAGTATACCAGACAGTGCCCTGATTGACTGGGTTTCATGAAAATGTTGTAGAACAGAGATGCCAGAAAGTTGGAACCTGCTGAGTAGTGGGCCTAGAGCAGTGGTTGGCAGGTGTATGATAAAACATCTGTCGTGGGGCCACATGGATCTTCCCTTGGCTTCCAAGTGGATTGTGACTGACATGGTGCAGCCAGCAGACCCTTACAAATAAAGGGATCTTGTTATATGGAGAGGTTTCATGGCAATGTTCAGAATCAGGTTGCTATGGACATGGGTGCAAGCTTTTTGGGATAGAAGCCTGGTTGGTGCATTCTCCTGCAGACCCTCACTCACCACACATGAGAGTACTCCCTCTAGGACTGTGTCCCAGTTTATCTCCTTGTACTTCATGAAGCCAATACCAAACTCAGAGTACTGCAGTAAATAACACCACAAAAATTCGAGTATGACCAAATGGCTTCACAGACCACACGGTTAGACACTTAGACCCCAGTGGCCTCAGTTTACCTACAAAGAGAGAATTCAGAACTGCTGCCTCATGTTCAATAGAAAATAAGGAACCATGTCATCCAGGTCACATAGATGCTGACCCAGATTTGATGGTCTCACTACAAAGGAAGCTAAAGCTCCTGACAACAACAAATATTTCAAGGGCCCAAACTCAGAGGCAGTTTCTCAAAAATTTATTAGGCCACCAGAGCTCCATGTTTGTGGAGTGTTTATCCTTTCTTTTACATTTGGAAATTCCTCTACCACCTCCAAGGTTGTGAACTCCATTCATTTTTTTTTCCAGATATATATTCACAGATTTTCAAACTCTTCTCCACTGATTGTGTCTTACTTGTGGTGAAGGAAATATCAAGGCATTGTTGTGGAGGACAGTGGGAAGATTTTTGTCTAGCATATATTTGTATACACATTAGATTCATTTTCCTATTTTCTATTTGAAATACTGAATTCCTGACAGTAAGCCATACCCTAGTAGACTCTGACTGTTCCCGGGTGCCTATGGTTGGTATACCATTCTAACTTGTGAATGTGACACAGGAAGTAGGGGCAGCCTCCATGTCATGGAGCCATTGGAAGCAAATGTTAGAACAAAGTGGTTGCCAAGGCAGTGACCTCATTCAGTTCCTGAAGGAAGTGACCTACCTCACTTCCTTGGTGATGGAACCCTCTGAACTTGGGATCCAGGAAGCCAGGCACCAAGAGCCAGTCCCAGTCCCTTTCCCAGTGGGTTCACTTGTTTGGATTTACCAAGGACAGAGTCAGTCTTTCTTGTGGATCACTAAATGCCAGGAAAGCTCTGAAGAGGGGCCTTTCCTGAGAAAGCAGGTAGTGACTCACCGATGGCTCCTGAAAACTTTAGAGAGTTGGTAAAGGAGACCAGATCTGAGACAGGACAAGCCATTTCGGGGGAACATAGTATGGCCTATCAGTCTGAGGACACTCTGGTTACTCACAGACCTATGTGGGTAAACGATATGCCTTTGAGGGTGTAGATGTGAGTTTATGGTTTTGTCTCATGTTCTGAGAATAGGTAGGAAAGGCAGTTTGTTTGGTTTGGAGTGGACTGTTTTTAATAAGTCATTTGACATGGTGAGTGATTCTATGTCTGTGTATCCCACTTTGTCGGTGGTTGAAGATATGAGAAAAGTGAATGCATCAATGCATGTGTCCTGACAAGTAGAAAGCATTCCAGGACACATCCTGCCCAATTTATGAATGGACTGTTGCTTGCCTTATCGATGGGCAACACCTACTATTTTCCTTAGTTCCTGTTTTCTTCCTGAATTCTGGCCATTCTCCAGAATAGGCTCATTTTTTTTGTCCAAGATATGTACCACCTCCGAGCTCTGTGACATGGCCATTTACTGGATACCTGAAATGAATGGGGAGGATCTCAGAAAACTCAGATATCAGTGTGACCAGTAAAGTCTCAGTAGAGAAACCCTGCTTTGTGCCTTTTGCTTACCTACTGTTCTGTTGACCTGAATGTCAGGTAGGTCTTTGCCTCAGACCACCAGTTTGTGAAGCCTGAAGAAACTGCTTTCAAATGGAAATGAATGAGCATCACCCGTGGCTCTTAGATTAATTGCTTTAGAAAAGGATGTGTCTAAATCATCCTCTCGGCTCTGTGTGAGGCTGTGGCTTACAATCTCAGCACCTGATGGATCTAAAGAAAGATCCCATGTGTGCATCCAAAACCAAAATGGCAAAAAGATCAGACATTGTGGATGAAGTCTCTTGCTTCCTCTGTTAGGCTCCTCACCTCCATCAAGTACGAATAGGGATCCTTTGGGTCTAATGAGTTCTTCAAAGACGAGAAAAGGTGCTTGGGTTTCACATGACTCCAAATCACATAAGGAATCTATACCTCACGTTCAGTAGGCCTCAAAAAGGAGAAAAAGAGCATTATTAATGGCAGGCCTATTTGATCAATCCTGGTTCACAGGAAGGGTGTCCAGGAAACCCAGACTTTAGGCAAATGAGGGGCAAGGGAACTTATTTTGGACACTGTCTTGGGCTTCGCCCCTTGTGGAAACCTCCAGCCAGACGTAATGATGAGTGTCTATATGGAAGAATATAAGGGCCATGTGGTAGTGTTTTGGTTTTAATTGAACATGTTAATAACACTAACCATACATTGTTCCATCAATTTAAGTATTCAGAAGAGCAGGGACAGATTTGTTCTTACAATACAGGAATGTAGGGGATCTTCAACCTGCTGAAAACCTCAAAGGTCAATGCAGAAATTATCCCTGGAGAAGATGTAGGCAGCTATGAAGGACCGGAGAGAGCAAAAGTAATCTTCCATGGAAAACAACCTGGTCAGGATGAAGGGTTGAGTCTGAATCAACTCTCTATCCTTAACGTAGAGGAGATGGAGCAAACCGGGCCTGTGTGGAGAGCTGTTCCTGGGTACCTATGGTTGGTATACCATTCTAACTTTTGAAAGTGTCTCAGGAATTAGGGGCAGCCTCCATCTCATGGGACCCTTGGAAGCAAGTGTTAGGACAAAGTGGTTGCCACGGCAGTGACCTCATTCAGTTCCCGAAGAAATGACCTTCCTAACTTCCTTGGTGATGGAACTCTCTGAACTTGTGACCCAAGTAGCCAGGCACCCAGAGCCAGTCCCAGTCACAGTTCCAGTGGGCTCACTTGTTGGATTTACCAAGGACAGCGTCAGTCATTCTTGGTACCTACTGATGTGAGGATGGCCAAATGCCAGGAGTGCTCTGAAGAGGGGCCTTTCCTGAGAAAGCAGGTAGTGGCTCAACACTGGCTCCTGACAACTTCACAGAGTTGGCCAAGGTTACCAGATCTGAGGCAGGACAGGCCATTTCGGGAGAACACAGTATGGCCCACAAGTCAGAGGACATTCCGGATAGTCACAGACCTACTTGGGGGAAGAAGTTGAATTTGTGAGTTCGGGTGGGGTTTGTGGTTTTGTCTCATGTTCTCAGAATAGGTAGGAAAGGAGGTTTGTTTGGTTTGGAATTATCTGATTCTTCTAAGTCCTTTGACAATGCGAGTTTTTCTATGTCTGTGTATCCCACTGTGTTAGTGGTTGTAGACATTAGAAAAGAGAATGCATCAATGGATGTGTCCTGTCTAGTAGAAAGCTTCCCAGCATTCATCCTGCCCAATTTATGAATGGACTGCGGCTTGCCTTATGGATGGGCAACACCTGCAATCTTCCTAAGTTCCTGATTTCTTACTCAATTCTGGTCACTCTCAAGAATAGACTCATGGTTGTGTGTCCAAGATATGTACCACCTCCAAGGTCTGTGAAATGGCCATGTACTGGATAGCTGAATGGAATGGCTGAGCATCTCAGAAAACTCAGATAGCAGTGTGACCAGGAATATCTCAGTGGAGAAACCCTGCTTTGGGCCTTATGCATACATATTTTTCTGTTGCCCTGAATGTCAGGAAGGTGTTTTCCTCAGGCCAAAACTTTTGGAAGCCTTAACAAAAGACTTTTCAATTGGAAATAAATGTGCATCTCCTGTGGCTCTTTGCTTAATTGCTTTGGAAAGGGATGTGTCTGAATCAGCCTCTTGGCCCTGTGTGAGGCTGTGGCTTAGATTCTATGCACCTTATGGATCTAAAGAAAGATTCCATATGTGCATCCAAAACCAAAATGGCTAAAAGTAGAGTCATTGTGGATGAAGTCTCTTGCCTTCCTCTGGTAGGGCACTTACTTCCATCAAGGAAGAATAGGGATCCTTTGTGTCAAATGGGTTCTTCAAAGCTCTGCAGTGGCTTGCCCATAGTTCTTGTGGTTTCTCATGCGTCCAATTCCCAAAAAGAATTTAAACCCCTCAGTCAGTAGGCCTCAAATTGGAGAAGTGGAGCAGTATAAATGTCAGGCCTATTTGATCACTCCTGGTTCATAGGAAGGGTGTCCAGGCAAACGTGACTTTAGGCAAATGAGGGACAAGGAAGCTTATTTTGGACACTGTCTTGGGCTGTGCCCTCATGGAAACCTCCAGCCAGAAGTTATGATGAGTGTCTATATGGAAGAAGATGAGGGTCATGTGGGAGTGTTTAGGTTTTAATTGTGAGAGATTACTGGTTCAACCTGGGTTGAATTCTGGTGTGATTCCCCTTAGAGACTCAGTTCTTGAACTGACCTCAGAGAAGAATTGCCATGAATTGTGTTAAGATTTTCGGAGGCAACGCATGAGAGTCGCCATTGGAAGCTGTGATCTAGTCCCACGGGGACTTTCCACAGTTCACTGGGACTCTCAGCCAGAGAATCACATAATTTTATTCTGAAAGACATGGCAGCCACTATTGAGAGTCAAAACACACATGGACCTCACATTTTAGACCTCAATGGGCCTGGCTTCAAGTGACGTTTTGGCCACTATTTGGGAAGCCTTGCCTGTGAGAGTTCTCCAGAGCTTTCATTAAAATGAGATTCCTCACCATTTAATGGTTTCTGAATAATTGAAACCCACAATGCCTCCAACTTCATCCTTGAAAATGGTTACATAAATATCATGAAATTTTTAAAATTACCATGACCAGGTGGCACTGGAGAACCTTTGGATGTCCTGTTGCTGATCATGAGTATACCAGAGAGTGCCTAGATTGACTGGGTTTCTTTAACATGGTGTAGAACACAGATGCCAGTAAGTTGGAGTCTGCTGAGAAGTGGACCTAGAGCAGTGGTGGGCAGGTGTGTGATAAAACATCAGTGGTACGGCCATGAGGATCTAGCATTGGATTCCAAATGCCTTGTGACTGACATGGTGCAGGCAGCAGACCCTTCTATGTAAAGGCATCTTGTTATATGCAGAGGTTTCAGGGCAATGTTCAGAATCAGGTTGCTATGGTCAAGGGGGAAAGCTATCTGGATAGAAGCCTGGTTGGTGCATTCTCCTGCAGACACTGACCCACCACACGTGACAGAACTCCCTCCAGCACTGTGTCCCAGATAAACTCGTTGTATTTCATGAAGCAAACACCAAACTCCCAGTGCAGCAGCAAGAAACACAACGAAAAGTGGATCATGACCAAATTGCTTCACAGTCCAAACGGGGAGACACTTAGCCCCCAGTGGCCACAGTTTACCTGCAAAGAGAGAAACCAGCACTGCTGCCTCATGTTCATTGAAAAATAAGATGCCATGTCCTCCAGGTCACATAGATGCAGACCCAGCTTTGATGGTCTCACTAGAAAGAAGCTAAAGCTCCTGAAAACAACATATATTTCAAGTGCCCAAACTCAGAGGCATTTCTCAAGAAGTCTTTAGGCCAGCAGAGCTCCATGTTTGTGGAGTGTTTATCCTGTCCCTTACTTTTGGAAACTCCTCTACCACCTCCAAGGTTGTGAATTTCTGAGGATTTTTCATTGAATATATGTATTCACACATTTTCTAATTCTTCTCCTCTAATTGTGTCTTTCTTGGTGCGAAGGTAATGTCAAGGCATTTTTCTGGATGAGAGTGGGAAGATTTTTGTGTAGCATATATTTACATACACATTGGATTCATTTTCCAAATTTCCATTAGAAATACTGAATCCATGACACTAACCACTACATTACTAGACTCTGACTACTAATCCTAATATGATGGAGAATAAAAACCCAAACAGAATAGAAATATAAGCAGTTCAGAGGATGCATGTTGTATAGTGGGACTTGCCTTTTGCATTATATAGGGTAGGAGTTATAAATCTAGTCAATTTTCTGTTGAAATATTTCTCCATGTATTTCTAAAGTTAACAAATATGTGAATACCTGACTCCCTTTCTCTGCAGCCTATTCAGCACATGTAATTTTATATGCACATATAGAATCCTACCTGGAATCACACGTACATTCTTGTGAGATGGCTCACTTGGCAGATACAAATTGTTAGAATAGTTCACTCTTCCTAAATGATGCTGGAACTGAAATTTCAACCAATGGGTGAGCTTCCTGGTTGAACAACTTTACACAAAAACCCATGTTCAGTAAAATAAATATTTCTGATCTGTGGATGATATATATTTCATGGTGAATTTCAATTGGCATATATATTCCTACTTTTTAAAGTCTGTTTGTGTGTGTGTGTGTATACATACTCTCCAGATTTTTCAAAATATGAAATATGTGTCTTATTATACACTCCCTAAAATAATTCATATTCATGTATGTGGATTTTTAATCAACTTTTCACTAGATTATTCCCAGGAATATTCACACACCTGAAAATCATATTTGTTTCCTCGTACTGAGAACTATCTTCAGTGAATGGTGCATACAAATCCTTGTATTTCTGCAGTAACTTACCCAGCTTAACATCAATGCAAATAGATTTCTATGGGACATGATGTGTATTTTGAAATTCATTTTTATTCAACACTGGTACATTGCAATTTCTTCCGTTTATGCACATCATAAAATATATATTTCATCTAGAAATTCGAAAATTAATAGGCATTTGTTTCATTTTCAATCACTTCCTGCTTCAGAACACATGTATAACTCCATATTTCTTGACTGATCTTTTCATGAGGTTTCTTTTTCAATTTCCTTAATCATTTTTGAAGCAAAACTCACACACTCTTCATGATGAACCATAACCCTAATATTACCATTAGATGTATATTTGGTTTTAATGAATGTATATATATCAATATAAGATTTCCTCTATGTTTTCATTTATCAATTCAATCCATTATTCAAAGTTGGAACCAGTAATACTATTTATTCACAGTATGGTCTATTCATGCATTATCTCTATATTCATAGACACAGGGTACACCTATTTGTACCCCCAGTACTAACTTATACGTCTTCACAATATTGCTCCCAGAAATGGTGGAAGAAATACTCATGTCACCTGATCTACATGTACATGTTATCACAGTAATATTCTGGAAACAAAATGCAAAGGTCACAGTTATGATTGTACCAAAACCTAAATGAAAAGTGAGCATGGATTACTAAAAATATTCCTGTCCAGGTTGCTACCGCTCTCAAATGTCAATCCTATTGGTGACTATATATTTGTTTCCTCCTAAGATTATATTTTCAACCTCAAGCCTGTTGAAAATGTGTAATCCTATCACTCACTTTATACTTTGCCTGATATCCTAATGTCTCTATTGATTTCTGCTTTCCTAAATATTTTCCCAGTTTATCATTTTGACTCTTCACATGTGCTGACATTTAAATTCACTTTCTAACCGAAACCCAATTGCTAAAAACATTTCCTCCAAAACCTATAATCACTATTCTTTCTAAACCTACCGACACTTTTCCTAATCCTACCGACTATAGCTTTTTGACTGGATATTCTCGTGACATTCAATCATCCAAGGTACAAGGTCCTATGACATTGTATATGGATTTATTTAAGACATCTGTGCAGAACGTAAGTCAAAGCTAAGTATCCCAATTAAAGGCCCAATGCCCTTCTGGGCTTCAAATTTTACCTAGATTTCTGTTTTCATACTTATATTTCACCTAAATATTCTTGTAAATATCGCACATTCCCAATACCATTATTCATCGCTCAGAATGATTCTTAATCCAAATCGAACCTGTTATTAAGCCTAACCAAACACTGTTCCCTCAATCTAACTTTACAGAAGAGCAGCGACAGAGTTGGTCTTACAATACAGGAATGTAGGGGATCTTCCAGATGCTGAGATCCTCAAAGTTTTAAGCAGAAACGATCCCTGGAGAAGACATAGGCAGCTATGAAGGACCTGAGAGAGCAAAAGTCATCTTCCATGGCAAACAACGTACTCAGGATGAAGCATTGTGTCTGAATCAGCCTCTCTTTTCTTAATGTAGAGAAGAGGGACCAAACCAGGCCTGTGTGGAGAGCTGTTCCCGGATTCCTATGGTTGATATACCATTCTAACTGTTGAAACTGTCTCGGGAAGTAGGGGCAGCCTCCACCTCATGGGAACCTTGCAATCACCTGTTAGGACAAAGTGGTTGCAAAGGCAGTAAAGTCACTCAGTTCCTGAATGAAGCGACCTACCTCACTTCCTTGGTGAAGAAACTCCCTGACCTTGGGCTCCAGGAAGACAGAGAATACCAAGACCTTGTCACAGTTCCAGTGCCAGTGGGCTCCATTGTTTGGAAAAACCAAGGATAGACTAAGTATTCCTTGGTACCTACTGATATGAGGATTTCAAATGCCAGGAGAGCTCTGAAGAGGGGCCTTTCCTGAGAAAGCAGGTAGTGGTTCACCGCGACCAGATCTGAGACAGGACAGGCCTTTTGGGGGAACATAGTATGGCCCACCAGTCAGAGGACACTCCAGATAGTCACAGACCTACTTGAATGAAGGAGGTGCGTTTGCGCGTGTGTGTGTGATTTTGTGGTTTAGTCTCTTCTTATGAGAATAGGTAGGAAAGGCGGTTTGTTTGGTTTGGAGTGGACTGCTTCTAGTAAGTCGTTTGACAAGGCGATTTTTTGCATGTCTTTGTAACCCACTGGGTCCGTGGTTGTAGACCTTAGAAAAAAGAATGCATCAATGTGTCCTGTCTAGTAGAAATCTTCCCAGCATTCATCCTGCCCAATTTAGGAGTGGACTGCCCCTTGCCTTATGGATGGGCAACACCTGCAATCTTCCTAAGTTCCTGATTTCTTCCTCAATTCTGGTCACTCTCAAGAATAGGCTCATTGTTTTGTGTCCAAGATATGTACCACCTCCAATCTGAGTGACATGGCCATGTACAAGATAGATGAAGGGAATGGCGAGCATCTCAGAAAACTCTAATATCAGTTTGTCCAGGAAAGTCTCAGTGGATAAACCCTGCTTTGGGCCTTTTGCTATTGTTCTGTTGCCCTGAATGTCAGGAAAGTCTTTGCTCAGGCCATCCCTTTGTGAATCCTGAAGAAAACAGCTTTCAAATGGAAATAAATGGACATCAACTGTGGCTCTGTGCTTAATTGCTTTGGAAAGGGATGCGTCTGAATCAGCCTCTTGGTCCTATGTGAGGCTATAGCTTAGATTCTCAGCACCTGATGGATCTAAAGAAAGATCCCATGTGTGCATTCAAAACCAAAATGGCAAAAAGATCAGTAATTGTGGATGAAGTCTCTTGCCTTCCTCTGTAAGGTTCCTGACCTCCATCAAGTGAGATTAGGCATTCTTTGGGTCAAATGAGTTCTTCAAAGCCCTGTGGAGGCCATTAACAGGTGGCACTGGAGAACTCTTAAATGGTCTGTTGCTGATCATGAGTATACTAGCCAGGGCCTTTATTGACTGAGTTTCATAAAAATTATCTAGAACAGCAATGCCAATAAGTTGGAGCCTGCTGAGTAGTGGACCTAGAGCAGTAGTGTGTGATAAAATATCTGTGGTGGGACCATGTGGATCTGCTATTGACTTCCAAATGGCTTGTGACTTACATGGTGCAGCCAGCAGACCCTTCTATGTAAAGGCATCTTGTATATGGAGAGGTTTCAGGGTAATGTTAAGAATCAGGTTGCTGAGGTTAAGGGGACAAGCTATCTGGTATTGAAGCCTGGTTGGTACATTCTCCTGCAGAACGTGACCCACAACACGTGACAGAACTTCCTCCAGCACTGTGTTCCAGTTGAACTCATTGTATTTCGTGAAGCAAATACCAATGTCCCAGTTCAGCAGCAAGAAACACCACAAAAGTTGGAGGATGAACAAATGGCTTCAGAGTCCACATGGGGTGACACTTAGCCCCCAGTGGCCACAGTTTACATACAAAGAGAGAAATCAGCACTGCTGCCTCAGGATCATTGGAAAATAAGAAACCAAGATCTTCATGTCACATAGATACAGACCCAGCTTTGATGGTCTCACTAGAAAGGAAGCTAAAGCTTCTGACAAACACATATATTTCAAGTGCCCACCCTCAGAGGCAGTTTCTCAAGAAATCTTTTGGCCAACAGAGCTCCATGTTTGTGGAGTGTTTACCCTGTCCCTTACTTTTGGAAACTGCTCTACAACCTCCAAAATGTGAACTTTTGAGCATATTCCACTACAGATATATATTCACAGATTTTCTACCTCTTCTAATTGTGTCTTATTTGGGGTGAAGGTAATTTCAAGGCATTGTTGTGGATGAGAGTTGGAAGATTTTTTTGTAGCACATATTTGCATACACATTGGATTCATTTTCCAATTTTCCATTCGAAATACTGAATTCCTGACACTAACCCATAACCTACTAGAATCTGACTACTAATCCTAATATGATGGAGAACAATAACCCAAACAGAATAGAAATCCAAGAAGTTCAGAGGAGGCATGGTGTATAGTTGAACTTGCCTTTTGCATTATATAGTGTAGGAGTTATAAATCTAATCAATATTTTGTTGACATAGTTGTCCATGTGTTTTTAAATTTAACAAGTATTTGAATTCCTGTCTCCATTTGTCTGTAGCCTATTCAGCACATGCATTTTTATATGCACATATAGAATCCTACCTGGTATCAAATGTACATTCTTGTGAGGTGGCTGACTTGGCAGATACAAATTATGAGAAGAGATCACTCCTCCTAAACGCTGTTGGAACTGAAAATTTAACCTAAGGGGGAGCTTCCTAGTTGAACAACATTATACACAAATCCATGTTCAGTAAATTAAATATTTTTGGATCTTTGGACGATATGTATTTCTACATCAATTTCAATTGGCATATATATTGCTACATTTCAATGTCTCTGTGTGTATATGTGTTTGTTTGTGTGTGTGTGTATATATATATATATATATATATATATATATATATATATATATACTCTCCAAATTTTTAAAAATATGAAATACTTCTGTCTTCTTTTACACACCCTAAATTCATTCATATTCATGTATGTGGATTTATAATAAACTTTTCACAAGATTATTCTCAGAATTATTCATCCACCTGAAATACATATTTGTTTTCTAGTACTGACAAGTAACATCAGTGAATGGTGCATACAAATCCTAATATTTCTACAGTAACTGACCCAGTATAACATCAATCAAAGTAGATTACTATGGGACATGATGTACATTTTGACGTTCATTTTTATTCAACACTGGTACTTTACTATTTCTTCAGTTTATTCACATCATAGGATATGTATTTCATCCACAAGTTAGCAAAATTATTTGCATTTGTGTCACTTTCAATCACTTTCTACTTCAGAACACATGCATTCCTTTATGTTTCTTGACTGGTCTTTTCATGAGACTTCTTTCCAAACACATTATTTTCCTTTTCCATTCTCACTTTTGAAGCAGATCTCACACACCTTTCATGATAGAATATAACCCTAATATTACCATTAGATGTATAACTCATTGGAATGAATGATTCTATATCAATATAAGATTTCTTATATATTTTCAGATATCAATTCTAGCAATCCATTATTTGAAGTGGAATCAGTTATATTATTTATTCACAGTATTGTCAATTCATGAATTACTTCTATATACATAGACACAGGGTACACCTCTTTGTACCCCCAATACTAATTTATTTTTTTTATTTTGCATTCTTTCTTAAAGTATTTTTATATTATTTTCAACAACATTTGAAACAACAGGATTTTCTAAATAGACTTGTCTTTAGCATACCCAGATGAAAAAATATAATTCTATTTCATATCCCTTTGTGGGATAATGTGGGTTTTTTGTACTGAAAAAATGCTAGGAATATTAGAATATATGATCCGTTAGCCAACTTTGTTTGTTTGTTTGTTTGCTTTTGCAAAGCTAGGAATTGAACCCTAGTAGTAACTAGTAATTCTACTCATTCAGAAAAGTTAGTGTGTCATTTTATTGAAATAACCATACTGGATATAAAATAGATACACATGTGATACAATAGATTGCATGGTATATAAATTTGTATCTCAGTAAAGCTGTAATTAAAATAAAATTTAAAGTATTGAAATTCAGGCAAAGGATAGGAAAGATATTTGTGTCTGTTTTTCAGAAGTTTATTGTCATCCATTTAAAAAATCTTTTAAAAGAGATTGCATTTGAACAAAAGGTATTGTTTAGTGTGCTTTCTCTGTATTCTTAGTGGTTCTTCACTATTACTATTTTATTCACACCCTCTTAATTTCTTATTGTTGAGCCAATTCTGCATCTAAATGTAGTGGCAAGATATATTCAGGAGTCTGGTGCAATAGTGCATGCCTGAAATCCCAGCTACTAAGACCCTTTCTCAAAACAACAAAAAAGTAGTGGGGGTGGGGAGCATGGATGTAGTTTAGCAGTCAAGTGCTTTCCGAAGCATGTGGAGGCCCTGGGTTCTATCTGCAGCACTGCAAAAGCAAAACAAACAAAAGACGTATTCCAGAGATTTTGATTATTTCTGCAGGAGACATGCAGTCAAGACTAAGTAATTTGAAACAGGAGTGGCACAAGAAGTGGAAGATAAAGTATCAATTTTTTTTTCTTTTTTTTTTTTTGGTTAGAATTAGTTCACTTTGCATTCCTTGCGTATACGCCTCTACCTTTGGAACCACATTGGTAAAAGTTTGTGTAAGAATTGTTTGTTGGCATATCCTAGAGTGCTCAATTTATACGTCTTCAAAATATTGCTCCCAGAAATTGTGGAAGAAATACTCATGTCACCTGATCTACATATACATTTTATCACAGTAATATTCGGAACACAAAATGCAAAAGTCACACTTATGATTGTACCAAAGGCTAAATAGAAAGTGAACCTGTATTATTAAAAACATTCATGTCCAGGTTGCCTAATACTCTCAAATGTCAATCCTATTGGTGACTACATATTTGTTTCTTCCTAAGATTATATATTGAAACTCAACCCTGTTGATAATGTCTAATCCTATCACTCACTTTATACTTTGCCTGATTTCCTAATGTCTCTATTGATATCTGCTTTCCTACATATTTTCCCCAGTTCATCATTGTGACTCATTCTTCACATGTGCTGACATTTACATTCATTCTCTAACCGAAACCCTATTACTAAAGAACTTTTGGTCCAAATCCTATACTCACTCTTCTTCCTAAACCTACGGACTATATTCCTAATCCTACTGACTATCCCTTTTTGACTGGATGTTCTCTTCTACATTCAATCATCCAAGTAAAGGTCGGTCGAGTGTCGGAAGAGGAGACCACCAAGAATCTATCTCATGTAACAGCAAAGGGTTTATTGGGGGTCCAGCATGCTGGGGCTCAGAGTTCACTTGAAAAGCGTAGAGAGCCCTGAGAACAGCTTAAGCAGAGGTTAAATACTTTCCCTTGCGAGTGCAGGGAGGGAAGTTTATTGATGTGTCAGGGCGAGTGGTCAATTTGCATGCAACCTGGTGAAGGAGTACATTCTGCAGTTTGACAGTTGGGGACAGCACATTCTGGGAACAAGATTGGCAAACATTTCTCAAGATTTCAACAGTGTTTTGTTAAGCGTACAGAAAAACAGGAAGTGACAACTACATATTTTATTAACCTTTCATTCAACACTTCTTTTTCTGGCTACTTTTAATCATGAAAATGATCATTGGGGGGTGTCACATTCTATGTCTGCTAGTGGGGTATTACCATTAGTTTAACTTGTCCAATTTGAGCTTGGAGAAAATAAATTACATGGTTGAGCAAGCAGGGTTTAATAGTTAGCAATAATATGAGGATTATTATTGGACCGGCCAGCCGACAAGACAAGACAAGACAATAAAGACAAGACAAGACAATAAAGACAGGATATGGAAGTCCAACACTGAGACCAGGACTTAGTAGTTGGCAGAACCCGATCGGTTGGCAATAACGAATCTGAAACAAAATATCACTGAGTCATGGAGACTATTGTTCCTCAATTTTCTGAGTCCTCTATGACGTCACCCAGGGACTTGGCCTGTGGCTCTGTGACATGACTGTCAGCCATCGTTGGAGAGAGCTCACGCTCTTCATTGACATCCATTTTGCCAAGCCCTGACCTGAAACCTGACCAGAAAGAGGCACCTTACTTACCCTGAGAGGAGTTTTTTGGGGTCTCTTGTCCACCGCTGCCGGATCTCAGTGGAACCTCCATATGTAAAGGTCCGGTGACAATCGGGGGAAGAGACCACCAAGAGACTGTCTCATGCAAAAGCAAAGGGTTTATTGGGGGTCCAGCATGCTGGGGCTCAGAGCTCACTTGAATAGAGCAGAGAGCCCAGAGAACAGCTTAAGCAGAGCTTATATATTTCCCTTGGACAGGGCAGGGGGGTAAGTTTATTGATGGGTCCGGGCGAGTGAGCGGTTTGCGTGCAACCGGTTGAGGGAGTACATTCTGCAGTTTGGCAATTGGGGACAGCACATTCTGGGAATAAGATTAGCAAACAGTTCTCAATATTTCAAAAGTGTTTTGTTAAGCATACAGAAAAACAGGAAGTGACAAGTACTTATTTTATTAACCTTTCACTGCGAACTATACTTTGCCAGAATTCCTAATGTCTCTATTGTGTTTGTTAAAGTTCATTTTTATTCAAACCTGGTACGTTATTATTTCTTCAGTTCATGGACATCATAAGATATTTCCTTTCATTCACAAGTTCACAAATTTATAAACATTTGGTTCACTTTCAATCACTTCCTCCTTCGGAAGACATATGTTTCTCCATGTTTCTTGACTGGTCTTTTTACTAGACTTCTTTCTAAACATATTATTTTCGATTCCATAATCATTTTTGAGGCAAAACTCACACACTATTCATGATAAATGATAACCCTAACATTACAATTAGATATATAACTGGTTGGAATGAATGTATGTATATCAATATAAGATTTTCTATATATTTTCAGATATCAATACAATCCATTATTTAAATATGGAACCAGTTATATAATTTATTCACAGTATGGTCTATTAATGCATCATCTCTATATTCATCAAAACAGGGTAAACCTAATAGTATCCCCAGTACTAATTTATAAGTTTTCAAAATATTGCTCACAGAAATGGTGAAAGAAATACTCATGTCACCTTAGCTACATATACATATTATCACACTAATATTCTGGACACAAAATGCAAAGGTCACACAGAACATAATTTAAGCTAAGTATCCCAATCAAGGGCCCAAAGTCCTTCTGGGCTTCAAATATTACCTAGATTTCTGTTTTCATACTTATATTTCACCTCCATGTTCTTGTAAATATCACAGGTTCCCAATATCATTATTCATCCAGCAAAATGATTCATAACCCAAATCGAACATGCTATTAACCCTAACCATTCTGTAAACTGAGATAGTTCACTCAATCTCACTTTACAGAAGAGCAGGGACAAAGTTAGTATTACAATACAGGAAGTTAGGAGATCTTCCACCTGCTGAGTACCTCAAAATCCATGCAGAAATGATCCCTGGAGAAGACGTAGGCAGCTATGAAGGACCTGAGACAGCAAAAGTCATCTTCCTTTGCAAACAACCCGATCAGGATGAAAGGATGTGTCTGAATCATCCTATCTCTTCTTAATGTAGGGAAGATGTATGAAACCAGGCATGTGTGGAGAGCTGTTCCCAGGTGCCTATGTTTCTATACCATTCTAACTTGTGAAAGTGTCACAGGAAATAGAGGCAGCCTCCTTTTCCTGAGACACTAGGAAGCAACTGTTAGGACAAAGTGGTGGCCAAGACAGTGGCCTCATTCATTTTCTGAAGAAAGTGACCTCACCTCACTTTTTTCATGATGGAACTCTCTGAATTTTGTGATCCAGGAAGCCAGGCACCAAGAGCCAGTCCCAGTCCCAGTCCAAGTGGGCTCACTTGTTTGGATTTACCAAGTAAAGAGTCAGTCTTTCTTGGTACCTACTGATGTGAGGGTGGCCAAATGCCAAGAAAGCTTTGAAGAGGGTCCTTTCCTGAGAGGGCAGGAAATGGCTCACCACTGCCTCCTGAAAACTTCACAGAATTGGCCAAGGAGACCAGATCTGAGACAGGACCGGCCATTTCTGGGGAACATTCTATGGCCTACTCGTCAGAGGACACTCCGGATAGTCACAGACATACTTGGGGAAGGAGGTGACTTTGTGTGTGTGGATGTCAGTTTGTGGATTTGTCTCATATTCTGAGAATAGGTAAAAAAGGAGGTTTGTTTGGTTTGGAGTGGACTGTTTCTAGTAAGTCATCTGACAAGGAGACTGTTTCTATGTCTGTGTATCCCACTGTGTCCTTAGTTGTAGATATTAGAAAAGAAAATGGCTCACTGGGTGTGTCCTGTCTAGTAGAAAGCTTCACAGCATTCATCCTGCCCAATTAATGAATGGACTGAGGCTTGACTTATCCATGGGCAACACCTAGTATCATCCTAAGTTCTTGAATTCTTCCTGAATTCTGGCAACTCTCCAGAAAGGCTCATGGTTTTTTGTCCAAGATATGTACCACCTCCAAGCTCTGTGACATGGCCATGTACTAGTTAGCTGAAAGGAATGGCGAGCACACCAGAAAACTCAGATATTGGTGTGACCAGGAAAGTCTCTATGGTGAAACCTGGCTTAGGGCCTTTTGCTTAACTATTGTTCTGTTGCCCTGAATGTCAGGAACCTCTTTGCCTCAGGCCACCCCTTTATAAAGCCAGAAGAAAACAATTTTCAAATGGAAATGAATGGGCATCACCTGTGCCTCTTTGATGAATTGTTTTGGAAATGGTTATGTCTGAATCAGACTCTGGGCCCTGTGTGAGGCTGTGGCTTAAATTGTCAGCACCTCTTGCTGATCATGAGTGTACCAGACAGTGCCTTGATTGACTGGGATTTATGAAAATGGTGTAGAACAGAGATGCCATTAAGTTGGACCCTCCTGAGTAGTGAGCCCTGAGCTGTGGTGTGCAGGTGTGTGATAAATCTTCTGTGGTTGCGCCATGTGGTTTTGCCATTGAATTCCAAATGGTTTGTCACTGACACGGTGCAGTGACCAGACACTTATATGTAAAGGTGTCTTGTTAAATGGATAGTTTTCAGGGCAATGTGCAGAATCATGTTGCTATGGAGAAGGGGGCAAGTTATGTGGAAATGAAGCCTGGTTGGTGCATTCTCTTGTAGACCCTGAAAAACCACAAATGACAGAACTCCCTCCAGGACTGTGTTCCAGTTGAACTCCTTGTATTTTGTGAGGCAAATACCAAACTCTCAGTGCTGCAGCAGGAAACTCTACGAAAATGGAGGATGAACAAAAGGCTTCACAGTCCACACAGGGAGACACTTAGACCCCAGTGGCCACAGTTTACATACGAAGAGAGAATTCAGCACTGCTGCCTCATGTGTATTGGAAAGCAAGAAAGAATGTCCTCCAGGTCACATAGATGCAGACCCAGCTTTGATGATCTCACTACAAAGGAAGCTAAAGCTACTGACAACATATATTTCAAGTGCCCATCCTCAGAGGCAGTTTCTCTAGAAGTCTTTAGGCCAGCAGACCTCCATGTTTGTGGAGTGTTTACCCTGTCCCTTACTTTGGGATACTCCTCTACCACCTCCAAGTTTGTGAACTCCTGAATATTTTCCATTCCAGATATGTATTTACAGATTTTCTAACTCTTCTCCTCTAATTGTTTCTTATTTGGCGTGAAGGTAACGTCAAGGCATTGTTCTGGATGAGAGTGGGAAGATTTTTGTGTAGCACATATTTGCATACACATTGGATTCATTTTCCAATTTTCCATTCCAAAGACTGAATCCCTGACACTAACGCATACCCTACCAAACTCTGACTACTAATCCTAATATGATGAAGAAAAATAACCCAAACAGAATAGAAATACAAGCACTTCTGAAGAGGCATGGTGTATAGTTGGACTTGCCTTTTGCATGATAAAGTGTAGGTGTTATTAACCTAGTCAATTTTTCATTGAAATAGTTCTCCATGTGTTTTTTTTTCTTTAATATTTATTGTTGGTTCTACAAAACATTACATAGTTCTTGACATGTCATATTTCACACTTTGATTCAAGTAGGTTATGAACTTCCATTTTTCTTCGTATACAGATTGCAGTATCTCATCAGTTACACATCCACTATTTTACATATTGCTATACTAGTGTCTGTTGTATTCTGCTGCCTTTCCTGTCCTCTACTATCTCCCATCCCCTCCCCTCCAATCCTCTCTCTCTACCCCATCTATTGTAATTCATTTCTTCCACTTGTTTTTGTCCCCTTTCACCTCACTTCATCTTGTATTTAATTTTGTATAACCATGAGGGTTTCCTTCCATTTCTATGTAATTTTTCTTCTCTTTCCTTTTCCCTCCCACCTCTCACCCCTGTTTAATATTAATCATCTTCTCATGCTCTTCCTCCCAACTCTGTTCTTAGTTACTCTCTTTATATCAAAGAAAACATTTGGCATTTGTTTTTTAGTGATTGGCTATCTTCACGTAGCATAATACGTTCTAATGCCATCGATTTCTCTGCAAATTGTATGATTTTGTCATTTTTTAATGCAGAGTAATACTCCATTGTGTATAAATGCCACATTTTTTTTAATCCATTCATCTATTGAAGGGCATCTAGGTTGGTTCCACAGTCTTCCTATTGTGAATTGTGCTGCTATGAACATAGATTTATCAGTGTCCCTGTAGCATGCACTTTTTGGGTCTATAGGGATTAGACCGAGAAGGGGAATTGCTGGGTCAAATGGCGGTTCCATTCCCAAGTTTCCAAGAAATCTCCATACTGCTTTCCAAATTTGCTGCACCAATTTGCAGTCCCACCAGCAATGTACAGGTGTACCCTTTTTCCCACATTCTCGCCAGCACTTGTTGTCGTTTGACTTCATAATGGCTGCCAAGCGTACTGCAGTGAGATGGTATCTTAGGGTGGGTTAGTTTAGCATTTCTCTGAATGCTCGAGATGGTGAGAATTTTTTGATGTACTTATTGATTGATTGTATGTCCTCCTCTGAGAAGTGTCTGTTCAGGTCCTTGGCCCATTTGTTGATTGGGTAATTCATTTGCTTATTGTTTAATTTTTTGAGTTCTTTGTATAACTCTGGATATTAGGGCTCTATCTGAAGTGTGAGGAGTAAAGATTTGTTCCCAGGATGTAGGCTCCTTTTTTACCTCTCTTATTGTTTCTTTTTCTGAGAAAAATCTATTTAGTTTGAGTAAGTCCTGTTTGTAGATTCTAATTATTAACTCTTATGCTATGGGTGTCCTATTGAGGAATTTGGAGCCCGACCCCACAGTATGTAGATCATAGCCAAAGTTTTCTTCTATCAGATGCCGTGTCGCTGATTTGATATCAAGCTCCTTGATCCATTTTGAGTTAACTTTTGTGCATGGCGAGAGAAAAAGATTCAGTTTCATTTTCTTACATATGTAATTCCAGTTTTTCCAGCACCATTTGTTGAAGATGCTATCCTTCCTTCAGTTTATGCTTTTAGCTCCTTTACCAAATATAAGATTGCTGTAATTTTGTGGATTGATTTCTGTGTCCTCTATTCTGTACCATTGGTCCACCCGCCAGTTTTGGTACCAGTACCATGCTCTTTTTGTTACTATTGCTCCGTAGTATAGTTTGAGGACATGTATCGCTATACCGCCTGATTCACACTTCCTGCTTAGAGTTGTCTTTGCTATACTGGGTCTTGTATTATTCCATATGAATTTCATAATTGTTTTATCTATTTCTACAGGAAATGCCGTTGGGATTTTGATTGGCATTGCATTAAACCTATAGAGAACTTTTGGTAATATCGCCATTTTGATGATGTTAATTCTGCCTATCCATGAACGGGGTATATTTTTCCATCTTGTAAGATCTTCTTCTATTTCTCTCTTTAGGGTTCTGTAGTTTTCATTGTGTAAGTCTTTCACATCTTTTGTTACGTTGATAACCAAATATTTTATTTTATTTTTTTTGAGGATACTCTCAATGGAGTGGTTGTCCTCATTTCCGTTTCAGAGGATTTGTTGCTGATATTCAGGAATGCTTTTGATTTATGATTGTTGATTTTATATCATGCCACTTTGCTGAATTCATTTATTATCTCTAATAGTTTCTTGTAGACCCTTTTGGGTCTACCAGGTATAGAATCATGTCATCTGCAAATAGTGATAATTTAAGTTCTTCTTTTCCTATTTTTATGCCTTTAATTTCTTTCATTTGTCTAATTGCTCTGGCCAGTGTTCGAGAACTATGTTGAACAGAAATCGTGAGAGAGGGCATCCCTGTCTTGTTCCAGATTTTAGAGGGAATGCCTTCAATTTTTTCTCAATTCAGAATGATACTAGCCTGAGGCTTAGCATAGATTGCTTTTACAATATTGAGGTATGTTCCTGTTATCCCAGTTTTTCTAGAGTTTTAAACATAAAGGGATGCTGTACTTTATTGAATGCTTTTTCTGCATCTATTGGGGTGATCATATGGTTCTTATTTTTAAGTCTATTGATGTGGTGAATAACATTTATTGATTTCCGTATATTGAACCAGCCTTGTATCCCAGGAATGAATCCTACTTGATCATGTTGCACAATTTTTTAAATATGTTTTTGTATCTGATTCGCCAGAATTTTATTGAGGATTTTTGCATCTAGGTTCATTAGAGAGATTGGTCTGTATATTTGTTTCTTTGAAGGGTCTTTGTCTGGTTTAGGAATCAGGGTGATATTGGCCTCCTCTGCTGTATACCCATTCGGTCCTGGGCTTTTCTTAGTTGGTAGTCTTTGGATGGTTTCTTCTATTTTCTCAATTGATATTGGTCTGCTTAGGTTGTCTATATCCTCCTGACTCAATCTGGGCAGATCATATGACTTAAGAAATTTATTGATGCCTTCACTATCTTCTAATATAATTTCTGATTATCTTCTGTATTTCAGAAGTGTCTGTTGTGATATTGCCTTTTTCATCCCTTATGATAGTAATTTGAGTTCCCTCTCTTCTTCTCTTCATTAACATGGCTAAGAGTCTGTCTATTTTATTAATTTTTCAACTTTTAGTATTTTCAATTTTTTCAATTGTTTCTTTTGTTTCGATTTCATTAATTTCAGCTCTGATTTTAATTATTTCTTGCCTTCTACTTCTTTTTCTGTTGTTTTGCTCTTCTTTTTCTAGGATTTTGAAATGAACTATGAGATCATTTATTTGTTGTTGTTTTTTTTTTCTTTTTTTAAGGAAAGAACTCCAAGCAATGAATTTTCCACTTAGAACTGCTTTCAATGTGTCCCATAGATTCTGATATGTTCTGTCTATCTTTTTCATTTATGTCTAAGAATTTTTTTTTATTTTTCTCCTTGATGTCTTCAATAACCCATTGATCATTCAGTACGTATTGTTCATTCTCCAAGTGATGCATGAATTTTTCTTCCTTCTTTTATTGTTGATTTTCAGTTTCATTCCATTACGATCAGATAAGATGCCTGGTATTATCTATACTCCTTTATATTGTCTAAGAGTTGTTCTGTGACATAATATATGATCTATTTTTGAGAGGAATCCATGTGCTGCTGAGAAAACAGTGTAACTGCTTGATGTTGGGTGCTATATTCTATATATGTTAATTAAGTCTAGGTTATTATTTGTGTTATTGAGTTCTATAGTTTCCTAATTCAACTTTTGTTTGGAATATCTGTCCAGTAGTGAGAGAGGTGTGTTGAAATCTCCCATGATTATTGTATGGTGGTCTACCAGACTCTTGAACTTGAGAAGAGTTTGTTTGATTAACATAGCTGAACCATTGTTTGGGGCACATATATTTATGATTGTTATGTCTTGTTGGTGTATGGTTCCCTTGAGCAATATGTAGTGTCCCTCTTTATCCCTTTTGATTAACTTTGTCTTGAAATCTATTTTATTTGATATGAGTATGGACACTTCTGCTTGTTTCTGAAGTCAATATGAGTGATATGATTTCTCCCAACCTTTCACCTTTAGTCTATATATGTCTTTTCCTATCAAATGTGTCTCCTGTAGGCAGAAAATTTTGGGGTCTTCTTTCGTGATCCATTCTACTAGCCTGTGTCTCTTAATTGGTGAGTTTAAGGCATTAACATTTAGGGTTATTTTTGAAATATGGGTTGTTCTTCCAGCCATATTTGTTTATTTATGTTACTAAACATGGTTTGTTTTTCTCTTTGATTATTTTTCGCCCCTTTACTGTACTACCTCCCACTGTTGGTTTTTATTGTTATTTTCCATTTCGTCTTCCTATAATGTTTTGCCAAGGATCTTTTGAGGAGATGGTTTTCTAGCTGCAAATTCTTTTAACTTTTGTTTATCATGGAAGGTTTTAATTTCATCTTCCATCCTGAAGCTTAAAATCGCTGGACACACAATTCTTGGTTGGAACCCAATTTCTTTCAGTGATTGAAAAATGTTATTCCAGGATCTTCTAGCTTTCAGAGTCTGTGTTGAAAGATCAGCTGTTATCCTGATTGGTTTACCCCTAAATGTAATCTGCTTCCTTTCTCTTGTAGCTTTTAAAATTCTCTCTTTATTCTGTATGTTTGGCATCTTCATTATAATATGTCTCGGTGTTTATCTCTTATGATTTTGCACATTTGGCGTCCTGTAGGCTTCTAGGATTTGGGATTCTGTCTCATTCTTCATGTCTGGAAAGTTTTCTCATATTATTTCATTGAATAGATTGCTCAATCCTGTGGTTTGGACCTGTATACCTTCCTGTATCCCAATTACTCTTTAGTTTGGTCTCTTCATGTTATCCCATATTTCTTGGATGTTCTGCTCATGGTTTCTTAACAGTCTTGCTGAGCTTTCTATGTTCTTTTCAAGTTGAAATACTTTGTCTTCATTGTTCTAAGTGATCTATTCTGCTGGTAGTATTCTCAATTGAGTTTTTAAGTTGGTTTATTGCTTCCTGCATTTCTATGATTTCTGTTTGTGTGTTTTTTATAACCTCTATCTCCCTGTATAGTTGATCTTTTGCTTCTTGGATTTGTTTTTGTAATTCATTGTCAAAGTGATCTTTCATTGTCTGATTTTGCTGTCTAATGTCTCCCTGGAGACTTCAGATCATCTGAAGCAAGTATATCCTGATTCTTTATCTGACATTCTATATGCTGCAGATATTACCTCTTCTAATGTTGAGTTGACCTGCGTTGCTTGTGGTCCTTTCTTTCCTTATCTTTCCCTACTGTTCACGTTTTTTTCGGCTTGGTGAAACTTTTGTGTTATTGAATTTTACCCCTAAATGTTTATATTGCTATTGTATTCTTGAAAAGTCTCCCTCACAGGGGTAAGCAGCGGCTCTGCCCCTCCTCCAATTGGGGCAATGTGCCTACCACACCAGCACGCCGCTGGGCCTGTTCTGCCTCTTGGTAGCTGGTCCGCCTACCTTGCAGGAGCGGGCAGTTGATCTACCCCTCTGCGGGTGCTGGTCCTGTTCAGCCAGTGGGTAACAGGTCCAGCTACCTTGCAGGCACAGGCGTCGGCTCTGCCCCTCCGCGCTCCGCTGGGCCTCTTCTGTCTATGGGTTGCAGGGCTGTCTACATTGCAGGCGTGAGTGGCATCTCTGCCCCCCCCCAAACCGGGGCGATGTGTCTACCACGCTGGTAGGTCGCTGGGTCTGTTCTGCCTCTGGGTGAGAGGTCTACCTGCTTTGCAGGCACGGGCAGCGGCTCGGCCCCTCCCCAAACCTGGTTATGTGTCTAGCACCCTGGCGGGGCCTAGCACCTGGTCTGTCGGTGTTCGCAGGTCCACCTACTTCGCAGGCGCGCGGGGGCCGGCTATGCCCCTCTGAAGGCAGCTGGGCCGCTTCAGCTGGTGGGTCGCAGGTTCACCTATCTTGAAGTCACAAGGGGTGTCTCTGCCCCTCCGCGGGTGTCTGGGCCTGTTCTGCCTGTGGGTTGCATGTCCGCGTTCCTTGCACGCGTGCAGTTGCTCTGCCCAACCCCCAACCAGGGTGATGTGTCTTTCACGATGGCGGGCCGCTAGGCCTGTTCTACGGGTGGCTCGCAGGTCCGCCTACCTTACAGGCGCGGTTGGCGGCTCTGCCCCTCCCTTCTCCATGTGTTTCTAAAGTTAACAAATATGAGAATTCCTGTCTCCATTTCTCTGTACCCTATTCAGCACATGCATTTTTATATTCACATATAGAATCCTACCTGGTATCACATGTACATACTTGTGAGGTTGCTGACTTTGCAAATACAAATTGTGAGAAGGGATCACTCCTCCTAAATGCTGTTGGAACTTACAATTCAAACTATGGGTGAGCTCCCTAGTTGAACAACATTATACATAAATCGATGCTCAGAAAAATGAAGATTTTTGGATTTGTGGATGATATATAATTCATGATGTATTTCGATTGGCATATATATTGCTACTTTTTAATGTATACATGTGTGTGTGTGTGTGTGTGTGTGTGTGCATATATATATGTATAAACTCTCCAGATTTTTCAAAATATGAAATGTATGTGTCTTATTATATACTCCCTAAATTCATTGATGTTCATGAATGTGGATTTATATTCAACTTTTCATAAGAATGTTCTCAGAAATATTAATCCACCTGAAATACATATTTGTTTCCTAATACTGAAAACTAACTTCAGTGAATGGTGCATACAAATCCTAATATTGCTATAGTAAATGACTCAGTTTAACGTCAATGCAAGTAGATTCCTATGGGACATGATATGTATTTTGACGTTCATTTTTATTCAAAACTGGTACATTAATATTTCTTCAGTTTTTGCACATAATAGAATACATATTTCATTCACAAATTCACAAATTTATAGGCATTTTTTTCACTTTCAATTACTTCCTGCTTCAGAACATATGTATTCCCCCAGGTTTCTTGACTGCTCTTTTAATGAGACTTCTTTCCAAGCACATTATTTTCAATTTCCATAATCATTTTAGAAGCAAAGCTCACACACACTTCATGATAAACCATAACAGTGATATTACCATTAGATGTATAACTGGTTGGAATGATTGTATGAATATCAATATATGATTTCCAATATATATTCAGATATCAATTCAATCCATTATTTAAATTTGGAACCAGTTATATTATTTATTCACAGTATGGTCTATTCATGCATTATCTTTATATTCATATAACACAGAGTATACCTATTTGTACCCACAATACTAAATTATATGTCTTCAAAATATTGCTCCCAGAAATGGTGGAAGAAATACTCATGTCACCTGATCTATATATACATTAATCACAGTAATATTGTGGAAACAAAAAGCAAGGTCACACTTATGATTGTACCAAATCCTAAATGGAAAGTGAGCATGGATTAAAAAAAAATCCATGTCCAGGTTGCCTAATGCTCTCAAAAGTGAATCCTATTGGTGACTACATATTTGTTTCTTCCTGAAATTACATATTCAACCTCAACCCTGTTGAAAATGTCTAATCCTATCACTCACTTTATACTTTGCCTGATTTCCTAATGTCTCTATTGAAATCTGATTTCCTGTATTTTTTTTTCCCATTTCATCATTATGACTGACTCTTCACATGTGCCGACATTTACTTTCACTCTCTACCCAAAACCCTATTGCTAAAGATCTTTTGGTCCAAATGCTATACACACTCTTCATTCTAAATCTACCGAATATCTTCCTAATCCACCAACTATCCCTTTTGGACTGGATTTTCTCTTCGACATTCAATCATCCAAAAGACAAGGTCCTATGCCATTGTATATCAATTAATCTGAGACACCTGTACAGAACATAATTCAAAGCTAAGAATCCCAATAGTGGGGCCAATTCCCTTCTGTGCTTCAAAAATTACCTAGATTTCTTTTTTCATACTTATATTTCACCTATATATTCTTGAAAATATAGCAAAATTCCAATACCATTATTCATCCAAGAGAATGATTCCTAACCCAAATGGAAGCTGTTATTAACCTTAACCATACAATGTTTCCTCAATCTAACTTTACAGAAGAGGAGGGACAGAATTAGTCTTCCAATACAGGAGTGTAGGGGATCTTCCACCTGCTGAGAACCTCAAAGTTTCATGCAGAAATGATCCCTGGAGAAGATGTAGGCAGCTATGAAGGACCTGAGAGAGCAAAAGTCATCTTCCATGGCAAACAACCCAGTCAGGATGAAGGGATGTGTCAGAATAAGCCTCACTCTTCTTAATGTAGAGAAGATGGACCAAACCAGTCCAGTGTAGACAGCTGTTCCTGGCTGCCTATGGTTGATATACAATCCTCAGTTGTGAACGTATCACAGGAAATAGGGGCAGCCTCCATCTCATGGGAACCTTTGAAGCAAATTTTAGGACAAAGTGGTTTCCAAAGCAGTGACCTCATTCAGTTCACAAAGGAGGTGACCTTCCTCACTTCTTTGGTGATAGAACTCTCTGAACTTGGGATCCAGGAAGCCAGGCTACCAGAGGCAGTCCCAGTACCATTCCCAGTGGGCTCACTTATTTGGATTTACCAAGAACAGAGTCAGTCTTTCTTGGTACATACTGATGTGAGAATGGCCAAATTTCAGGAGAGCTCAGAAGAGGGGCCTTTCCTGAGAAAGCAGGAAGTTGCTCACAGCTGGCTCCTGACCACTTCACAGATTTGGCCAAAAAGACCAGATCTGAGACAGGACAGAACATTTCAGGGAACATAATAAGGCTCACAAGTCAGAGGACACTCCGGATAGTCACAGACCTCTTTGGGGGAAGGAGGTGCCTTTGTGGGTGTGGGTGTGAGTTTGTGGTTTTGTCTCATTTTCTGAGAATAGGTAAAAAAGGCGGTTTGTTTGGTTTGGAGTGGACTGTTTTTAGTAAGTCGTTTCACAAAGTGAGTGTTTCTATGTCTGTGTATCCCACTGTGTCTGTGGTTGTAGACATTTGAAAAGAGAATTCATCAATGGATGTGTCCTGTTTAGTAGAAACCTACCCAGCATTCATTCTGCCCAATTGATGAATGGACTGTGGCTTCCCTTATGGATGGGCAACACCTACTAATTTCCTAAGTTCCTGTTTTCTTCCTGATTCTGGCCACTCTCCAGAATAGGCTCATGGTTTTGTGTCCAAGATATGTACCACCTCCAAGCTCTGTGACAAGGCCATGTAATGGATAGCTAAAGGGAATGGCTAGCATCTCAAAAAACTCAGATATCAGTGTGACCAGGAAAGCCTCAGTGGAGAAACTCTGCTTTGGGTTTTTTGCTAACCAATTCTTCTCTTCCCCTGAATGTGAGGAAGGTCTTGGCCTCAAGACACCGCTTTGTGAAGCCTGAAGAAAACAGTTTTAAAATGGAAATAAATGGGCATCACCTGTGGCTCTTTGTTAATTTCTTTGGAAATGGATGTGTCGGAATCAGTCTCTTGGCCCTGTGTGAGGCTGTGGCTTAGGTTCTCAGCACCTGATGCATCTAAAGAATGATCCCATGTGTGCATCCAAAACCAAAATGGGAAAGAGATCAGTAATTGTTGATGAAGTCTCTCGCCTTCCTCTCTTAGGTTCCTGACCACCATCAAGTGAGAATAGAGATCCTTTGAATCAAATGAGTTCTTCTAAGCCCTGCAAAGGCTATCCCATACATGCTTGTGTTTTCTCATGACTCCAAATCACATAAAGAATCTATACCTGACAGTCAGTAGGCCTCAAATTGGAGAAGCAGAGCAGTATTAAAGGAAGGCATTTTTGATCCCTTGTGGTTCACAGGAAGGGTGTACAGGCCACCCTGCCTTTAGGAAAATGACGGGCAAGCGAGGTTATTTGGACTCTGTGTTGGGCTGCGCCCCTCATGGAAACATCCAGCCAGAGGTTATGAGGAGTGTCTATATGGAAGAAGATGAGGGCCATGTGGGAGTGTTTTGGTTTTAATTGTGGTTATTTGTGTGGAAGTTGGAAGCGATGACTGGGTCCACCTGGGCTTGAACTCTGGTGTGATACCCTATAGAGACTGAGTCCTGGAACTGACCTCAGAGAAGTATTGCCATGAATTGTGTTGGGATATTAGGAGGCCACACATGAGAGTCACCATTGGAAACTGAGATCTATTCCCAGTGTGGCTTTCCACAGAGCACTGGGAATCTCAGCCAAGGTATCACATAATTTTATTCTGAAACACTTGGCAGCAATAGTTGAGAGTCAAAACACAAATGCACTTCACATTGTAGACCTCAATGGGCCTGGCTTCATGTGGCCTTTTGGCCACTCTTTGGGAAATCTTGGCAGTGAGAGTTCTCCAGATCTTTCTTTGAAATGAGCTTCTTCACCATTTAATGGTTACCGAATTAAATGAAACACTCAGTGCCTCCAACTTCAACCTTGAAAGATGGGCTCGATAAATACCATGAAATTTTTGAAATTCCCATATCCAGGAGGCACTGGAGAACCATTGGATATCCTGTTGGTGATCATGAGTGTACCAGACAGTGCCTTGTTTGGCTGGGTTTCACGAAAATGGTGTAGAACAGAGATTCCAGTAAGTTGGAGCCTGCTGAATAGTGGGCCTAGAGCAAAGGTGGGCATGTGTGAGATAAAACATCTGTGGTGCTTCCATGTGGATTTCCCAATGGCTTCCAAATGGCTTGTGACTGACATGGTGCAGCCAGCAGACCCTTATATGTAAATGATTCTTGTTATATGGGTAAGTTTCAGGGCAATGTTCAGAATCAGGTTCCTATGGTCAAGGGGTCAAGCTATGTTGGACAGAAGCCTGGTTTGTGCATTCTCCTGCAGACCCTGTCCCACCACACGTGACAGAACTCCCTCCAGCACTGTGTCCCAGGTGAACTCCTTGTATTTCGTGAAGGAAATACTGAACTCCCAGTGTAGCAGCAAAAAATATCACAAAAATTGGAGGATGATCAAATGGCTTCACAGTCCACATGAGGAGACACTTAGCCCCAAGTGGCCACAGTTGACCCCGAAAGAGAGAATTCAGCAATGCTGCCTCATGATCATTGGTAAATAAGAAAGCATCTCCTCCAGGTCACATAGATGCAGACCCAGCTTTTATGGTCTCACTACAAAAAAAGCTAAAGCTCCTGACAACAACATATATTTCAAGAGCCCAACATCAGAGCCAGTTTTTCAAGAAGCCTTTAGGCTAGCAGAGCTCCATGTTTTTGGAGTGTTCACATTGTCCCTTACTATTGGAATCTCGCCTTCTACCTGCAAGTTTGTGAACTCCTGAGCATATTAAATTCCAGATATGTATTCACAGATTTTCTTACTCATCTCCTCTACATGTGTTACTTGGGACGAAGTTAAGGTCAAGGCATTGTTGTGGATGAGAGTCGGAAGATTTTTGTGTAGCACATATTTGCATACACATTGGATTCATTTTCCAATTTTCCTTTCGAAATACTGAATCCCTGAAACTAACCCATACCCTACAAGACTCTGACAACTAATCCTAACGTAATGGAGAAAAATAACCCAAATAGAACAGAAATACAAACATATCAGAGGAGGCATGGTTTACCATTGAATTAACTTTTCCATTATATAGGGAAGGAGTTTTAAATCTAGTCAATTTTTTGTTGAAAGAGTTGTCCATGTATTTTTAAACTTATCAAATATGTGAATTCCTGTCTCCCCCATTTCTTTGTATCCTATTCAGCACATGTATTTTTATATGCACATATAGAATTGTACCTTGTATCACACATATATTCTTGTGAGGTGGCTGACTTGGCAGATACAAATTGTGAGAAAAGTTCACTCCTCCTAAACGCTGTTGGAACTGAAAATTCAACCTATGGGTGAGCTTCCTAGTTGAACAACATTATACATAAATCCATGTTCAGTAAAATGAATATTTTTGGATACGTGGATGATATATATTTCATGATGAATTTCGATTGGCATATATATTGCTAGTTTTTAATGTCTGTGTGTGTTTGTATATATATATATATATATATATATATATATATATATATATATATATATACTGTCAAGATTTTTCAAAATATAAAATATATGTGTATTTTGGCCACTCTTTGGGAAGCCTTACCTGTGAGAGTTCTCGAGAGCTTTCATTGAAATGATTTTCCTCAACATTTAATGGTTCCTGAATGAATTGAAACCCACAGTGCCTCCAACTTCATCCTTGAAAAATGGCTCTATAAATACCATAAAATTCCCCTGACCAGGTGGCACTGGAGAACCTTTGGATGTCTTGTTGCTGATCATGAGTGTACCAGACAGTGCCTTGACTGACTCGATTTCATGAAAATTGTGCAGAACAGAGATGCCAGTAAGTTGGAGAGTGCTGAGAAGTGGGCCCAGGGCTGTGGTGTGCAGGTGTATGATAAAACATCTGTGGTGGGGCCATTTGGGTCTGCCATTGACTTCCAAATGACTTGTGGCTTACATGGTACAGCTAGCCGACCCTTATCTGTAAAGGCATCTTGTTATATGTAAAGGTTTCAGGACAATGTTCAGAATCAGTTTGCTATGGATAATGTTTCAAGTTATGTGGGATAGAAGTCTGGTTGGTGAATTCTCCTGTAGACCCTGACCCTCCACACGTGACAGAACTCGCTCCAGCACTGTGTCCCAGTTGAACTCCTTGTATTTCATGAAGGAAAAACCAAAAGCCCAGTGCAGCAGCAAGAAACACCACGAAAATTGTAGGATGGCCAATTGGCTTCACAGTCAAGACGGGGAGACACTTACCCCTCCGTGGCCACAGTTTACCTTCAAAGGAAGAATTGAGCACTGCTGCCTCATGTTCTTTTGGAAAATAAGAAACCATGTCCTCCAGGTCAGATAAATGAAGACCCATCTTTGATGGTATCACTACAAAGGAAGCTAAAGCTCCTGACAACAACATATATTTCAAGTGCCCAACCTCAGAGGCAGTTTCTCAAGAAGTCTTTAGGCCAGCAGAGTTCCATGAATTTGGACTGTTTATCCTGTCCCTTAAGTTTGAAAACTCCTCTAAAATGCCCAAGCTTGTGAACTCCTGAGCATTTTCCGTTCCAGATATGTATTCACAGATTTTCTAACTCTTGTCCTCTAATTGTGTCTTACTTGGGTGAAGGTAATGTCAAGGCATTGCTCTGAATGAGAGTGGAAAGTTTTTTTGTAGCGCATATTTGCATACACAATGGATTCATTTTCCTTTATTTCCATTTGAATTACTGAATCCATGACACTAACGCATACCCTACTAGACTCTGACTACTAATGCTAATATGATGGAGAAAAATAACCCAAACAGAATAGAAATACAAGCAGTTCAGAAGAGGCATGGTGTATAGTTGGACTTGCCTTTTGCATGATAAAGGGTAGTTGTTAAAAATCTGGTTAATTTTTAATTGATATAGTTCTCCATGTGTTTTGAAAGGTATCAAATATGTGAATTCCTGTCTCCCTTTCTCTGTTGCCTATTCAGCACATGTATTTTTATATGCACAAATAGAATCCTACCTGGTACCACACGTACATTATTGTGAGGTGGCCTACTTGGCAGATACAAATTGTGAGAAGAGATCACTCCTCCTAAACGCTGTAGGAACTGAAAATTCAACCTATGCGTGAGCTTCCTAGTTGAACAACATTACACATAAATCCATGTTAAGTAAAATAAATATTTTTGGATCTGTGTATGATATGTATTTCATGATGAATTTTGATTGGCATATATATTGCTACTTTTTAATATCTCTGTATGTGTTTTGTGAAAAATCTGCACTCTATAGATTATTCAAAATATGAAATATATGTGTCTTATTATACACTCCTTAAATTCATTCATGTTCATGTATGCGACCACGGCTCATGCAACAGCAAAAGACATTTATTGAGGATCCAATCCAGTATGCTAGGGCTCCGTGGTCACTCAAGAAGGGAGAGCAGCCCAGATCTCCGAGCTGAGGTTGAGCAGTGCTTAAGTACACTTTTTGGGGAGGGCGAGACTTTACATATATCACAGTATCTTTTAAAAAATCATCATACACTGCGGGAAAATCAAACAACAAATCCTAAACATGATTAGTTCATTCATTGGTGGGAACATGTCAGGCAGGAGGGATAGGTCAGTTCTACAGCGGGGTACAGATTCAAATTGATTAGATTAGGCCCTGCGATGCATATGTGCCAAGCCACACAGGGTCCTAGGTTATTAAACAACCAGGCGATCAGGGGGAATATTTACTGGGCAGTCCAGAAATTGTCCTACAAGTAACAGGAATTTCAGATTTTTCATGTAGCATAGGAACTTAACAATACCTGGTCCTTTACATTTTAAATCAGGCCTTGAATCTTAGAAACTTTACAAACCCGGTCTTTTACACTTTAACTTTTACACTTTAATTTCAATTTCTTTTACCCTTAAAGATCACTCCTGGTTCACAAGATGGGTGTCCAAGCCACCCTGACTTTAGGCAAATGAGGGGCAAGGGAGCTTATTTTGGACACTGTCTTGGGCTGTGCCCCTCATGGAAACCTCCAGCCATATGTTATGATGAGTGTCTTTATGGAAGAAGATGAGGGTCATGTAGGAGTGTTTTGGTTTTAATTGTGGTCATTTGTGTGGCGGTTGGAAGAGATGACTTGGTCCACCAGGGCTTGAACTCTGCTCTGATACTCCTTAGAGACTGAGTTCTGGAACTGACTTGAGAGAAGTATTGCCATGAATTGTTTTGGGATTATATTAGGCCACACATGAGATTAGCCCTTGGAAACTGAGATCTAGGCCCAGGGTGGCTTTCCACCGAGCACTGGGAATCTCAGCCAGGGTAACACATGATTTTTTTATTGAAAGACTTGGAAGTCATAGTTGAGACTCAAAACACACATGTACCTCATATTGTAGACCTCAATGAGCCTGGCTTCATGTGAACTTTTGGGCACTCATTGGGAAGCCTTGCCTGTGAGAGTTCTTCAGAGCTTTCATTGAAATGAGCTTACTCACCATTTAATGGTTCCTGAATGAATTGAAACCCACAGTGCCTCCAACATCATCCTTGAAAAATGGCTATACAAATACCATGAAATTTTTGAAATTTCCATGACCAGGTGGCACTGGAGAAACTTTGGATGTCCTGTTGCTGATCATGTGTGTACCAGACAGTTCCTTGATTGACTGGTTGTCATGAAAATGGTACAGAACCGAGATGTCAGTAAGTTGGAGCCTGCTGAGTATTGGGGCTAGAGCAGTGGACTATACATTTGTGAATAAATATCTGTGGTGGGACCACGTGGATCTCCCTTTGGCTTCCAAAATACTTGTGACTGATATGGTGCAGGCAGCAGACCCTTATATGTAAAGGCATCTTGTTTTATTGAGAGGTTTCAGGGCAATGTTCAGAATCTGGTTGTTATAGTCAAGGGGAAAGCTATGTGGGATAGACCCATGTTTCGAACATTCTCCTGAAGACCCTGAGCAATCACACGTGTCAGAGCTCCCTCCAGAATTGTGTCCCAGTTGAACTCCTTGTATTTCATTAAGCCAACTCCAAACTCCCAGTGCAGCAGTAAGAAACACCACAAAAATGGAGGATGACCAAATGGCTTCACAGACCACACGGGGAGACACTTAACTCCCAGTGGCCACAGTTTACCAAGAAAGAATTCAGAACTGCTGCCTCATGTTCATTAGAAAATAAGGAACCATTTCCTCCAGGTCACATAGATGCAGACCCACATTTGATGGTGTCACAATGAGGAAGCTAAATCTCCTGACAACTTCATATATTTCATGTTCCCAACCTGAGAGGCATTTTCTCAAGAAGTCTTAAGGCCAGCAGAGCTCCAAGTTTGTGGAGTGTTTAACCTCTCCCTTACTTTTGGAAACTGCTCTACCACATCCAATGTTGTGAACTCCTGAACATTTTCAGTTCCACATATGTAATCACAGGTTTTCGAACTCCTCTCCACTAATTGTGTCTTACTTGGAGTGAAGTTAATGTAAAGGAATTGTTCTGGATGAGAGTGGCAAGATTTTTGTGTAGCACATATTTGCATACACATTAGATTTATTTTCCTATTTTCATTTGAAATACTGATCCCCGACACTAACACATACCCTAATAGACTCTGACTACTAATGCTAATATGATGGATAAAAAGAAAACTAACAGAATAGAAATACAGGCCTTTAATAGGAGGCATGGTATATACTTGGAATTTCCTTCTGCTTTATCAAGGGTATGTGTTATAAATCTTGTCAAATTTTCATTGTAATATTTCTCCATGAGTTTTATATATATATATATCTAGATTTTTCAAAATATGAAAAACATGTGTCTATTAAACACTATCTAAATTCATTCATATTCATGTATGTGGATATAAAATCAACTTTTCATAAGATTATTCTCAGAAACATTCAACCACCTGAAATACATATTTGTTTCCTCGTCCTGAGAACTAACTTCAGTGAATCGTGCTTACAAACCCTAATATTTTTACAGTAACTGACACAGTTTATCATCAAAGCAAGTAGATTCCTATAGGACATGATGTGTATATTGATGTTCATTTTTATTCAACAATGGGACATTAAAATTTCTTCATTTTATGCACGTCGTAGGATATATATTTCCTCCACAGGTTAGCAAATATATAGGCATTTGTTTCACTTTCAATCACTTCCTGCTTCAGAACACATGTATTCCTCCATGTTTCTTGACTGGTCTGTTCATGAGACTTCTATCCAAACACATTATTTTCGATTTCCTTTATCACTTTAGAAGCAAAACGGACACACACTTCATGATAAACCATCACTGTAATATCACCATTAGATGTATTACTGGTTGGAATGAATGATTATATATCAATAAAAGATTTTTTATATATTTTCTGATATCAATTCAATACATTGTTTAAAGTGTAACAAGTTATATTATTTATTCACAGTATGATCTATTCATGCATTATCTCTATATTCATAGACACAGGGTACACCTGGTTGTACCCCCAATACTAATCTATACATATTTGAAATATTGCTCCCAGAAATGGTGGAGGAAATACTCATGTCACCTGATCTACATATGCATGTTATCACTGTAATATTCTGGACACAAAATGCAAAAGCCACACGTACGATTGTACCAAAGCCTAAAGGTAAACTGAACATGGATTACTAAAAACATCCCTGACCAGGTTGCCTAATGCTCTCAAATGTCAATACTATTGCTGGCTACATATTTGTTTCTTCCTTAGATTATATATTCAACCTCAAAACTGTTGAAAATGTTTAATTTTTTCACTCACTTGATACTTTTGCCTGATTTCCTAATGTCTCTATTGATATCTACTTTCCTACATATTTTCTGCAGTTCAACATTGTGACTGACACTTCACATGTGCTGACATTGACATTCACTCTGTAACGGAAACACTATTGCTAAAGATCTTTGGTCCAAATCCTATACTCGCTCTTCTTCCGAAACATACTGACTATCTTTCTGATCCTATCGACTATCCCTTTTTGAGTAGATGTTCTCTACTACATTCAATCATCCAAGGTACAAGATCCTATGCCATTGTATATCGATTTTTCTGAAACATGTATCTAGAACGTAATTCAAAGCTACGTATCGCAATCAGTTGCCCAATGCATTTCTGAGCTTCAAATCTTACCTAGATTTCTGTTTTCATACTTATATTTTATCTCTATATTCCTATAAATATTGCAGGTTCCCAATACCATTATTCATCCCGCATAATGATTCCTTACCCAAATCGAACTTGTTATTAACCCTAACCATACACTGTTGCTTCAATCTAAAATTACAAAAGAGCAGGGACAGAGTTCGCCTTACAATACAGGAATGTAGGGTATCTGCCAACTGCTGAGAACCTCAAAGTTCGATGCAGAAATAATCCCTGGAGAAGATGTCAGCAGCTATGAAGGACCTGTGAGAGCAAAAGCCATCTTCAATGGCAAACAATCTAGACAGGAAAAAGGGATGTGTATGCATCAGCCTCTCTCTTTTTAATGTAGAGAAGATTGACCTAACCAGACCTGCATGGAGAGCTGTTCCCAGGTGCCTATTTTGATATACAATTGAAACTAGTCAAATTTTCAAAGGAAGTAGGGGCAGCCTCTATCTAATGGAACCCTTGGAAGCAACGGTTAGGGCAAAGTTGTTGCCAAGGCAGTGACCTTTTTCAGTTCCTGAAGGAAGTGACCTACCTAACTTCCTTGGTGATGGAACATTCGGAAATTTTGATGCAAGAAGCCAGGCACCGAGAGCCAGTCCCAGTCCCTGTCCCAGTGGGCTCACTTGTTTGGATTTACCAAGTACAGATCAGACCTTCTTGGTACCTACTGATGTGAGGATGGCCAAATGTCAGTAGAGCTCTGAAGAGAAGCTTTTCCTGAGATAGCAGGTAGTGGCTAACGGTTGGCTCCTCAAAGCATCACAGAGTTGGCCAAGGAGACAAGATCTGAGAGAGGAGAGGCCATTTTGTGGGGAACATAGTATGGCCCACCAGTCAGAAGACATTCCGGATAGTTACAGACCTACTTTTGGGAAGGAGGTGCCTTTGTGTGTGGGTGTGAGTTTGCGGTTTTGTCTCATGTTCTGAGAATAGGTAGGAAAGGTGGTTGGTTTGGTTTGGAGTCGACTGTTTCTAGTAAGTCTTTTGACAAGGCGACTTTCTATGTCTGTGTATCCACTGTGTCCGTGGTTTTAGACATTAGAAAAGAGAATGCATCAATGGAGGTGTCCTGTCTAGTAGAAAGCTTCCCAGCATTCATCCTGCTCAATTGATGAATGGACTGTGGTTTGCCTTATGGATCTTAAACACCTAGTAACATCCTAAGTTCCTGTTTTCTTCCTGAATTCTGGCCACTCTCCAGAATAGGCTCATGATTTATTGTGCAAGATATGTACCACCTCCAAGCTCTGTGACATGTCCATGTTCTTGATAGCTGAAGGGAATGGGAACATCTTGGAAAACTCAGACATCAGTGTGAGCAGTAAAGTCTCAGTCGAGAAACCCTGCTTTGGTCCATTTGCTTAACTATGGTTCTATTGCCTTGAATGTCAGGAAGGTCTTTGCCTCAGGCCACCCTTTTGTGAAGCCTGAAGAAACAGTTTTCAAATGAAAATGAATGGGCATCTCCTGTGCCTCTTTGCTTAATTGCTTTGAAAAGGATGGTGTCTTAATCAGACACTAGGCCCTGTTTGAGGCTGTGGCTAAGATTCTCAGCTCCTGATAGATGTAAAGAAGATCCCATGTGTGCATCCAAAACCAAAATGGCAAAAAGATCAGTCATTGTAGATGAAGTCTCTTGCCTTCCTCTGATAGGTTCCGGAAATCCATCAAGTGAGAATAGGATTCCTATGGGTCAAATGAGTTATTCAAATCCTGCAGAAGTACTTGGGTTCTCTCATGATGCCAAATCACATAATGAATCTATACCTGACTGTCAGTAGGCCTCAAATTGGAGAAGCAGAGCAGCATTAACAGCAGGCCTATATGATCACTCCTGGTTCAAAGGAAGGGTGTCCAAGCCACACTGAATTTAGACACATGGGGGGCAAGGGTGCATATTTTGGACATTGTCTTTGGCAGCGCCCCTCATGGAAACCTCCAGCTAGAGTTTATGATGAGTGTCTATACGGCTGAAGATGAGGGCCATGTGGGAATATTTTGGTTTTAATTGTGGTCATTTGTGTGGCGGTTGGAAGAGTTGACAGGTTCCACATTGTCTTGAACTCAGGTGTGATTCCTCTTAGAGACTGAGTTCTTGAAATGACCTCAGAGAAGTATTGCCATTAATTGTTTTGGCATTGTAGGAGGCCACACATGAGAGTTGCCTTTGAAACCTGAGATCTAGGCCCAGGATGGCTTTCCTCAGAGAACTGAAAATCTCAGCAAGGATATCGCATAATTTTATTCTGAAAAACTTGGCAGCCATAGTTAAGAGTCAAAAGACACATGGACCTCCCGTTGTAGACCTCCATAGGCCTTGCTTCATGTGACCTTTTGGCCAGTGTTTGGGAAGCCTTGACTGTTAGAGTTCCTCAGAGCTTTCATTGAAATGAGCTTCCTCCCCATGTAATGGTTCCTTGAAGAATGGAAACCCCAAAGTGCCTCCAACTTCATTCTTGAAAAATGGATAGATAAATACCATGATATTTTTGAAATTCCCAATGACCAAGTGGCACTGGAGAACCATTGGATGTTCTGTTGCAGACAGTGGCTTGATTTTTGTGTTACAGACAGTGCCTTGATTGACTGGGTTTCATGAAAATGGTGCAGAACAGAGATGCCAGTAAGTTGGAGCCTGCTGAGTAGTGGGCCTAGAGCAGTGGTGGGCAGGTGTGTGATAATACAACTGTGGTGTCGCCATGTGGATCTGCCATTGGCTTCCAAATAGCTTGTGACTGACTTGGTACAGCCAGCAGACCATTATATGAAAAAGCATCTTGTTATATGGAGAGGTTTCAGGGCAATGTTCACAATCAAGTTGCTATGGTCAAGGGGGCAAGTTATGTGGGATAGAACCCTGGTTGGTGAATTCTCCTGCACACCCTGACCCAACACACGTGACAGAACTCCCTCCAGCCCTATATCCTAGTTGAACTCCTTGTATTTCATGAAGCAAATACCAACCTCCCATTGCAGCATCAAGAAACACCACAACCTCGCCAGCACTTGTTGTTGTTTGATTTCATAATGGCTGCCAATCTTACTGGAGTGAGAAAAGGGTTATCTTGTACATTGCTGGTGGGGCTGCAAATTGGTGCGGCCAATTTGGAAAGCAGTATGGAGATTCCTGGGAAAGCTGGGAATGGAACCACCATTTGACCCAGCTATTGCCCTTCTCGGACTATTCCCTGAAGACCTTAAAAGAGCGTATTACAGGGATACTGCCACATCGATGTTCATAGCAGCACAATTTACAATAGCTAGATTGTGGAACCAACCCAGATGTCCTTCAATGGATGAATGGATTAAAAAAATGTGGCATCTATACACCATGGAGTATTACGCAGCACTAAAAAATGACAAAATCTTGGAATTTGCAGGGAAATGGATGGCACTAGAGCAGATTATGCTTAGTGAAGCTAGCCAATCCCTAAAAAACAAATACCAAATGTCATCTTTGATATAATGAGAGCAACTAAGAATAAAGCAGGGAGGAAGAGCAGGAAGAAAAGATTAACATTAAACAGAGACATGAGGTGGGAGGGAAAGGGAGAGAAAAGGGGAATTGCATGGAAACGGAGGGAGACCCTCATTGTTATACTAAATTACATATAAGAGGATGTAAGTGGAATGGGAAAATAAACAAGGTGAGAAATGAATTACAGTAGAAGGGGTAGAGAGAGAAGATGGGAGGGGAGGGGAGGGGGGATAGTAGAGGATAGGAAAGGTAGCAGAATACAACAGTTACTATTATGGTATTATGTAAAAATGTGGATGTGTAACCCATGTGATCCTGCAATCTGTACTTGGGGCAAAAAAGGGAGTTCATAACTCACTTGAAGCTAATGTATGCTAATGTATGAAATATGATATGTCAAGAGCTTTGTAGGGTTTTGAACAACCAATAAAAAAATAAAATTAAAAAAAAAAGAAAGAAACACCACAAAAAGGGCAGGATGACCAAATGGCTTCACAGTCCACTCAGGGAGACAATAAGCTTCCAGTGGCCACAGTTTACCAACAAAGAGAGAAATCAACACTGGTACCACATGTTCAATGGAAAATAAGAAACGATGTCCTCCAGGTCACATAGATGCAGATCCAGGTTTGATGGTCTCACCAGAAATGAAGCTAAAGCTCCAGACAACAAGATATATTTCAAGTGTCCAAACTCAGAGGCAGTTTTACAAGAAGGCTATTGGCCAGCAGAGTTCCATGTTTGTGGAGTGTTTACACAGTCACTTACTTTTGGAAACTCCTCTACCACCTCCAAGGTTGTGAACTCCTGTGCATTTTCCATTCCAGATATGTATTCACAGATTTTCTAACTCTTCTCTTCGAATTGCATCTTACATGGGGTGAAGGTAATGTCAAAGGATTTATCTGGATGAGAGTGGGAAGACTTTTGTGTAGGACATATTTGCATACATATTGGATTCATTTTCCAATTTTCCATTTCAAATACTTTATCTCTGACACTAAACCACACCCTACTAGTCTCTGACTACTAATCCTAATATGAGGCAGAAAAATAACCCAAACATAATAGAAATACAAGCAGTTCAGAGGAGGCATGGTGTATAGTTGGACTTGCCTTTTGCATTTTAAAGGTTAGGGGTTATAAATCTAGACAATTTTTTGTTGCAATAGTTGTCCATGTGGTTTTAAAGATAACAAATATGTGAATTCTTGTCTCTCTTTCTCTGTAGCCTACTCAGCAAATATATTTTTATATACACATAGAGAATCTTACCTGGTACTACACGTACATTCTTGTGAGGTGGCTAACTTGGCAGATACAAATTGAGAGAAAAGATCACTCCTTCTAAATGTCGTTGGAACTGAAAATTCAACCTATGGGTGAGCTTCCTAGTTGAACAAAATTATACACAAATCCATGTTCAGTACAATGAATATTTTTGGATCTGTGGATGATATATATTTCATGGTGAATTTTGATTGGCATATATTGCTATTTTTAATGTCTCTGGGTGTGTATGTGTGTGTGTCTGTGTGTGTATATATATATATATATATATATATATATATATATATATATATATATACACTCTCTCCTTCTATTTTTCAAAATATGAAATATATGTGTCTTATATACACTCCCTAATTTTATTCATGTTCATGAATGTGGATTTATAATCAACTTTTCACAAGATTATTCTCAAAAAATTTCATCCACCTGAAATACATATTTGCTTCCTAGTACTGAAAACTAACTTCAGTGAATGGTGCATACAAATCCTAATATTTCTATAGTAACTGACACAGTTTATCATCAATGCAAATAGATGCCTATGGGACATGATGTGTTTATCGATGTTCATTTTTATTCAACACTGGGACATTACAATTTCTTCAGTTTATGCACATCATAGGATATATATTTCCTCCACAGGTTAGCAAATTTATAGGCATTTGTTTCACTTTCAATCACTTCCTGCTTTAGAACACATGGATTCCTCCATGTTTCTTGACTGATCTTTTCATGAGATTTCTTTCCAAACACATTATTTTCGAATTCCTTTATCACTTTTGAAGCAAAACGGACACACACTGCATGATAAATCATAACTATAATATGACTATTAGATGTATAACTGGTTGGAATGAATGATTTTATATTAATATAAGATTTCTTATATATTTTCAGATATCAATTCAATACATTTTGTAAAGTGGAACCAGTTATATTATCTATTCACAGTATGGTCTATTCATGCATTATCTCTATATTCATAGACACAGGTTACACCTCTTTGTACCCCCAATACTAATTTATACATCTTCAAAATATTGCTCCCAGAAATGGTGGAAGAAATACTCATGTCACCTGATCTACATATGCATGTTATCACAGTAGTATTCTGGACACAAAATGCAAAAGTCACACGTATGACTGTAACAAAGCCTAAACGGAAACTGAACATGGATTACTAAAAACATCCATGTCCAGGTTGCCTAATGCTCTCAAATGATCATCCTGTTGGTGACTACATATTTGTTTCTTCCTAAGATTATATATTCAACCTCAATACCATTGAAAATGTCTAATTTTTTCACTCACTTTGTACTTTGCCTGATTTCCTAATGTCTCTATTGATATCTACTTTCCTACATATTTTCTCCAGTTCAACATTGTGACTGACCCTTCACATGTGCTGACATTGACATTCACTCTCTAACCGAAACCCTATTGCTTATGAACTTTGGTCCAAATCCTATACTCACTCTTCTTCCGAAACATACTGACTATGTTCCTGATCCTATCGACTATCCCTTTTTGAGTAGATGTTCTCTACTACATTCAATCATCCAAGGTACAAGATCCTATGCCATTGTATAAAGATTTTTCTGAAACATGTATCTAGAACGTAATTCAAAGCTACGTATCGCAATCAGTTGCCCAATGCATTTCTGAGCTTCAAATCTTACCTAGATTTCTGTTTTCATACTTATATTTCATCTCTATATTCCTATAAATATTGCAGGTTCCCAATACCATTATTCATCCCGCATAATGATTCCTTGCCCAAATCGAACCTGTTATTAACCCTAACCATACACTGTTGCTTCAATCTAAAATTACAAAAGAGCAGGGACAGAGTTCGCCTTACAATACAGGAATGTAGGGTATCTTCCAACTGCTGAGAACCTCAAAGTTCGATGCAGAAATGATCCCTGGAGAAGATGTAGGCAGCTATGAAGGATCTGAGAGAGCAAAATCCATCTTCATGGAAAACAACCTGAACAGGACGAAGGGATGTGTATGCATCAGCCTTTCTCTTCTTAATGTAGAGAAGATGGATCTAAGCAGGCCTGCGTGGAGAGCTGTTCCCAGGTGCCTATTTTGATATACCATTGTAACAAGTCAAATTGTCACACAAAGTAGGAGCAGCCTCCATCTCATGGAACCCTTGGAAGCAACGGTTAGGACAAAGTTGTTGCCAAGGCAGTGACCTCATTCAGTTCCTGAAGGAAGTGTCCTAGCTAACTTCCTTGGTGATGGAACTCTCTGAAATTGTGATGCAAGAAGCCAGGCACCAAGAGCCAGTCCCAGTCCCAGTCCCAGTGGGCTCACTTGTTTGTATTTACCAAGTACAGATTCAGACCTTCTTGGTACCTACTGATTTGAGGATGGCCAAATGCCAATTGAGCTCTGAAGAGAGGCCTTTCCTGAGATAGCAGGTAGTGGCTAACTGCAGGCTCCTCAAAGCATCACAGAGTTGGCCAAGGAGACAAAATCTGAGAGAGGAAAGGCCATTTCGAGAGGAACATAGTATGGCCCACCAGTCAGAGGACACTCCAGATAGTCACAGATCCACTTTTGGGAATGAGGTGACTTTATGTGTGTGGGTGTGAGTTTGTGGTTTTGTCTCATATTCTGCGAATAGGTAATAAAGGTGGTTCGTTTGCTTTGGAGTCTACTGTTGATAGTAACTCTTTTGACAAGGCGAGTGTTTCTATGTCTGTGTATCCACTGTGTCCGTGGTTTTAGACATTAGAAAAGAGAATGCATCAATGGAGGTGTCCTGTCTAGTGGAAAGCTTCCCAGCATTCATCGTTCATAAGTGATGAATAGACTGTGGCTTGTCTTATGGATAGGAAACAACTACTAACTTCCTAAGTTCCGGTTTTCTTCCTGAATTCTGGCCACTCTCCAGAATGAGCTCATGATTTATTGTCCAAGATATGTATAACCTCCATGCTCTGTGACATGGCCATGTTCTTGATAGCTGAAGGGAATGGGAACATCTCAGATATTAGTGTGACCAGTAAAGTCTCATTGGAGAAACCCTGCTTTGGGCCATTTGCTTACCTATGGTTCTGTTGCCTTGAATGTCAGGAAGGTCTTTGTTTCAGGCCACCCCTTTTTGAAGCCTGAAGAAACAGTTTTCAAATGGAAATGAATGGGCATCACCTGTGGCTCATTGCTTAATTTCTTTGGAAAGGGATGTGTCTTAATCAGACACTAGGCCTTGGTTGAGGCTGTGGCTAAGATTCTCAGCTCCTGATAAATCTAAAGAAGATCCCATGTGTGCATCCAAAACCAAAATGGCAAAAGGATCAGTCATTGTGGATGAAGTCTCTTGCCTTTCTCTGTTAGGTTCCTGACGTCCATCAAGTGAGAATAGGATTCCTATAGGTCAAATGAGTTATTCAAAGTCCTGCATAAGTGCTTGGTTTCTCTCATGATGCCAAATCACATAAGCAATCTATACCTGACAGTCAGTAGGCCTCAAATTGGAGAAGCAGAGCAGTATTAACGGCATGCCTATTTGATCACTCTTGGTTCACAGAAAGGGTTTCCAGACCACCCTAAATTTAGACAAATGAGGGGCAATGGTGGATATTTTGGACACTGTCTTGGGCTGCATCCCTCATGGAAACCTCCAGCCAGAGTTTATGATGAGTGCCTATATGGATGAAGATGAGGGCCATGTGGGAATGTTTTGGTTTTAATTGTGGTCATTTGTGTGGCGTTTGGAAGAGATGACAGGGTCCACATGGGCTTGAACTCTGCTGTGATTCTCCTTGGAGACTGAGTTCTGGAACTGACCTCAGAGAAGTATTGCCATTAATTGTGTTGGCATTGTAGGAGGCCACACATGAGAGTTGCCCTTGAAACCTGAGATCTAGGCCCAGGATGGCTTTCCACAGAGAGCTGAAAATCTCAGCAAGGATATCACATGATTTTATTCTGAAAAACTTGGCAGCCATAGTTAGAGTCAAAAGACACATGGACCTCACGTTGTAGACCTCAATGGGCCTGGCTTCATGTGACCTTTTGGCCAGTGTTTGGGAAGCCTTGCCTGTTAGAGTTCCTCAGAGCTTTCATTGAAATGAGCTTCCTCCCCATGTAATGGTTCCTGGATGAATGGAAACCCCAAAGTGCCTCCAACTTCATTCTTGAAAAATGGAAAGAAAAACACCATGAAATTTTTGAAATTCCCAATGACCAGATGGCACTGGAGAACCATTGGATGTCCTGTTGCTGATCATGAGTGTAACAGACAGTGCCTTGATTGACTGGGTTTCATGAAAATGGTGTAGAACAGAGATGCCAGTAAGTTGGAGCCTGCTGAGTAGTGGGCCTAGAGCAGTGGTAGGCAGGTGTGTGATAATACATCTGTGATGTGGCCATGTGGATCTGCCATTGGCGTCCAAATGGCTTGTGACTGACTTGATGCAGCCAGGAGACCATTATATGAAAAGGCATCTTGTTATATGCAGAGTTTTCAGGGCAATGTTCAGAATTAGGTTGCTATGGTCAAGGCGGCAAGCAATGTGGAATAGAAGCCCAGTTGGTGCATTCTCTTGCAGAGCCTGACCCACCACACGTTACAAGACTCCCTCATGCACTGTGTCCCAGTTGAACTCCTTGTATGTCATGAATCAAATACCAAACTCCCATTGCAGCAGCAAAAAAACACCACGAAAAGTGGAGGATGACCAAATGGCTTCAAAGTCCACACGGGGTGTCACTTTGCCCGAAGAGGCCACAGTTTACCTACAAAGAGACTTCAGCACTGCTGCCTCATGTTCATCGGAAAATAAGAAACCATGTCCTCCAGGTCACATAGATACTGACCCAGGTTTGATGGTCTCACTTCAAAGGAAGCTAAAGCTCCTGACAACAACATATATTTCAAATGCCCAAACTCAGAGGCAGTTTCTCAAGAAGTCTTTAGGCCAGCATAGCTCCATGATTGTGGAGTGTTTACACTGTCCCTTCCTTTTGGAAACTCCTCTACCACCTCCAAGGTTGTGAACTCCTGAGCATTTTCCATTCCACATATGTATTCACAGATTTTCTAACTCTTCTTTTCTAATTGTGTTTTACCTGGGGCGAAGATAATTTCAAGGCATTTTTCTGGATGAGAGTGGGAATATTTTTTGTGGCACATATTTGCATACACATTGGATTTATTTTCCTATTTTCCATTTGAAATACTGAATCCGTGACACTAACCCATACCCTACTTGTCTCTGACTACTAATCCTAATAAGATGGAGAAAAATAACCCAAACAGAATATAAATACAAGCAGTTCAGAGGAGGCATGGTGTATAGTTGGACATGGCTTTTGCATGACAAAATGTAGGTGCTATAAATCTAGTCGATTTAAATTGAAATAGTTCTCCATGTATTTTTAAATTTAACAAATATGTGAATTCCTCTCTCCCATTTTATGTAACCTATTGAGCACATCTATTTTTATATGCACATATAGAATACTACCTGGTATCACACATACGTTCTTGTGAGGTGTCTGACTTGACAGATACAAATGATGAGAAGTGATCACTCCACCTAAACGCTATGGGATTTGAAAATTCATCCTATGTGTGAGCCTCCTAGTTGAACAATATTATACATAAATCCATGTTCAGTAAATTGAATATTTTTCTATCTGTGTAAGATATATATATCACGGTGAATTTCGATTGGCATATATATTGCTACTTTTTAATGTCTCTCTCTCTCTCTGTGTGTATATATACACACTCCAGATTTTTTTAAAATATAAAATATATATGCCTTATTATACACTCCCTAAATTTTTTCATATTCATGTATGTGGATTTATAGTCAACATTTCAAAAGGTTATTCTCTGAAATATTCATCCACCTGAAATACATATTTGCTTCCTAGTAATGAAAACTAACTTCAGTGAATGGTGCATACATATCCTAATATTTCTACAATAATTGACCCAGTTTCTCATTAATACAAGTAGATTCATATGGGACATGATGTGTATTTTCATGTTCATTCTTATTCGCCACTGGTACATTACTATTTCTTCAGGTAATGCACATAATAGAGTATATATTTCATCCACAAGTTAGCAAAATTATGGGTATGTGTTTCACTTTCAATAATTTTCTGTTTCAGAACACATGTATTCCTCCATGTTTCTTGACTGGTCTTTTCATGAGACTTCTTACCAAACCCATTATTTTCGATTTCCATAATCCCTTTTGAAGCAAAACTCACACACCGTTCATGATAAACCATAACCCTAATATTACCATTAGATGTATAACTGGATGGAATGAATGATTGTATATCAATATAAGATTTCTTATATATTTTCAGATATCAAATCAATCCATTATTTAAAGTGGAACCAGTTATATTATTTATTCACAGTATAGTCTATTCATGCATTGTCTCTATATTCATAGACACAGGGTACACCTCATTGTAAACTCAATACTAATTTATACGTATTCAAATTATGGCTCCCAGAAATGGTGGAAGAAATATTCATGTCACCTGATCTACATATACAATTTAACCCAGTAATATTCTGGACACAAAAAGAAAAGGTCACACTTATGTTTCTACCAAAGCCTAAATGTAAAGTTAACATGGATTACTAAAAACATCCATGTCCAGGTTGCCTAATGCTCTCAAAAGTCAATCCTATTTGTGACAATATATTCGTTTCTTCCTAAGATAATATATCCAAAATCAACCCTGTTGAAAATGCCTAATTCTATCACACACTTTATACTTTGCCTGATTTCGTAATGTCTCTATTGATATCTTCTTTCCTACATATTTTCCCCAGTTCATCATTGTGATGGTTCATATGTGCTCACATTTACATTCACTCTCTAACCAAAACCCTATTGCTAAAAAACTTTTGTTCCAAATCCTATACTCACTCTCCTTCCTAAACATACCGACTATCTTCCTAATCCTACCGACTATCCCTTTTTGACTGGATGTTCTCTTCTACATTCAATCATCCAAGTAATGTTCAGGTGAGCGTCGGAGGAAGAGACCACCAAGAGACTGTCTCATGGAACAGCAAAGGGTTTATTGGGGGTCCAGCATGCTGGGGCTCAGAGCTCCCTTGAATCGAGCAGAGAGCCCTGAGGACATCTTAAGCAGAGCTTATGTGTTTTCCTTGTAGAGGGCAGGGAGGGAAGTTTATTGATGGGTCAGGGCGAGTGGGCAGTTTGCATGCAACCGGGAGAGGGAGTACATTATATATTTTGGAAGTTGGAGACAGCACATTCTGGGAACAAGATTAGCAAACAGTTCTCAAGATTTCAACAGTGTTTTGTTAAGCATACAGAAAAAGAGGAAGTGACAAGTTCCATTTTATTAACCTTTCATTCCCCACGTCTTCTTCTGGCTACTTTTAATCATAAAAGTGATCATTGGACTGGTGTCACATTCTATGTCTGCTAGTGGGGTATTACCATAAGTTTAACTTGTCTAATTTGAGGTTGGAGAAATGAAAATACATGGTTGAGCAAACAGGGTTTTATAGTTAGCAAGAATGTGAGTATTATTATTGGACTGGCCAAGGTTGATAAACGTATAGTTAACCAGGGGGACTGTGTGAACCAAGACTCAAACCACCCTTTTTGGGCCTCTCTCTTTCGTTGACACTCTTCAAGGCATCCTTTTATTTTACTCATAAATTTTTTACAACTCCAGTATTGTTGCCATAAAAATAACATTCTTCCCTCAATGCAGCACAAAGGCACCATTCTCTCATGAAGAGGAGGTCCAACCCTCGATTGTTGTATGAAACAACATCAGAGAGAGAGGTTAAAGATTCCCACAAAGCTGTGATGGAGGTTTCTAATATCTTTAAGTTTTGGTCTATTGCTGCTTCTAATTGGGTATTTTGCTTTGTACCATGGACCAAGGCAGTGGTTCCTGTGACCTCCCCTGCAGCAACTCGTATTCCTAATAGGATGGCTGAAGTGAGGGATATATGTTCCCTGTGGAACCGGGTTGTATGCCCCCCTGTTTGATCTTCAAATGAACCTGCATCATGATAGAGCACTCTGGGTAACCTCTGCTCCATTACACATTTAATCACCACTGTTGACCATTTAATGAAAACATAAAAATGTTTAAGTATATAGAATTATACTCTTGTAGGAACAGTCAAGACAAGGCACCTAAGATAGCACCAAAGCTAGGGAAACAGTCCTATTTGGTTGCAAACGGATTCAGAGGGCATTGCTTCTGTTGTAATCAATTAATCCCATGAACCCCAAGTTTAGGAAGTTTCAGAATTTTGTACCCAACATGTAAGGGAATGTGCTCAGAAGTTCACAGTCAGCAGAAATTCACAAAAAGCAGTTTTTTTATGTTTTTTTCCTCTGTTCTGAGCAAATTAACTTTTCAAGGACACCTGGGAGGGGGAGAGATATTTCATCCCTTTCTTTTTTCCGCTTGCCAGCTGTTACCATGGAGCCAGTTGGTAACTTCTTTATCATAGAAATGTAGCCATCTCTTTGAAGCCCCAGCTCAAAGTCAGAGGCCTTGTTCACATATTTTGTGAAAAACTAGTAAGGGGGTGTCTAGCTTACAAGTACTGATTGTTTTAGCCAGTGGCCAAGTAGAACAGGGCCACATGAAAACAGGAAGTTTGTCTACACTGAACTCTTTTATAGGGACTCTTTTGCTGAACGTCCTAAAGTCAGCCATGGTGAAGACATCTGGAGAAGATCAGTTAAGACTTTTCTGTGGGTGTGGAACAGAGGGGAAAGAGAGGGAAGGCGGGACTTAGAGCAGTTCCGAGGATCTGAGAATGAGTACGGAGAGATGTAAAAGAATAATGGGAAAGGGGTTTGGGATTTTCTAGCAACAAAAACTTGAGCAGTAGAACATGTAGAAAAGAGGGGAAGATGGGAGTGTGTATCCAAAAAGCCTGTGAGGGACTTTAAATTTTTAGTAACCTGTTTTCAGTGATGACAAAGCAACTTTAAAGACCATTTTTATTACATCTTGGATAGGGGTCTTCTCAGCTATTTTGAGCTTTAGGTTAGCTGGTAAAAGGACCTGGTGAAACCCCGTATGGGTGCTGACAGGAGAAGAGAGGAGTGAGTGGGTAGAGTGGTAACTAAGTACCTGCTACCTCAGCAAGAGGGCAATGGTCTGAGAACCGGCGGATGTTTGGGTTGTTGATCTAGTAACGGGATGGGAGAAATCAGGTTGTTGAGGTGGGAGTGACAGCAGAGAGACTAGAGCAGAAGGCTGAGGGTGAGGATCTATTGGAGAAGCATAGTTCAGGATGTGAGCGAAGGACGGAAAAGGCCTCCACATAGGGGAATCTCTTTTCACGCCTTTGAGCCCTTCCCAAAGTTAAAAAGGTTCCACAGAATTTGAGGATCTAGAGACCCCTCTGGGTGCCATCGATTTAGGTTATCTTATTGGTAATATGGCCAATGCTGTGTACTGAATTTGATTAGGAGTTTGGGTTCCATCGTGCAGCCCCTGTATGCTCACATCCCCTTGATTACAGAAGAAGTCGGCTTTTCCCACACACAGCCATGGCTGTTTGTGGCTTTGATAGTTCACTGCGCAAACATAGTAATCTAGGCTAGCCGACCTGCATCTGGCTCACGTGTCCCTACATCCATAATGTTTGTTTCCATTACATATGATACGGAAGGGATTTAATGGAATTTTAGTGGGATCCTCTTCTTCAGGGATATCTGAATAGGAAAGACATATAGCCAGCTGACAAATGTCTGGGTGGAGAGATGGCCACCAGGTCCCTAAGGGGGCTGTATGCAAGATTGATTAAACTTCTTGTCCAGTAGGATTTGTGATCAGCCATCGCTGCTGAAAGGGGTGATGAGGGTTAGAAATACTGGTGGTCAAGGGGAGAGTCTATAGCCTTATCCACACGGCGAATGTGCAATTTGAAAGGGTTACCAGTCTTTTCCAGTTTCCAGCCAATTCCAGTTTCCAGTCAATGTCTGGACAGGGCGCAGGCTTGAGATGAGAGGCATGCATCCAGGAAGTGATTCCATCTACCTTTACCACTGTAGGTGTTATAAGTAGCACCTGGAATGGTCCTTTCCAGCGGGGTTCCAGCGATGTCACCTGATGTCGTCTTACGAAGACAAAGTCTCTTACTTGATATCGATGTGGAGTCCCCTCGTCCCCAGTTTGGTAGGCAGTGGCCAGCTGTTTACACAGGTGTCACTGAATTCTTTCAAGAGCTTTAAGTCTGTCAAGCAAGCTGGTGTGGAAGGGATTGTAAGGTCTTAGAGTTGGTGTTAGGTCCCTTACTGGAGGAGGGGCACCATAGAGAATTTCATAGGGGGTGAGGTTACACTAAAATCAGAGTGAGTATTTTCTTCATTTAACAGTGCATAAGGCAGGAGCATAGTACAATCTTTTATTCCGGTCTCTAAGCTTAATTTTTTTAAGGTCTGTTTAATGGTTTGGTTCATTCTTTCTACCTGTCCTAAACTCTGGGGTCTATAAGCACAATGTAACTTCCAATTAATCCCCAGGGTCCTGGCTAACCCCTGACTTACCTGGGCCATGAACGCCGGTCCATTATCAGACCCTATTAACTTAGGCAGGCTGTATCTTGGAAAAATATCTTCTAGGATATTCTTGACCAAAATTTGCGCTATTTCTTTTCTTTTTTTTTTCTTTTTTTTGTGGGGAAGGCTTAAATGCACCCTGAAAATGTATCTACAAAGAATAGGAGATATTTAAGTCCATACCTTGCTGGCTTTATTTCAGTAATGTCCACTTCCCAGTATTGTCCTGGTTTGGTTCCTCGTATGTGCTTTCATACAGGAAGCTTGGAAGGGTAAGCATTTACCAATTGATGAACCCAACAGGCTTTTGTTACCCATTCAGTTATTTTCTTCACTGTGAGTCTGTTAGTGGAAAACTCTGTTCTTGATCCTTCAGGAATGCCTGCAGTTTCTTTGAACCAAGGTGAGTGAGTTGATGTACATTTTCTACTGACATAGTTAGAGCCGTGGCTCTTGGAGTTTTTACTGAAAGATTTAGAAATTCCACTTAAGGGCCTTCAGGGTTAAAATTTATTTTGGCCCAGAGCTTGGTGAGCAGATCTCCGCCGATCAATGGGGCCAGGCATTCTGGGACTACTAGGAAGGAGTGATGGATTTTTCCTTTTCCCAGGTCCATGGTCCTCTTAGTTGTCCAAGCCCGATATTTACTGCCATTAGCCCCTTGAAATAGAGATTTTTTATTTGATAGAGGGCCCAATGTGGCCTTATGGGCTCAGTATATTGCCCCTGTATCCACTTCAAAGTTTACTGGGGTCCCCTCCACTTCAAAAGTTACTCTGAGCTCGGGGAGGGGATCTGAGCCCCGACTTTCTTAGTCATCCTCCAGAGTCAGAATGGCTGGCTGGCGTGGCTGTCGCTTTCTATGTCAATTTTGGCCCAGTGTCCTTTTTGTTTGAGTAGGCACATTGATCTGAGGCCAAGGGTGGCCTCTGTCGTGGGCCAATGTATACCTTCTTGTCTCCCTGTTTCTTAATTTTTGGCCTATTTGTTGTTGTGACCTGGACCTTAGTCAACGCCTTACTCTGCCTTTTGTTTCTTTTATCCTCCATTTGCTCCCTTCTCTTCCTCAGTTTCTCTCTTATAGTATACCTTCTCAGCTTCTCTGACTAAATCTCTCAAAGTCATATCTTGTAATCAATCTAAGCTTTGTAACTTTGTTTTAATATCCAGGGCAGTTTGCCCAATAAGGCCATCGTGACAGATGCCTTTTGATTCTCTGCCTGACGATAAAAAGGATTATAGCTCCTATATGCCTCCATAATTCTCTCTAGAAACATAGAGGGAGATTCATCAGGCCCCTGATAATCTCTCTTACCTTGGCCAAATGAGTTGGTCACTAGCGGCTGCTCGGAGACCCACTATTAGAGCCCGGCGATAAGTGGACAGATGCTCCCTACCTTCAAAGGTGTTGGGGTCCCAGTTGGTTCGGTTCAAGGGAAAGCCGGCTTTGATTATGTTGGTAAGTTGTGTCGGATGCAAACCTGGTCCAAGGATTTTTTTTTAGCTTCCTGGAGAATTCCCTTTTTTTCCTCTGTCATGAAGAAAGTCCCTAGCAGTTGTTGGCTGTCATCCGAAGTAGGCTGGTGTGAAAACATCAATGACTCAACCACACCTGAGAGCCGGGTGGGGTCCTCGGTAAAAGGGGGATTGCTATTTTTTAAGTTACATAGGTCTGAAGAGAAGAACGGCCAATACTGGTAGGCTTGAATTTTCCCCCAATGGCCATTGTCAATCATTGGTCTATAGGGTCGAAGGGGAGGCATCCCAAGAGTTCCAGGGTTTTCAATCATTCACCGCCAGCGAGTTCCTTTAGCAGGGCCAGCTTCCTCCATGGGAGGAGGTGCTGTGTGTGCTGCAGGGGAATTACCTGGAGGGCGCTGGGCCGGCTTAGCTTCCTTCAATGGAGGAGAGGCTCAGTCAGCAGCAGGGGTATCACTTAGAGGGTGTTGGGGGTTAGAGGATGAGGGCAGGGGATAAGGAGGGGGAGGAGAGTCCAGTAGACTCAAATCTGGTGACACAGGGAAAACAGAGTGTGGAGGAGGAGGAGGAGCAGAGTGTTTGTGAGTTCCTGGGGGAAGGAGTCATTGCGGGGGCAGGGGCAAGGAAAGGCTTGACCCATTGAGGAGGAAATTTGCAGAGGTCCTGCTGAATTAAAATATATGGCTGTTGATCCAGATGACTATCTGGCCACGGCTGAAAGACAATATCTCTGAATTATAAATTAGTGGGAAGTAGAAAGATCCTTCTAGGGGCCATCCGACTCCAAAGGTGGGCCATTCTGAGGTACAGAGAGTCTACCACATCCGGGGCTTTACTGAAATAAAGAGATTCTGAGCCCTTAAACGGACTTTGGTATAGTGATCAAGGGTCAGGGACAGAGGCATTGAAGTGCTCTGTTCCATAATGAGAGATACACAAACAGTGAAAGCAAGACACATGACACAGGCAAGACAAGACAATAAAGACAGGCAATGGACGTTCAACACTGAGACCATGACTGAGTAGCCGGCAAAATCCGATGGACTGGCAATACTGAATCCGAAACAAAATATCACTGAGTCAAGGAGACTATTGTTCCTCAATTTCCCGAGTCCTCTCAGGCGTCCTCCAGGGACGTGGCCTGTGGTTCTGTAACACGACTGTCAGCCACCATCAGAGAGAGGTCACACTCTTCATTGACAGCCATTTTGCCAAACCCTAACATGAAACCTGAAACCAGAAAGAGGCGCCTTACTTATCTGAGGGGGGTCCATTGGGGTCTCTCGTCCACCGCTGCTTGATCTCTGTGGAACCTCCATATGTAAAGGTCGGGCTAGTGTCAGAGGAAGGGACAACCAAGAGACTTTAACATGCAACAGCAAAGGATTTACTGGGGGTCCAGCATGCTGGGGCTCAGAGTTCACTTGAATAGAGCAGAGAGTCCTGAGAACAGCTTCAGCAGAGCTTATATACTTTTCTTGGAGAGGGCAGGGAGGGAAGTTTATTGATGGGTAAGGGTCAGTGGGCAGTTAGCGCTTAACCGGGTGAGGGAGTACAATCTGCAGTTTGGCAGATGGGGACAGCACATTCTGGGAACAAGATTAGCAAACAATTCTCAAGATTTCAACAGTGTTTTATTAAGCATACAGAAACACAGGAAGTGACAAGTACCTATTTTATTAAACTTTCACTACCAACTATCCCTTTTTGACTGGATGTTCGCTTCTACATTCAATCATCCAAGGTACAAGGTCCTATGTCATTGTATATGGATTTATCTGAGACAACTTTGCAGAAAGTAATTCAAAGCTAAGTAGTCCCAATCAAGGGACCAATGCCCTTCTGGGCTTCAAATCTTACTTAGATTTCTGTTTTCATACATATATTTTACCTATGTATTCTACATATATTCAAATATATATATATATATATATATATATATATATATATATATATATATATATATATATATATATCATAGTATATATATTTCATCCAGAGTTTCACAAATTTCTAAGAATTTTTTTTCATGTTTAATCAATTCCTTCTTCAGAACACATTCATTCCTCCAGGTCTCTTGACTGGTCTTTTCATGAGACTTCTTGCCAAACACATTATTTTTGACTTCCACAATCACTTTTGAAGCAAAACTCACACACTCTTCATGATAAACCATAACACTCATATTACCATTAGAATGTAACAGGATGGAATGAATGATTGTATAGCAATATAAGATTTTCTGTATATTTTCAGATATCAATTCAAAAAATTATTTAAAGTCGGAACCAGTTATATTATTTATTCTCAGGATAGTCTATTCATGCATTATCTCTATATCCAAAGACTCCAGGTAGACCTAATTTTACACCCAACACTTATTTATACGTCTTCAAAATATTGCTCACAGAATTGGTGGAAGAAATACTCATGTCACCTGATGTCCATATACATTTTATCACAGTAATATTCTCGACAAAAAAGCAAAGGTCACACTTTGATTGTACGAAAGCCTAAATGGAAAGTGAGCATGGATTACTAAAAACATCTATGTGCAGGTTGCCTAATGCTCTCAAATGTCAATCCTATTGTTGAGTACATATTTGTTTCTTCCTTAGATTATATATTCAACAACAACCCTGTTAAAAATGCCTAATCCTATCACTGACTTTATACTTTGCCTGATTTCATAATGTCTGTATTCATATCTGCTTTCCTATATATTTTCCCCAGTTCATCATTGTGACTGACTCTTCACATATACTAACTTTTACATTCACTCTCTATCTGAAACCCAATTGCTGAAGAACTTTTGCTGCCAATCCTATACTCACCCTTCTTCCTAAACCTACCAACTATCTTTCTAATAATACCGACTATCCCTGTTTGACTGGATGTTCTCTTCAACATTCAATCATCCAAGGTACAAGGTCCTATGCCATGGTATATCGATTTATCTGACACATCTGTGCAGAACAAAATTCAAAGCTAAGTATCCCAATCAAGAGCCTAATGCTCTTCTGGGCTTCATATCTTACCTAGATTTCTGTTTTCATACTTATATTTCACTTGTATATTCTTGTAAATATCACAGGTACCCAATACCATTATTCATCAATCAGAATGATTCCTAAGCCAAATCGAACCTGTTATTAAGCCTTACCATACACTTTTCCCTCAATCTAACTATACAGAAGAGCAGGGACAGAGTTTGTCTTACAATACAGAAATAGAGGGGATCTTCCACCGGCAGAGAACCTCAAGGTCCATGCAGAAATGATCCCTGGAGAAGATGTATGCAGCTATTTAGGACCTGAGAGAGCAAAAGTCATCTTCCATGGCAAACAACCTGCTCAGAATGAAGGGATTTGTCTGAATCAGCCACTTTCTTCTTTATGTAGAGAAGACGGACCAAACGAGGCTTGTATGGTGAGCTGTTCCCAGGTGCCTATGGTTGATATACCATTTTAACTTGTGAAACTGTCACAGGAAGTAGAGGCAGCCTCCATCACATGAGACCCTTCGAAGCTACTGTTAAAACAAAGTGGTTGCCAAGGTAGTGTCATAATTCAGTTCCTGAAGGAAGTGAACTAACTAATTTATTGGTGATGGAGCTCTCTGAACTTGGGATCCAAGAAGCCTGGCATCCAGAGACAGTCCCAGTCACAGTCCCAGTGGGCTAACTTATTTGGATTTACCAAGAACAGAGTAAGTCTTTTTTGGTACCTACTGATATGATGATGGCCAAATGCCAGGAAAGCTCTGAAGAGGGGTCTTTCATGAAAAAGCAGGTAGTGGCTCACCCCTGGCTCCTGACAACTTCACAGTGTTGGCCAAGGAGACCAGATCTGAGACAGGACAGGCCATTTTGGGGGAACAAATAATGGAAAACCAGTCAGAGGACACTCCGGATATTCACAGACCTTCTTGGGTAAAGAAGTTGCCTTTGTGGGTGTGGGTGTGTGTTTGTGGCTTTGTCACATGTTCTGAGAATTGATAGGAAAAGCAGTTTGTTTGGTTTGAAGTGGACTATTTCTAGTAAGTCATTTGACAAGGCGAGTGTTTCTAGGTCTGTGTATCCCACTGTGTCCGTGGTTGTCGACATTAGAAAAGAGAATGTATCAATGGATGTGTCCTGTCTAGTAGAAAGCTTCCCAGCATTCATTCTGCCCAATTTGTGAATGGACTGCGGTTTGACTTTTCGATTGGCAACACCTCCTATCTCCTTAAGTTTCTGTTTTCTTCCTGAATTGTGGGCACTGTCCAGAATGGGCAAATGGTTTTGTGTTCAAGATATGTACCACCACCAAACTCTGTGACATGGCCATGTACTGGATAGCTGAAGGAAATGGCGAGCATCTCAGAAAACTCAGATACCAGCGTGACCAGAAGAGTCTCAGTGGGAAACCCTGCTTTGGGCCTTTTGCTTACCTATTGTTCTGTTGCCCTGAATGTCAGGAAGGTCTTTGCCTCAGGCCACCCCTTGGTGAAGGCTGAAGCAAACAGTTTTCAAATTGTAATGAATGGGCATCACCTGTGGCTCTTTGCTTAATTGCTTTGAAATGGGATGGGTCTGAATAAGCCTCTTTGCCCTCTGTGATGCTGTGGTTAGATTTTCAGCACCTGAGGGATCTAAAGAAAAATCTCTTCTGTATCCAAAACCAAAATAGCCAAAAGAACAGTCATTGTGGATGAAGTCTCTCGCCTTCCTCTAAGGATCCTGACCTTTATCAATTGTGAATCGGGATCTTTCGGTCAAATGAGTTCTTCAAAGCCCTGCAGAGGCTAGCCCAGAGATGCGTGGGTTTTCTCATAACTCCAATTCACATAAAGAATCTAAACCCCAGAGCCAGTAGGCCTCAAATTGGGGAATTGGAACAGTATTAACAGCAGTCCTATTTGATCACTCATGGTTAACAGGAAGGGTGTCCAGGACACCCTGACTTTAGGCAAATGAGGGGCAAGAAAGTTTATTTTGGACACTGTCTTGCACAGCGCCCCTCATGAAAACCCCCAGCCAATGGATATTATGTGTGTCTATTGGAAGAAGATAAGGGCCATGTGGGAGTGTTTTGGTTTTAATTGTGGTCATTTGTTTGGCGTTTGGAAGAGATGACTGGGTCCACCTAGGATTGAACTCAGGTGTGATTCCCCTTAGAGACTGTGTTCTGTAACTGACCTCAGAGAAGTATTGCCATGTATTGTGTTTGGATTTTAGGAGTCCACCCATGAGAGTCGTCCTTGGAAACTGAGATCTACGCCCAGGGGGGCTTTCCACAGAGCACTGGGAATCTCATCCAAGATATGCCATGATTTTATTCTGAAAGATTGGCAGCCGTAGTTGAGAGTAAAAACACACATGGACCTCACATTGTAGACCACAATGTGACCTTTTGCCTACTCTTTGGGAAGCCTTGTCTCTGAGAGTTCTCCAGAGCTTTCATTGAAATGAGCTTCCTCATCATTTAATGGTTCCTGAATGAATTGAAACCCACAGTGCCTTCAACTTCATTTATGAAATTTCAAAAACTTCATTTTTGAAATTTCCATGACCAGGTGGCACTGGAGAACCTTAGGATGTCCTGTTGCTGATCATGAGGGTACCAGACAGTGCCTTGATTGACTGTGTTTCATGAAAATGGTGTAGAACTGAGATGTCAGTAAGTTGGAGCTTTCTGAGTAGTAGGCCTAGAGCAGTGGTGTGCAGGTGTGTGATAAAACATCTGTGGTGGGGTCATGTGGATCTTACACTGGCTCCAAATGGCTTGTGAATGACATGGTGCAGCCAGCACACCCTTGTATATAAAGGCATATTGTTACATAGAGAGTTTTCAGGGCAATGTTCACAATCTGGTTGCTATGATCAAGGGGGCAAGCAATGTTGGATAGAAGCCTGGTTGTTGCATTCTCCTGCAGACCCTGACCCCCCACATATTACAGGACACCCTCCAGGACTGTGTCTCAGTTGAACTCCTTATATGCCTTGAAGGAAATACAAAACACCCAGTGCAGGAGCAAGAAATAACACGAACATTGGAGGATGACCAAATGGCTTTCAAGTCCACATGGGGAGACACTTAGCCCTAAGTGGTCACAGTTTAGCTACAAAGAGAAAATTCAACACTGCTGCCTCATGTTCATTGAAAAATAGGAAACCATGTCCTCCAGGTCACATAGATGCAGACTCAGCTTTGATGTTCTCACTAAAAAGGAAGCTAAAGCTCCTGACAACAATGTATATTTCAAGTGCCCAACCTCATTGTCAGTATCTCCAGAAGTCTTTAGGCCAGTAGAGTTCCATGTTTGTGGAGTTTTACCCTGTCCCTAAGTTTTGGAAGCTCCTCTAAAGCCTCAAAAGTTTTAAACTTCTGAGAATTTTCCATTCCATATATGTATTTACAGATTTTCTGACTCTTCTCCTCTAATTTTGTCTTTCTTTGGGCGAAGGTTATGTCAAGCCATTTTCTGAATTAGAGTGGGAAGTTATTTGTGTAACACATATTGCATACACATTGGATTCATTTTCCAATTTTCCATTTGAAATACTGAATCCCTGACACTAACTTATACCCTACTACACTCTGACTACTAATTCTAATATGATGCAGAAAAGTAACCAAATCAGAATTGAAATACAAGCAGTTCAGAAGAGGCATGGTGTATTCTTGAACTTGCCTTTTGCATGATAAAGGTTAGGTGTTATAAATCCAGTCTATTTTTAATTGAATTAGATATCCATGTGTTTTTAAAGTTAACAAATATGTGAATTCCTCTCTCCCTTTGTGTGTAGCCTATTCAGCATATGTATTTTTATATGCACATATCGAATCCCAGCTGGTATCACACCTACATTCTTGTGAGGTGGCTGACTTGGCAGATACAAATTTTGAGAAGGGATCACTCCTCGTAAACGCTGTTGGAACTGAAATTCAAACTATGGGAGAGCCTCCTAGTAGAACAACATTATACATAAATCCCTGTAAAGTAAATTGAATATGTTTGGATCAGTGAATGATGTGTATTTCATGGTGAATTTCGATTGGCATATATGTTGCTACATTTTAATATCTGTGTGTGTGTGTGTGTGTGTGTGTGTATACACACACACTCTACAGATTTTTCAAAATATGAAATATATATGTCTTATTTGCACTCCCTAAATTCATTCATGTTCAAGTATGTGGATTTATAATCAACTTTTCACCAGATTATTGTCAGAAATATTCATCCACCTGAAATACATATTTGTTTCCTAGTACTGAAAACTACCTTCAGTGAATGGTGCATACAACTCCTGTTCATAGCTGCAGCCTAAGGGGCCCAGCAAACTTCCAGCTGCCTGCAAACTTTCAGCTGCCGGCTGATGATTGGCTCACAGTGGCCCCAGCAACATCTAGCTGATTGGCTCCTCTGCGGTGATGCTCATTGGAGATGCTCATTGAGCTGTTTCCCCACCCTTTCAGACTGCCAGCTGATATGTGGCTCACAGCGGCCCCAGCAACATCTAGCTGATTGGCTCCTCTGCGGTGATGCTCATTGGGCTGCTTCCCTGCCTTTTCAGATCACAGAGCTGCTCATTGGGGGACTTTTTTGACTCCACACGTGACCCAGCCAATCGGTCTCAAGAGCAGGAGGATTGTGGGAAGAGGAGAGAGGCTTGTGTGGGAGGGAAAGGCTTGTGGGAAGCCGGTGGTGACAGTTGGGGCTCTGAGGGTTTTTCCTGAGAGGCTCTTTTGCTTGGCGTGTGTGGTTCTAAAAATAAAGTTGCTTTCTTTTGAAAAGTGGCTCCTGATTGTGCCCAGCCAGACTGCAGCATTTGGTGGCTCGCATGGGGAGCGACTGAGGGTAACTGATAAGGTAAACTGCTTGCCCCTGAGGGCAGGACAAGAGGATGGGTAGCCATTTTAAGATTCCTCTTTTGTTTTGCTTCACATTTGCTTTAAATTGCCTGTCCCTGGAGACGAGTGAGACGGAAGAAAAACCGCTCACATCTGAGGAAAAACTATTTGTGTCTGAGGAACAGATAGAGAGAAAGGCTATAATGATATTTTGTTTTTCCATTTTTATTTCATTCTATCTCTGTTTTGTTTGGTGTTATCTTGTTGGGTTGTATTATAGTAGAAATATGGCATCAGAAATTAGAAAAAAAAAACAAACTGAAAAAGTGTTAAGTAAATTGTTAGAGGAAGGAGGCATCCCAGTAAAATTAAGAGCAGTCAGGGCATACGTTGATACAATACAAAAATGTAGCCCATGGCTTTTTAAGGAGGAGTTGTTAAATGTATCACAATGGAACCATCATGGTGAAGATTTAAAAAGAATAGAAAAGAAAAGCCCAGGGACTCTGCCAGTTGGCACATTGCCATTGTGGACTTTCGTATCTTGTTTGTTTAGTCAAAAGCCTTCAGTTCAGACAATGGTAGAGGAAGGAGAAGACATATTGATTCAAGTAAAAGAGAAGGTCTCTCAAGTTAGTCAGCCAGAGGAAAAAATTCAAGTAAAAGAGAAGGTCTCTCGAACCAGTCAGACAGAGGAAAAAAATCATGTAAAAGAGAAGGCCTCTCAAGCTAGTCAGACAGAGAAAGAAAGTGTAAAACAGTAAAAGCCATCAGGGGGAAATTTACAACAGGAGACTACTACTAACACCTTTCTATCACCAGAGGGTGTAAGTGTCCAACCAACAGAACCACCTCTACAGGAGACTGCTACTAATACTTTTCTATCACCAGAGGACGTAAGTGTCCAACTAACAAGGCCACCTCCATATGCTGGGAAGCCCCCAACCCCCACAGTTGATAGTTGGGATCCTGAGACAAGATCTCAAATATTAACATGCTCTATATTTGAGGTAGGAGGGCAGCGAGTTTACCATGCTTTAAATTTCAAAACAGTGAAGCAGATAAAAGAGGCTGTAACAACCTATGGTCCTCAAGCACCCTTCACTGTAAGCATGGTCGAAACCATTAACAACTTGAACATGAAGCCAGCGGATTGCGCTAATATGTGTAAAGTTGTGCTAAATGGAGGACAATACCTGTTATGGAAGGTTGACAATGAGGAATTTTGCAAGGAGACGGCTATGCGAAATGCAGCAGCTGGTTATCCTCAGAGAAATCTAGATATGTTGTTAGGAAAGGGACCTTAGGAGGATCAGCAGCAACAAATTGCATATGATTCTGGTGTATGTGCATAAATTGCTGTAGATGCAATTAAGTCATGGAAGACTTTACAAGGACTTGGAGGTTTACAAGGTCAATTATCTAAAGTAATACAAGGAGCTAATTAACTTTATGCTGAATTTGTCGATAGGCTTATTCAAACAGGTACCAGAGGTTCTGGGAAAACAGAACAAGCAATGCTATTACTAAAAAAACTGGCTTATGAGCAAGCGAATAGTTGGTGCAGAGATATAATTAGACCATGGAAACATGAAGATTTAAACACATATATTAAATTATGTAGAGACATTAATGAACAAGAGCAAGTCGTGGCAACTGCAGTAAAACAGGCTTTAGATGCCAGAGACATTAATGAAGAAGGGCAAATTGTGGCAGCTGCACTAAAACAGGCATTAGATGCCAGGCCAAGAACATGCTACAATTGTGAACAAACAGGACATTTTAAAAGGAATTGCCCATAGGAGGAGGGTTTAACAAAATTACTTATAGATATTAAAGGTTTTTTTTTTTCAATTCCAATTCATCCTGAGGATAGTCCACGTTTTGCATTTACTATCCCTGCACTGAATCATGAAGGTTCTGATCAGAGATATGAATGGAAAGTACTGCCTCAAGGGATGGCTAACAGCCCAACAATGTGTCAAATTTATTTTAACAAAGTAATCAAGCCACTTAGAAATCAAAATCCTGAACTACAAATATTTCACTATATGGATGATGTATTATTAGCACACAAAGCTAAAAACACATTGCTAGAATGTTATGCCACACTTACAAACTTATTAAAAAATAATCTAGATATAGCAATAGATAAAGTACAATTAAATTTTCCAATTAATTATTTAGGTGTTCTATTATCCTCAACCATGTACCGCCACCAAAAATTCAAATACAAGTAGATCAACTCAAATCACATAACGACTTTCAAAAGTTATTAGGAGACATAAATTGGATAAGGCCTTATCTAGGTATACCAACAGGAGAGTTGGGATATTTATTTGATATCCTAAAAGGTTCATCATATCCCAATTCACGGTACATGTTAACGCCTGAAGCAAGAAAGGCATTAAAAATCATTGAAACATATATGGAAAATATGCAATTGGATAGAATTGATATAAGTTTGCCTTTATTATTTATTGTCTACCAACAAAAAATATTCCTACAGGAGTATTTTTGCAAGAAGGTCCATTATTATAGATACATTTATCTTATTCTCCTAACACTATTCTTACTAGGTACCCTGAGGCTATAGGACAATTAATACCCAAAGGAATAAAAGCAGCAAAGTGAGTGCTTGGGATTGCTCCCAATAAAATTATTACTCCACATACTCTGAATCAAATTGATGAGTTAGTTAATGAGTTAAATACTTGGGCAATAATCATGTGCAAATCTAATGTTTCATTTCATAATCACTTACCATCTAATCCTTTATTGTCTTTTTGGTCATCGCATCCTGTAATTTTTCCAAAATTGACAAGAAAAACACCTATCATGAATGCTCCAAATATATTTACTGATGCATCAAATAATGGTACAGCAGCAATAGTTACACCTGATCAAACTTTTACATTTCTAGTACCCAAACAATCAGCTCAAAATGTAGAGCTTAATGCAGTATTACAAGCTTTTGTGATGTTTAAAGATTCTGTATTTAATTTATTTTTGATAGTCAGCATATAGTTAATGCTATAGTATGCCTTGAAGATGCTGGTAGGATTTCCCATTCCTCTACTGTTTTCTCCTTGCTTTCCACTATACAAAGTATAATCTGGGACAGAAAAGATCCATTCTTTATAGGACATATCAGGGCACATACAGGATTGCCTGGAGCCATCAGTTTGGGCAATGATTTAGCAAATAAAAGTACACATGACATACATATTTTCTGTACACTAGAAGAAGCTATAAATTTTCGTAAAAAGTTCCATGTCAAAGCTAATACCTTACAAAAGCCTTCTAAAATAACTAAGGAAAAAGCTAGACAAATAATAAAACAATGTCAAAATTGTGTGACCTTTTTACCACAAGTTAATCTTGGAGTCAATCCTAGAGGATTGATACCTAATCATATTTGGCCGATGGACATCACACACTTGCCAGGATTTGGAAAATTAAAATATTTGTATGTTACAGTTGATACTTCTTCTGGATTTTTGATGGGCACCCTTCATGCCGGAGAAAAAACTAAAGATATTATCACTCATTGCTTACAAAATTTCGCCACTGTGGGCGTTCCCAAACAGTTAAAAACAGATAATGCCCCTGGTTATACTTCTACCTCTTTTAAACAATTTTGGTCATCATTTGGCATTACTCATATAACATTAATCCCATACAATCCACAGGGACAAGGCATAGTTGAAAAAGCTCATCAAACTATTAAAAAGTACTTATTAAAGCAAAAAAGACACAATTGGGAAAGGGTATATATTCCCCAAAGACAAACTTAAAATAACCCTTTTTATTCTAAACTTTTAAAATTTGGATTCATCAGGACTTAGTGCTGGGGAAAGGCATATGTGTCCAAAAAATGTGCATAAGCCCAAGGTTCTTTGGAAAGATATTCTAACAGGACAATGGAAAGGTCCTGACCCAGTAATTGTCTGGAGTCGGGGGTCTGTTTGTCTGTTTCCACAGGAAAAACAGTAGCCGATTTGGATTCCAGAGAGATTAACCAAGGTCCTGACCCAATGATTGTCTGGAGCCAGGGGCCTGTTTGTGTGTTTCCACAGAGAGAACAACAGCCGATTTGGATTCCAGAGAGATTAACTGAAGCGATTTCTACAGAACAAAAAGAAGATGATTTGACTCAAGTCCATATCAGCTGATATCCAAAATTCCAGTTTGGCTACCCTTACATCTAAGATAGAACCAGGATGCTTTTTTCAATATCTATTTTATTATTGCCTTTTCCCACATTTTATTTTGTTTTTTTGAGCTCATACATACCTAGTTTAATGTTTGGTGATCAGTTCTATTTTTTGACAATAGAGTTTTTAAACATTGCAATGGAGATTTCACATGTAAAAAGTTATAAGGCCTTTACTATTAGGTTATGTGTTGTATGTATTATATTATGTGTGCACACTTGTGTTTTGTGTTATATGTTTGAATGTTCATATGTCCATATATCATATATGATGAGGGCTCATGAAAAAATTGATCCAAATATTTTTTTATTCACATTATTTAAATGGTTTAATTTAAATTGGGTAAACAGCTGTTGAGGATTGTTTTAAAATGTGAACAAAAAGGAGGTTAACAGATCTGTTTGTTTTCTTTCACATTTCCTTTTCATTATATTCAATAATTCTCTCCAAGACAATGTAAATTGTTAAGAAAATTGTTTTCTTTCAGTGTTTTCTGGAATGTTACATAATTTTTTCTTTAGCCATTATTGCCAGAATTTCTATCTTCGTCACAGTGCTGGTGAAATCAAAGATAAAACCAATCTACAGCTTCTGCAATAGCCATCACTGAACTGCTTGCAGAACTTGCCTGGACACATTGTGAACTCACATGTATGCATTGTAAACTATCTGTTTGTGCAGCAACTTGTGGTAGTGTTGGGTTATATTTGCTGATGATGTCATTGGTGGTACAATTTTTTCAAAAGGAGCCGTCAATTGGCTTGGTGTATCTTCCTCCCTTCTGAGATTCCAAAAGTAAGGGACAGGGTAAACACTCCACAACCATGGAGCTCTGCTGGCCTAAAGACTTCTTGAGAATCTGCCTCTGACGTTGGGCACTTGAAATATATGTTGTTGTTGGGAATTTTAGCTTTCTTTGTAGTGAGACCATCAAATCTGGGTCTGCATCTATGTGACTTGGAGGTCATGGTTTCTTATTTTCCAATGAACATGAGGCAGCAATGTTGAATTCTCTCTTTTAGGGTAAACTGTGGCCACGGGGGGCTAAGTGTATCCACATGTGGACTGTGAAGCCATTTGGGCATCCTTCACTTTTTGTGGTGTTTCTTGCTGCTGAAATGGAATTTTTGTATTTGCTTCACGAAATACAAAGAATTCAACTGTTACCCAGTGCGTGAGGGAGATCTGTCACCTGTGGTAGGTCAGGGTCTGCAGAAGAATGCATCAACCAGGCTTATATTCCACATAGCTTGCCCCCATGACCATGGCAACCCGATTCTAAACATTGCCCTGAAACCTCTCCATATAACAAGATGCCTTTACATAGAAGGGACTGCTGGCTGCACCATGTCTGTCACAAGGCATTTGGAAGCCAATGGGAGATCCACATGGCCCCACCACAGATGTTTTATCACACACCTGCCCACCACTGCTGTATGCCCACTCCTCAGCAGGCTTCAACTTCTTGGCATCTCTGTTCGGCACCATCTTCATAAAAACCAGTCAATCAAGGCACTGACTGGTATACTCATGATCATCCTCAGGATATCCAAAGATTCTCCAGTGCCACCTGGTCATGGGAATTTTAAAAATTTCATGGTATTTATCTAGCCACTTTTCAAGGAGGAAGTTGGAGGCACTGTGGGTTTCAATTTATTCTGGAACCATTAAATGGTGAGGAAGCTCATTTCAATGAAATCTCTGGAGAACCCTCACAGGAAGGTTCCCAAACAGTGGCCAAAATGTCACATGAATCCAGGCCTATTGAGGTCTACAATGTGATGTCCATGTGTGTTTTGACTCTCAATTATGGCTGCCAAGTTTTTCAGAATAAAATCATGTGACATCCTGGCTGAGATTCCAAGTGCTCTGGGAAAAGCCTCCCTGGGCCAAGATCTCAGTTTCCAAGGGTGACTCTCATGCGTGGCCTCATAAAATCCCAACACAATTTATGCCAGTACTTCTCTGAGGTCTGTTCCAGAACTCATTCTCTAAGGGGAATCACACCAGAGTTCAAGTCCAGGTGGACCCAGGCATCTGTTCCAACTGCCACACAAATGACCACAATTTAAACCAAAACACTCCCACATGGCCCTCATCTTCGTCCATACAGACACTCATCATAACCTCTGGCTGGAGTTTTCCATGAGGGGTGCAGCACAAGACAGTGTCCAAAATAACCTCCCTTGCCCCTCATTTGCATAAAGACATGTTGGCCTGGACACCCATCTTGGGAACCAGGAATGATCAAATAGGCCTGCTGTTAATACTGCTCTGCTTCTCCAATATGAGGCCTACTGACTGTCAGGTATAGATTCTTTTTTTTTTTTTTTTTTAGAAAGAGTGAGAGAGTGAAAAGACGGGGAGAGAGAGAGAATTTTAATACTTTTCTTTTTTAGTATTTGGCGAACACAACATCTTTGTCTGTATGTGGTGCTGAGGATCGAACCCGGGCCGCACGCATGCCAGGCGAGCACGCTAGGGCGTGAGCCACATCCCCAGCACCAGGTATAGATTCTTCATGTGATTTGGATTCAGTTGAAACCCAAGCACCTATGGGCTAGTTTCTGCAGGGCTTTGAAGATCTTATTTGAACCAAAGGTTCGTATTCTTACTTGATGGAGGTCAGGAACCTTACAGAGAAAGGCGAGAGAATTCTTCCACAATGAATGCTCTTTTAGCCAATGTAGTTTATGATGCACACATGGGATCTTTCTTTAGATGCATCAGGTGCTGAGAATCTAAGCCACAGCCTCACAGAGGACCTATAGCCTGATTCAGACACATTCCTTTCCAAAGCAATTAAGCAAAGAGCCACATGTGATGCCCATTCATTTGCATTTGAAAACTGTTTTCTTTATGCTTCCCAATGGGTGGCCTGAGGCAAAGATCATCCTGACATTCAGGGCAACAGAAAAATAGGTAAGCAAAAGGCCCAAAGCAGTGTTTCTCCACTGAGACTTTTCCTGATCACAGATATCTGAGTTTTCTGGGACGCTCGCCATTCCCTTCAGCTATCAAGTACATGGCCATGTCACTGAGTTTAGAGGTGGTACATATCTTGGAAACAATATCATGAGCCTATTCTGGAGAGTGGCCAGGATTCAGAAAAAAAAACCAGAAACTTAGTAAGATATCAGGGGTTGCTCATTGATAAGGCAAGCCGCAGTCCATTCATAAATTGGGAAGTATGAATGCTGGGAAGCTTTCTACTACACAGGACACATCAATTGAAGCTTTCTGTTTTCTAAAGTCTACAACCACGTACACGGTGGGATACACAGACCTAGAAACACTCACCGTGTCAAACGACTTACTAGAATCAGTTCACTCCAAAGTAAACAAACCGCCTTTCTTACCTATTCTCAGAACATTAGACAAGACCACAAACCCACACCCACACCCACAAAGGCACCTCCTTCCCCCAAGTAGGTCTGTGACTATCCGGAGTGTCCTCTGACTTTTGGGCCATACTATGTTCCCCCAAAATGGCCTGTCCTGTCTCAGATCTGGTCTCCTTGGCCAACTCTGTGAAGTTGTCAGGAGCCAGCGGTGAGCCACTACCTGATTTCCCAGGAATAGCCCCGCTTCAGAGCTTTCTTGCATTTGGCCTTCCTCACATCTGTAGGTACCAAGAAAGACTGACTCATACAGGAACATGAATGAATTTAGGGAATGTATAATAAGACACACTTATTTCATATTTTGGAAAATCTGGAGAGTATATATATATATATATATATATATATATATATATATATATATACACACACACACACACACACACACACACACACATTAATATTTAGCAATATATATGCCAATTGAAATTCATCACGAAATATAATACATCCACATGTCCAAAAATATTCATTTTACTGAACATGGATTTATGTATAATGTTTTTCACTTGGAAGCTCACCCATAGGTTGAATTTTCAGTTCCATCAGTATTTAGGGGAAGTAATCTCTTCTCACAATTTTTATATCCAAAGTCAGTGAGCTCACAAGAATATACGTGTGTTACCAGGTAGGATACTATATATGCTTAAAAAAATACATGTACTCAATAGGCTACAGAAAAAGAGAGACAGGAATTTACATATATGTTAACTTTAAAAGCTCAGGGAAAAATACTACAATGAAAACTTGACTAGATTTATAACACATACTCTTGATAAAGCAGAAGGCAAATCCAAGCATACACCATGCTTCCTATGAAAGGCCTGTATTTCTATTTAGTTAGGTTTCTTTTTCTCCATTATATTAAGATTAGTAGTCAGAGTCTAGTAGGGTATGGGTTAGTGTCAGGGATTCAGTATTTCAAATGGAAAATAGGAAAATGAATCTAATGTGTATGCAAATATGTGCTACACAAAAATCTTCCCACTCTCATCCAGAACGAAGCCTTGACATAACCATTGCTCCAAGTAAGACACAATTAGTTGAGAGGAGTTAGAAAATATGTGAATACATATGTGGAATGGAAAATGCTCAGGAGTTCACAACACTGGAGGTGGTAGAACAGTTTCCAAAAGTAAGGGAGAGAGTAAATACTCCACAAACATGGAGCTGTGCTGGCCTAAAGACTTCTTGAGAAACTTCCTCTGAGATTGGGCACATGAAATATATGTAATTGTTAGGAGAATTAGCTTCATTTGTAGTGACCCCATCAAATCTGGGTCTGCATTTATGTGACCTGGATGACATGGTTACTTATTTTCTAATGAACATGAGACAGCAGTTATGAATTCTCTCTTTGTCGGTAAACTGTGGCCACTGGGAGCTAAGTGTCTCCCCGTGTTGTCTGTGAAGTCAGTTGGTCATCCTCCAATTTTAGTGGTGTTTCTTACTGCTGCACTGGGAGTTTGACATTGGCTTCACGAAATACAAGGAGTTGAACTGGGACAAAATGCTGGAGGGAGTTCTGTCACGTGTGGTTTGTCAAGGTCTCCAAGAGAATGTACAAACCATGCTTCTATTCCAAATAGTTTTCCCCTTGACTATAGCAACCTGATTCTGAACATGGCCCTGAAACCTCTCCATATAACAAGATGCCTTTACATATAAGGATCTGCTGCCTGCACCATGCAAGTCACATGTCTTTGGAAGTCAATGGCAGATCCAGGTGGTCCTACCAAAAATATTTATTCACACACCTACAGTCCACTGCTCTACACTCACTACTCAGCAGGCTCCAACTTATTGGCATCTCTGTTCTACACCATTATCACGAAACCCAGTCAATCAAGGCCCTGTCTGGTACACTCATGATCAGCAACCGGACATCCACAGGTTATCCAGTGCCACCTGGTCATGGGAATTTCAAAAGTTTCATGGTATTTATATCACCATTTTTCAAAGATGAAGTTTGAGGCACTGTGGGTTTCAATTCATTCAGGAACCATTAAATGGTGAGGAAGCTCATTTAAATGAAAGCTCTGGAGAACTCTCACAGGCAAGCCTTTCCAAAGAGTGGCCAAAAGGTCACATGAATCCAGGACCATTGAGGTCTAAAATGTGAGGTCCATGAGTGTTTGGAATCTCAACTATGGCTGCAAAGTCTTTAAGAATAAAATATTGGGATATCGTGGCTTAGATTTCCCAAGCTCTGTGGAAAGCCATCCTGGGAATAGATCTCATTTTCCAAGGGCGATTCTCATGCATGGCCTCCTAAAATTGCAACACTATTTATTGCAATACTTCTCTGAGGTCAGTTCTAAAACTCAGTCTCTAAGGGGAATCATACCAGAGTTCAAGCCCAGGTGGACAAAGTCATCTCTTCCAACCACCACACAAATGACCACAGTTAAAACCAAAACACTCCCATATGGCCCTCATCTTCTTTTATATAGACACTCATCATAACCACTGGCTGGAGGTTTCCATGAGGTGCGCAGACCAAGACAGTGTCCAAAATATGTTCCCTTTCCTCTCATTTGCCTAAAGTCAGGGTGGCCTGGACACTTGCTGTGAACCTGGAGTAATCAAATACTCCTCTCATTAATTCAGGTCCACTTCTCCAATTTGAGGCCAACTGACCGTGGGGTTTAGAATCTTTATTTGAATTGGAGTCATGGAAAACCCAAGCACCTATAGCCTAGCCTCTGTAAGTTGGAAAAATTCATTTCACTCAAAGAATCCCTATTCTCACTTGATGGAGGTCAGGACCCTTACAGAGGAAGGCGACAGACTTCATCCCAAAGACTGCTCTTTTGGCCATTTTGGTTTGGGATGCACACATGGGAAATTTCTTTAAATCCATCAGGTGTTGAGAATCTAAGCCACAGCCTCACTCAGGGCCAAGGGGCTGATTCAGACAATCCCTTTCCAAAGCAATTAAGCAAAGAGCCACATGTATACCCATTCATTTCCATTTGAAAACTGTTTTCTTCAGGCTTCACAAAGGGATGGCCTGAGTCAAAGACCTTCCTGACATTCAGTGCAACAGAACAATAGGTAAGCAAAAGGCCCAAAGCAGGGTTTCTCCACTGAGACTTTCCTGGTCACACTGATATCTGAGTTTTCTGAGATGCTCGCCATTCACTTCAGCTATCCAGTTCATGGCCATGTTACAGAGTTTGGAAGGGGTACATATCTTGGACACAAAACTATGGGCTTATTCTGGAGAGTGGCCAGAATTCAGGAAGAAAACAGGAAATTAGAAAGATAGTAGGTGTTGCCCATCCATAAGGCAAGCTACAGTCCATTCATCAATTTGGCTGGATAAATGCTGTGAAGCTTTCTACTAGATAGGACACACCCATTGATGCATTTTTTTTAATGTCTACAACCCCGGACACAATGTGATACACAGACATAGAAACACTCGCCTTGTCAAACGACTTACTAGAAACAGTCCACTCCAAACTAAACAAACCTACTTTTCTACCTATTCTAAGAACATGACACAAGACCACAAACTCATAACCACAAAAAAAAGGCACCTCCTTCGCCCAGGTAGGTCTGTGACTATCCAGAGTGTCCTCTGACTTGTGGGCCAATAATGTTCCCCCGAAATGGCCTGTCCTGTCTTAGATCTGGTCTCCTTGGCCAACTCCGTGAAGTTGTCAGGAGCCAGCGGTGAGCCTCTACTTGCTTTCTCAGGAAAAGCTCTGCTTCAGAGCTTTCTTGCATTTGGCCTTCCTCACATCTGTATGTACCAAGAAAGACTGACTCTGTCTTTGTAAATCCAAACAAGTGAGACCACTGGGGCTGGGACTGGGACTGGCTATGGGTGCCTGGCATCCTGGATCCCAAGTTCAGAGAGTTCCATCACCACTGAAGTGTGATGGAACTGTTTTTAGTTCCTCCTTCAGGAACTGAATGAGGTCACTCTCTTGGCAACCACTTTGTCCAAACGTTGCTTCCAAGGTTCCCATGAGATGGAGGCTGGCCCTAATTCCTGTGACACTTTAACAAGTTTGAATTGTATATCAACCATAATCTCCCAGGAACAGATCTACACAGAGGCCTGGGTTGGCTCATGTTCTCTGCTTTAAGAATAGAAGCTGATTCAGACACAACCCTTTATCCTGACCAAGCCGTTTGCCATGGAAGATGCCTTTTGCTCTCTCAGGTCCTTCATAGCTGCCTACATATTCTCCAGGGATCATTTCGCCATGGACATTTGAGGTTATCACCAGGTGGAAGATCCATTACATTCCAGTATTATAAGACCAACTCTTTCCCTGCTTTTCTGTAAAGTAAGATTGAGGGAATACTGTATGTTTAGGGTTAATAACAGGTTCGATTTGGGTTAGGAATCATTTTGCTGGGTGAATAATGGTATTGGGAACCTGCGATATTTATAACAATATAGAGGTGAAATGTATGCATGAAAACAGAAATCTAAGTATGATTTGAAGCCCAGAAGGGCATTGGGCCCTTGCTTGGGATACTTAGCATTGAATTAACTTCTGAACAGATGTCTCAGATAAATCGATATACAATGGCATATGACCTTGTACCTTGGATGATTGAATGTAGAAAAGAACATCCAGTCAAAAAGGGATAGTCAGTAGGATTAGAAAGATAGTAGTTAGGATTAGGAAGGAGAGTGCATGTAGAATTTGCAACAAAAGTTCTTTAGCAATAGGTTTTCGGTTAGAGAATGAATTTAAATGTCAGCACATGTGAAGAGTCAGTCACAATGATGAAATTGGGAAAATATGTAGGAAAGCAGATATAAATAGAGACATTAGGTAATCAGGCAAAGTATATAGTGAGTGATAGGATTAGACATTTTCAACAGGGTTGAGGTTGAATATATTATCTTAGGAAGAAACAAATATGTAGTCACCAATAGGATTTACATTTGAGAGCATTAGGCAACCTGGACATGATATTTTTAGTAATCCATGTTCACTTTCCATTTAGGCTTTGGTACAATCATAAATGTGAACTTTGAATTCTGTGCCCAGAATATTTCTGTGATTAAATATATATATATATATATATATATATATATATATATATATATATATATATATATATATGTAGATCATTTGACATGAGTATTTCTCCACCATTTTTAGGAGCAATATTGACTGACTACTACTGACTGATAGGTATAGATTCTTTATGTGATTTGGCGTCATGAGAAAACCCAAGCACCTCTTCATGGCTTGAAGAACTCATTTGACCCAAAGAGCCACAAGTGATGCTCATTCATTTCCGTTTGAAAACAGCTTTCTTCAGGCTTCACAAAGGGGTGACCTGAGGCAAAGAACTTCCTGATATTCTGGGCAACAGAACAATAGGTAAGCAAATGGCCCAAAGCAGGGTTTCTCCACTGAGACTTTCCTGATCACACTCTCCCAGCTCACGTGTAAAGTTAGATTGAGGGAAAAGTCTATGGTTAGGGTTAATAACATATTCGATTTTGGTTAGGAATCATTCTGAAGGATGAATAATGGTATTGGGAGACTGGGATATTTACAAGAATATATAGGTGAAATACAAGTATGAAAACAGAAATCTAGGTACAATTTGAAGCCCAGAAGGGCATTGGGCCCTTGAGTGGGTTACTTAGCTTTGAGTTATGTCCTGCCCAGATGTCTCAGATAAATCGATATTCAATGGCATAGGACCTTGTACCTTGGATGATTGAATGTTGAAGAGAACATCCAATTAAAAAAAGAAAGTCCGTAGGATTAGGAAGATAGTTGCTAGGTTTAGAAACAAGAGTGAGTATAGGATTTGGACAAAAAGTTCTCTAGCAATAGGTTTTCAAGTAGAGAGTGAATGTAAATATCAGCACATGTGAAGAGTCAGTCACAATGAGAACTGGGGAAAATATGTAGGAAAGCAGATGTCAATAGAGACTTTAAGAAATCAGGCAAAGTTTAAAGTGAGGGATAGGATGAGATATTTTCAACAGGCTTGAGATTGAATATATAATCTTAGGAAGAAACAAATATATAGTCAACAATAGGATTTACATTTGAGAGCATTAGGCAACCTGGACATGGATGTTTTTAGTAATGCATGCTCACTTTCCTTTTAGCCTTTGGTACAATCATAAGAGTGACCTTTGTTTTCTGTGTCCAGAATGTTACTGTGATAAAATGTGTATGTAGATTAGGTGACATGAGTATTTCTTCCACCATTAGTGGGAGCAATATTTTGAAGACGTATAAATTCGTATTGGGGGAACAAAGAGGTGTACCATGTGTCTATGAATATAGAAATAATGCATGAATAGACCATACTGTGAACAAATAATGTAACTGGTTCCAACTTTAAATAATTGATTTAATTAATATCTGAAAATGTAAAGGAAATCTTAAATTGATATACATACATTCATTATAACCAGTCATAAATCTAACGGTAATATTAGGGTTATGGTTTATCAAGAAGAATGTGTGAGTTTTGCTTCAAAAGTGATTATGGAAATCGAAAATAATGTGTTTGAAAAGAAGTCTCATGAAAAGACCAGTCAAAAAATCTGGAGGAATATATGTGTTCTGAAGCAGGAAGTGATTGAAATTGAAACAAATGCCTATAAATTTGTGAACTTGTGGATGAAATATATATCCTATGATGTGCATAAACTGAGAAAATAGTAATGTACCACTGTTGAATAAAAATGAACCGGAAAATACACATCATGTCCCATAGGAAACTACTTGCATTGATATTAAACTGGGTATTACTGTAGAAATATTAGGATTTGTATGCACCATCCACTGAAGTTATCTTTCAGTACTAGGTAACAAATATGTATTTCAGGTTGATGAATATTTCTGAGAATTATCTTGTGAAAAGTTGATCATAAATCCACATACATGAATATGAATAATTTTAAGGAGTGTATAATAAGACTCATATATTTCATATTTTGAAAAATTTGTAGAGTGTGTATTCCAATCAAAATTCATCATGAAATATATATGTCATCCACAGATGCAAAAATATTTATTTCACTTGAAAATGGATTTATGTATAATGTTATTCTACTAGGAAGCTCACCCATATTTTGAATTTTCAGTTCCAACAATGTTTAGGAGGAGTGATCTCTTCTCATAATTTGTATCTGCCAAGTCAGCCACCTCACAAAAATGTACATGTGATAACAGATAGGATACTATATGTGCATATAAAAATACATGTGCTGAATAGGCTACAGAGAAATGAGACAGGAATTTGTTGAGAGCCACAGCTGAAGGGGCCCCAGCAAACTTCCAGCTGCCAGCAAATTTCCAGCTGCCGGCTGATTATTGGCTCACAGCGACCTCAGCATCATCTAGCTGATTGGCTCCTCTGTGGTGATGCTCATTGGGCTGTTTCCCTGCCCTTTCAGACCATGGAGCTGCTCCTTGGGGAACTTTTTTGGCTCAACCCAGCCAATCGGCCTCAAGAGCAGTAGGATTGTGGCAGGTGGAGAGGCTTGTGTGTGTGAGAGAGACTTTACAAGGAAGCCAGTAGTGGCAGTTGGGCTCTGAGGGTTTTTCCTGACGAGTTGTTTTGTTTGCCGTGTGTGGTTCTAAAAATAAAGTTAGTTTTTTTTTTTTTTTTGACAAGTGGCTCCTGAATCATGCCCAGCCAGACTGCAGCATTTTGTGGCTCACATGGGGAACGACTGAGGGTAAGTAATAAGGTAAACTGCTTGCCCCTGTGGGCAAGGTGAAAGGATGGGTAGCCATTTTAAGATGACTCCTTTGTTTTGCTTCACTTTTGTTTTAAGTTGCCTGTTCCTGGAGATGAGTGGGATGGAAGAAAAACCACTCACATCTGAGAAAAAACTATTTACGTCTGAGGAACAGATAGGTATAAAGGACGGATGCACATGTCAGGAGGATAGAAAGGCTATAATGACTTTTTGTTGTTCCCTTTTTAATTCATTCTGTCTCAGTTTTGTTTGGCGTCATCTTGTTGGGTTGTATTATAATAGAAATACGGGATCAGAAATTAGTAAAAAAAACAAACTGAAAGAGTGTTAAATAAATTGTTAGAGAAAGGAGGCATCTCAGAAATATTAAGGAGAGTCAGGGCATTTGTTGATACAATACAAAAATGTAGCCCATGGCTTTTGAAGGAGGAGTCATTAAATATATCACAATGGAACCATCATGGTGAAGATTTAAAAGGATTAGAAATGAGCAGCCGAGGGACTATGCCAGTTGGCACATTGCCATTGTGGACGTTCATATCTGGTTTGCTTAGTCCAAAGCCTTAAGTTCAGACAAAGATAGAGGAACCAAGTTTAGAGCATAAAAAGCAATCAGGGGCAAAGTTAAAAAAGGAGACTGCTACTAACACCTTTCTGTCACCAGAGGATGTAAATGTCCAACTAACAAGGCCACCTCCATGTGCTGGGAGGCCCCCAACCCCAACAGTTGATAGTTCGGATCCTGAGACAGGATCTCAAGTATTAACATGCCCTGTATTTGAGGTAGGAGGGCAGCGAATTCACCATGCTTTAAATTTCAAAATAGTGAAGCAGCTAAAAGAGGCTGTAACAACATATGGTCCTCAAGCACACTTCATTGTAAGCTTGGTCGAATCCATTAACACCTTGAACATGACGCCAGCAGACTGGGCTAATATGTGTAAAGCTGTGCTAAATGGACGTCAATACCTATTATGAAAGGTTGCCAGTGAGGAATTTTGCAAAGAGATGTCTAGGCGAAATGCAGCAGCTGGTTATCCTCAGAGAAATCTAGATTTGTTGTTAGAAAAGAGACCTTATGAGGATCAGCAACAACAAATTCCATATGATCCTGGCATATACGCACAAATTGCTGTAGAGGCAGTTAGGGCATGGAAGACTTTACAAGGACATGGAGGTTTACAAGGTCAATTATCTAAGGTAATACAAGGAGCTAATGAATCTTACGCTGGATTTGTAGATAGGCTTATTGAAACAGCTACAGAGTTTTTGGAAATACAGAACAAGCAATGCCATTATTAAAACAACTGGCTTATGACCAAGCGAATCATTGCTGCAGAGGTATCATTAGACCATGGAAACATGAAGATTTAAACACATTTATTAAATTTGGTAGAGACATTAATGAACAAGAGCAAGTCGTGGCAGCTGCAATAAAACAGGCTTTAGATGCCAGAGACATTAATGAAAAAGGGCAAATTGTGGCAGCTTTAGTAAAACAGGCTTTAGAAGACAGGCCAAGAACATGCTACAATTGTGAACAAACAGGACTTTTTAAAAGGAATTGCCCCATAGGAGGAGGGTTTAACAAAACTAGGTATCAAAGGACTAGAATACCGGGTATTTGGCCACAATGACGTAGAGGGAGACATTGGGCTAATGAATACCATTCTCAAACCACCATAGAGGGTACTTCATTATCAAAAAACAAACAAGCACCAGGTGTTTATCCACGATATCATGAAGAAAGGCATCCGGCTCCATTGCCAAAAAATGGACAGGGGGGCCCAATGCTCTGGGGCCCGAAACCGCAAATATATGGAGCACTGGAGGAAACCAGCAACCCCATCAGTGTAGTGCCCACGACACATTGTTCATCAGATCCCTCATCAGACAAACCAGAGGGAGCGCAGGGTTGGACATCTGTGCCTCCGCCAGATCAATACTAACTCCAGAGATGGGAGTTCAAATCATTCCCACAGGGGTGAAACGACCTCTTCCCAAAAGAACAGTAGGCTTATTATTGGGATGCAGCTCTTCTACTCTAAAAGGACTTATGATGAGTCCTGGGGTAATTGATCCCGATTATGAAGGTGAAATAAAAATTATAGCCAGTTTTCCAAAGGGTATATCAGTAATTTCTCCAGGAGATAGAATAGCACAATTAATAATAATACCCAGCCCACATGATAAATTTTACAGTTATGCTGTAGAAAGGGGTTCCAAAGGATTAGGCTCCACAGGTGTAGATTGGGCTATGCTTTCTTTAAATTTATATTCTCGCCCCATGCTAAAACTAAATATTCAAGGACATGAATTCAATGGGCTACTGGATACAGGTGCAGACCTTAGCATCATCTGTCGTCAAGAATGGCCAAAACATTGGCCATTACAACAAGCCACTCAAACGCTTCGAGGCCTAGGAGTGGCGACTAATCCCCATAAAAGTGCAACGGTATTAGATTGGAAGAATCCTGAAGGATGTGAAGGAACTATACAGCCATATGTATTGGAACATCTTCCCGTAAATTTATAAGGATGAGATGTCCTAGATCAATTAGGTTTGACATTAACAAATAACATCAATCAAAATTCACCCACTATTATGGCTAGACTAGATTTTAGGAAAGGAAAAAGATTAGAAAAGCAAGAACAAGGTATAGCAACACCAATACAAAAAGATCAAGGAACAGATAGATATGGGTTGGATTTTCAGAAAGGGCCACTGAGACAATAAATATTACTTGGAAATCAGAAAGACCAGTATGGGTTCCTCAGTGGCCCCTGACTAAAGAAAAGATACAAGTAGCCCATGACCTGGTCAAACAACAATTAGCGGAAGGACATATACAACCTTCTGTGTCTCCCCATAATACTCTCATTTTTGTCCTTAAAAAGAAATCTGGTAAATGGAGATTATTGCAAGATTTAAGAGCCATTAATAATGGGATGGTTTTTATGGGACCTGCTCAATCAGAGATTCCTCAATTGTGTGCTTTGCCAAAAACTTGGTATGTTTTCGTTGTAGATATTAAAGATCGTTTTATTTTCAATTCCAATTCATCCTGAGGATATTCCAAGTTTTGCATTTACTATACCTGCACTGAATCATGAAGGTCCTGACAAGAGATATGAGTGAAAAGTACTCCCTCAAGGGATGGCTAACAGCCCAACTATGCGTCAAATTTATGTTAACAAAGTAATCCAGCCACTTAGAAATCAAATTCCTGAAATACAAATTTTTCACTATATGGATGATGTATTATTAGCACACAAAGTTAAAAACCCATTGCTAGAATGGTATGCCACACTTACAAACGTATTAAAAAATTATAACCTAGAGATAGCAATAGGTAAAATACAATTAAATTTTCCAATTAATTATTTAGTAGCTCTATTATCCTCAACCATGGTCAGTCAACCAAAAATTCAAATACGAGTAGATCAACTCAAATCAATTAATGACTTTCAAGAGTTATTAGGAGACTTAAATTGGATAAGGCCTCATCTAGGTATACCAACAGGAGAGTTGGGACCTTTATTTGATATCCTAAAAGGACCATGAGATCCAAATTCACTCAGAATGTTAACGCCTGAAGCAAGAAAAGCAATAAAAATCATTGAAACATATATGGGAAATATGCTTTTGGATAGAGTTGATATAATTTTGCATTTATTATTTATTGTACTAACAACAAAAAAAATATTTCTACAGGAGTATTTTGGGAAGAAGGTCCATTATTATGGATACATTTATCTTATTCTTCTAACACTATTATTACTTGCTATCCTGAGGCTGAGGGAGAATTAATACTCATAGGAATAAAAGCAGCAAAAAGAGTGTGTGTGGAATTTCACCCAATAAAATTATTACTCCATATACTATGAATCAAATTGATGAATTAGCTAATTAGTTAAATACTTGGGCAATAATCGTGTGTAAATCTAATGTTTCATTTGATAACCACTTACCATCTTATCTTTTATTGTCTTTTTGGTCATCGCATCCTGTAATTTTTCCAAAAATGACAAGAAAACACCTATCATGAATGCTCCAAATATATTCACCGATGGGTTAAATAATGGTACAACAGCAATAGTTACACCTGATCCAACTTTTATATTTTTAGTACCAAAACAATCAGCTCACAAGGCAGAGCTTAGTACAGTATTACAAGCTTTTGTGATTTTTAAAGATTCTGTATTTAATTTATTTTCCGATAGTCAGTATATAGTTAATGCTATAGTATCCCTTGAAGATGCTGGTAGGATTTCCCCTTTCTCTACTGTTTTCTCTTTGCTTTCCACTATACAAAGTCTAATCTGGGACAGAAAAGATCCATTCTTTATAGGACATATCAGGGCACATACAGGATTGCCTAAAGCCCTTAGTTTGGGCAATGATTTAGCAGATAAAACTACAATTGACATACATACATATTTTCTTTACACTAGAAGAAGCAATAAATTTTCTTAAAAAGTTCCATGTCAATGCTTATACTTTACAAAAGCATTTCAAAAAAACTAAGGAACATCTAGACAAATTATAAAACAATGTCAAAATTGTGTGACCTTTTTACCACAAGTTAATCTTGGAGTCAATTCTAGAGGATTGATACCTAACCATATTTGGCAGATGGACGTCACACACTTGCCAGAATTTGGAAAATTAAAATATTTGCATGTTACAGTTGATATTTGTTCTGGATTTTTAATGGGCTCCCTTCATGCTGGAGAAAAAAACTAAAGATGTTATAGCTCATTGCTTACAAAATTTTGCCACTGTGGGCATTCCAAAACAGTTAAAAACAGATAATGCCCCCGGTTACACTTCTAACTCTTTTAAATAATTTTGCTCATCATTTGGCATTACTCATATAACAGGAATCCCATACAATCCACAGGGACAAGGCATAGTTGAAAGAGCACATCAAACAATAAAAATGTACTTATTAAAGCACAAAGACGGAATTGAGAAGGGGTATATATTCCCCAAAGATAAACTTAAATTAACGCTTTTTACTCTAAACTTTTTAAACTTGGATTCATCAGGACTTAGTGCTGTGGAAAGGCATATGTTTCCAAAAAATGTGCATAAGCCCAAGGTCCTTTGGAAGGATATTCTAATAGGACAATGGAAAAGTGTTGACCCAGTAATTGTCTGGAGTCGGGCGTCTGTTTGTGTGTTTCCACAGGAAGAACAGCAGCTGATTTGGATTTTGGAGAGATTAACTAAAGTCCTGACCCAGTGATTGTCTTTAGTCAGGGGTCTGTTTGTGTGTTTCCACAGGAAGAACAGCAGGCAATATGGATTCCAGAGAAATTAACTAAAGTGATTTCTATAGACCAAAAAGAAGATGATTTGGCTCAAATTCATAACAGCTGATATCCAAAACTCCAGTTTGGCTATCCTTACATCTGCGACAGAACCAGGATGCTTTTTTCAATATCTATTTTATTATTGCCCTTTCCCACATCATGAAGTTCTATTTTCTATTTTTTTTTTTTTTTGAGCTCATACAGACCTAGGTTAATGTTTTGCTGATCAGTTCTATTTTTTGACTATAGAGTTTTTAGACATTCCAATGGTGATTTCACCTGTAAAAAGTTATAAGGCCTTTACTATTATGTTATGTGTTGTATATATTATATTATTTGTGCACACTTGTGTTTTGTGTTTTATGTTTGAATGTACATATATCCATATATCATATATGATGTGCGCTCATGAAAAAATGGATCCAATTTTTTTTTTTATTCACGTGATTTAAATAGTTTAATTTAAATTGGGTAAACAACTGTTGAGGATTGTTTTAATATGTGACCAAAAAAAGGAGTTTAGCAGAACTGTTTGTTGACTTTCACCTTTCCTTTTCATTATATTTAATAATTCTCTTCAAGATAATGTAAATTGTTAAGATAATTGGGTTTTTTAGTGCCTTCTGGAATGGTAAGTAATTTTTTCTTTAGCCATTATTGCCAGAATTCCAATCTTCAACCCAGTGCTGGTGAAGACAAAGATAAAACCAATCTACAGCTTCTGCAATAGCCATCACTGAACTGCTTGCAGAACTTGCCTGGAATATATATCACTTGTATGCATTGTGAACTAACATGTATGCATTGTGAACTATCTGTTGGTGCAGCGACTTGTGGTAGTGTTGGGGTAATTTTGCTGATGCTCTCATTGGTGGTACAATTTTTCCAAAAGGAGACATCAATTGGCTTGGTCTATCTTCCCTATTCTCACTTTATAGAGGTCAGGAACCTTACAGAGGAAGGCGAAAGACTTCATCTGCAATGACTGTACTTTCGGCCATTTTGGTTTTGGATGCACACATGGGATCTTTCTTTAGATCCATAAGGGGCTGAGAATTTAATCAACAGCCTCACACAGAGCTAAGAGGCTGATTCAGACACATCCCTTTCCAAAGCAATTAAGCAAAGAGCCACAGGTGATTTCCATTCATTTCCATTTGAAAACTGTTTTCTTCAGGTTTCACAAAGGGGTGGCCTGAGGCAAAGAACTACCTGACATTCAGGGTAACAGAACAATATGTAAGCAAAAGTCCCAAAGCAGGGTTTATCCACTGAGACTTTTCTGGTCACAGTGATCTGAGTTTTCTGAGATTCTCGCCATTCACTTCAGCTATCCAGAACATAGCCATGTCACAGAGCTTGGAAGTGATTCATATCTTGGACACAAAACCATGAGCCTCTTCTGGAGAGTGGCCAGAATTCAGGAAGAAAACAGCAACTTAGGAAATTAGCAGGTGTTGCCCATCGATAAGGCAAGCCAAAGTCCATACATAAATCGGGCAGGATGAATGCTGGGAAGCTTTCTACCAGACAGGACACATCCATTGAATCATTCTCTTTTCTAATGTCTACAACCACGGACACAGTGCGATACACAGACATAGAAACAGTCGCCTTGTCAAATGACTTATTAAAAACAGTTCACTACAAACCAAACAAACCACCTTTCCTACATATTCTCAGAATATGAGACAAACCAAAAAACCACACCCACATAACAAAGGCACCTCCTTCCCTCAAATGGGTCTGTGACTATCCGGAGTGTCCTCTGACTGGTGGGCCACAATATGTTCCCCTGAGATGGCCTGTCCTGTATGAGATTAGGTCTCCTTGGTCAACTCTGTGAACTTGTCAGAAGCCAGGGGTGAGCCTCTACCTGCTTGCTCAGAAAAGGCCCCTCTTGAGAGCTTTCCTGTTATTTGGCCATTCCCACATCGGTAGGTATCAAGAAAGATTGACTCTATCCTTGGAAAATCAAAACAAGTGAGACCACTAAGACTGGGACTTGGACTGGCTCTGGGTGCCTGGCTTACTGGATCTAAGTTCAGAGAGTTTGATCACCACGGAAGTGACGTAAGTCACTTCCTTCAGGAATTGAATGAGTTCACTGCCTTGGCAACCACTTTGTCCTAAGAGTTGACTCCAAGGGTCCCATGAGATGGAGGCTGCCCCTGCTTCCTGTGACACTTTCACAAGTTAGAATGGTATATCAACCATAGGCACACAGGAACAGCTCTCCACACAGGCCTGGTTTGGTCCATCTTCTCTACATTAATAAGTGAGAGGCTGATTCATACATATCCCTACATCCTGACCAGGTTGTTTTCCATGGAAGATGACTTTTGCTCTCTCAGGTCTTTCATAGCTGCCTACAACTTATCCAGGTGTCATTTATGTAGGACATTTGAGGTTCTCAATAGGTGGAAGATCGCCTACATTCCTGTATTGAAATACCAACTCCTTCCCTGCTCTTCTGTAAAGTTAGATTGAGGGAAGAGTGTATGATTAGGGTGAATAACAGGTTCGATTTGGGTGAGGAATCATTCTGAGGGTTGAATAACAGTATCGGGAACCCGCGATATTTACAAGAATATATAGGTGAAATATAAGTATGAAAACAGAAATCTAGTTAAGATTTGAAGCCGAGAAGGGCATGGGAACTTGATTGGGATACTTAGCGTTGAATTACGTTCTGAATAGATGTCTCAGATAAATCGATATACAATGGCATAGGACCATGTACCTTGAATGATTGAATGTAGAAGAGAACATCAAGTCAAAAAGGAATACTCGGTAGGAACAGGAGATAGTAGTTTTAGGAAGAAGAGTGAGTATAGGATCTGGACCAAAAGTTCTTTAGCAATATGGTTTCAGTTGAGAGTGAATGTAAATGTTAGCACATGTGAAGAGTCAGTCACGATGATGAACTGGGGAAAATATGGAGGAAAGCAGATATTAATAGAGACATTAGGAAATCAGGCAAAGTATAAACTGAGTCATAGGACTAGACATTTTCAACAGGGTTGAGTTTGGATATATAATGTTAGAAAGAAACAAATATGTAGTCACCAATAGGATTGACATTTGAGAGCATTAGGCAACCTGGACATGGGTGCATTTAGTAATCCATGCTCATTTTCCATTTAGGCTTTGGTACAATCATAGGAGTGACCTTTGTTTTATGTGTCCAGAATATTACTGTGATAAAATGTATATGTAGATAAGGTGACATGGGTATTTCTTCCACCATTTCTGGGAGCACTATTTTGAAGAAATATAAATTAGTATTGGGGGTAAAAAGGGTATACCCTGTGTCATAGAATATATTGATAATGCATCAATTGACCATCATGTGAATAAATAATATAACTGGTTCCACTTTAAATAATGGATTGAATTGATATCTGAAAATATATAAGAAATCTAATATTGATATACAGTCATTCATTCCAACGAGTTATACATCTAATGGTAATATTAGGGTTATGGGTTATCATGAAAGGTGTGTGGGTTTTGCTTCAAAAGTGATTACGGAAATTGAAAATAATGTGTTTGGAAAGAAGTCTCATGAAAATATCAGTCAAGAAACATGGAGAAATACATGTGTTCTGAAGCAGGAAGTGACTGAAAGTGAAACAAATGCCTATCAATTTGCTAACTTGTGGATGAAATATGTATCCTATGATGTGCATAAACTGAAGAAATAGCAATGTACCAGTGTTGAATAAAAATGAACTTCAAAATACACATCATGTCCCATAGAAATCTACTTGAATTAATGTTAAACAGGGTCAGTTACTGTAGAAATGTTAGGATATGTGTGCACCATTCAATGAAGTTAGTTTTCAGTACTAGGAAACAAGTATGTATTTTAGGTGGATGAGTATTTCTGAGAATAATCTTGTGAAAAGTTGATTATAAATCCACATACATGAATATAAATGAATTTAGGGAGTCTACAATAAGACACATGTTTCATATTTTGAAAAATCTAGACAGAGTGCATATATATATATATATGTATATATACATATATATATATATATATACACACACACAGAGAGAGAGACATTAAAAATTGCAATATATATGCCAATCGAAATTTATCGTGAAATATATATCATCATCAGATCCAAAAATATTAATTTCACTGAACATGGATTTTTGTATAAGGTTGTTCAAATAGGAAGCTCACCCATGGGTTGTATTTTCAGTTCCAACAGCGTTTACGAGGAGTGGTCATTTCTCACAATTTGTATCTGCCAATCAGCCTCCTCATGAGACTGTATGTGTGATAACCAGGTAGGATTCTATATGTGCATATAAAAACACATGTTCTGAATAAGCTAGAGAGAATGGGAGACAGTAATTTACATATTTGTTAACTTTAAAAACACATGGAAAACTATTTCAATTAAAAATTGACTAGATTTATTACTCCTACCCTATATAATGCAAAAGGCAAGTCCAACTATACACCATGCCTCCTATGAAATGCTTGTATTTCTATTTTGTTTGAGTTATTTTTCTCCATCATATTAGGATTAGTAGTCAGAGTCTATTAGGATATGGGTTAATGTCAGGGATTCAGTATTTCAAATAAATGCTGCACACAAATTTTTGCACTCTCATACAGAAAAATGCCTTGACATTACCCTCGCCTGAAGTAAGACACAATTAGAGGAGAAGAGTTAAAAATTCTGTGAATACATATCTGGAATGGAATACGCTCAGGAGTTCACAACCTTGGAGGTGGTAGAGGAGTTTCCAAAATTAAGGGACAGGGTAAACACTCAACAAACATGGAGCTCTGCTGGCCTAAAGACTTCTTGAGAAACTGCCTCTGAGGTTGCGCACTTGAAATATAAGTATTTGTCAGGAGCTTCCTTTGTAGTGAGACCATCAAAGCTGGGTGTGCATGTATGTGACCTGGAGGACATAGTTTCTTATTTTCCACTGAACATGAGGCAGCAGTGCTGATTTCTCTCTATGTAGGTTAACAGTGTCCACTGGGGGCTAAGTTTCTCTCTGTGTGGACTGTGAAGCCATTTGGTCATCCTCCACTTTTCGTGGTATTTCTTACTGCTGCACTGGGAGTTTGTTATTTGCTTCACGAAATACAAGTAGTTCACCTGGTACAGTGCTGGAGGGAGTTCTGTCACCTGTGGTGGGTAAGGGTCTGCAAGAGAATGCACCAACCATGCTTCTATCCCACATAGCTTTTCCCTTGACCATAACATCCTGATTCTGAACATTGCCCTGAAACCTCTCCAAATAACAAGATGCCTTTACATATAAGGGTCTGCTGGCTGCATCATGTCAGTAACAAGCCATTTGGAAGACAATGGAAGATCCCCATGGCCCCACCACAGATGTTTTATCACACACCTGCCCTCCACTGCTCTAGGCCCACTACTCAGAAGGCTCCAACTTACTAGCATCTCTGTTCTACACCATTTGCATGAAACCCAGTGAATCAAGGCACTGTCTGTTATACTCATGATCAGAAACCGGACATCCAAACTTTCTCCAGTGGTACCTGGTCCTGGGAATTTCAAAAATTTCATGGTATTTATCTAGCCATTTTTCAAGGATGAAGTTGGAGGCACTGTGGGTTTCAATTCATTCAGGAACCTTTAAATTTTGAGAAAGCTGATTTCAATGAAATCTCTATAGAACTCTCACAGACAAGGCTTCTCAAAGAGTGGCCAAAAGGTCACATGAAACCAGGCCCATTGAGGTCTACAGTGTGAGTTTCATGTGTGTTTTGACTCTCAACTATGACTGCCAAGTCATTCAGAATAAAATCATGTGATATCCTGGCTGAAATTTCCAATGCTCTGTGGAAAGCCACCCTGGGCCTAGATCTCAGTTTCCAAGGGCAACTCTCATGTGTGGCCTCTTATAATCCCAACACAATTCATGACACCTCTTCTCTGAGTTCAGTTCCAGAACTCAGTGTCTAAGGGGAATCACACCAGAGTTCACACCCAGGTGGACCCAGTCTGTTAGGGTAAAAGAAATTGAAGTTAAAGTGTAAAATAGCGGGTGTTGTAAAGTTTCTAAGCTGCAAAGCCTGAGTTAAAATGTAAAGGACCAGGTATTGTTAAGTTCCCATGCTAAACCTAAAACCTGAAATTCCTGTAGCTGTTAGGACAACCCTTTCACTGCCCATTAAATATTCCCCCTGACCATCCAGTTGTTTAATAATCTAGGACCCTGTGCAGCTTGGCACCTAAGCATATCAGGGCCCAAACCAATCAGTTTGAATGTACCCCCCTCCTTAGGATCGACCTATCACCCCCGCCCGACCTGATTCCACCAATGAATGTGCTAATAAAGTTGGAGAGTTGTTGTTCGATTTTCCGGCTGATCAAGATGATTTCCTCTGATATATATAAAGCCTCTGCCTACCCAAAAAGTGTACTGAAGCACTGCTTAACCTCTTCTCGGGGATCTGGGCCGCTGTTGCTTGTTGAGTGAGCACAGAGCCCCAGCGAACTGAATTGGATCCTCAATAAATCCCCATTGCTGTTGCATGAGCCAGTCTCTTGGTAGTCTCTTCCTCCGACGTCTGCTGGAATCTTACAAGTAATCTCTTCCAACTGCCACACAAATGACCACAATTAAAACCAAAACACTCCCACATGGCCCTCATATTCTGCCATATAGACACTCATCATATCCTCTGGCTAAAGGTTTCCATGAGGGGCGCAGCCCAAGACAGTGTCCAAAATAAGCTCCCTTGCCTCTGGTTTGCCTAAAGTCAGGGTGGCCTGTACAACCTTCCTGTGAACCAGGAGTGGTCAAATAGGCCTGCCATTAATACTACTTCGGTTCACCAATTTGAGGCCTACTGACTGTGGGGTTTAGATTCTTTATGTGAATTGGAGTAATCAGAAAACCCAAGCACCTATGGGCTAGCCTCTGCAGGGCTTTTAAGAACTCAATTGACCCAAAGGATCCCTATTCTCACTTGATGGAGGTCAGGAACCTTACAAAGGAAGGTGAGAGACTTTATCCATAATGACTGCTCTTTTGGCCAGTTTGGTTTGAATGCACACATGGGATCATTCTTTAGATCCATCAGGTGCTGATAATCTAAGCCACAGACTCACAAAGGGCCAAAAGGCTGAATCAGACACATCTCCTTCCAAAGAAATTAAGAAAAGAGCCACAGGGGATGTCCATTCATTTCCATTTGAAAACTGTTTTCTTCAGGTTTCAAAAAGAGATGGCCTGAGGCAAAGACCTTGCTGACATTCAGGTCAACAGAACAATAGGTAAGCAAAAGGCCCAAAGCAGGGTTTCTCCAATGAGACTTAAATGGTCACTCTGATATCTGAGTATTCTGAGATGCTCTCCATTCCCTTCAGCTATCCAGTACATGGCCATGTCACAGAGCTTTTAGGTGGTACATATCTTGGAGAGAAAACCATGAGCCTATTCTGGATATTGGCCAGAATTCAGGAAGAAAACAGGAACTTAGAAAGATAGCAGGTGTTGCCCATCGATAAGGAAAGCCTCAGACCATTAATAAATTTGGCAGGATACATGCTGGGATGCGTTCTACTAGACAACACAAATCCATTGATCCATTCTCTTTTCAACTGTCTACAACCACGGACACAGTGGGATTCAGAGACATAGAAACACTCGCCTTGTCAAATGACTTACTAGAAACAGTTCACTCGAAACCAAACAAACCGCCGCTACTACCTATTCTCAGAACATTAGACAAAACCACAAACACACACACACATACAAAGGCACCTCCTTCCCCCAAGTAGGACTGTGACTATCCAGAGTGTCCTATGACTGGTGGGTCATACTATGTTCCACTGAAATGGCCTGTCCTTTCTCAGATCTGGTCTCCTTGTCCAACTCTGTGAAGTTGTCAGGAGCCAGTGGTGAGCCACTACCTGCTTTCTCAGAAAAGGCCCCTCTTCAGAGCTTTCCTGGCATTTGGCCATCCACACATCAGTAGTTACCAAGAAACTCTGACTCTCTCCTTGGTAAATCAAAAAAATTGAGACCCCTGGGACTCGGACTGTGACTGGCTCTGAGTGCCTGGCTTCCTGGATACCAAGTTCAGACAGTTCCATCACCAAAGAAGTGTGATGAGGTCACTTCCTTCAGGAACTGAATGAGGTCACTATCTTGACAACCTCTTTGCCTTCACAGTTGCTTCCAAAGGTCCCATGATATGGAGGCTGCCCCTACTTCCTGTGATACTTTCACAGGTTATAATGGTATATCAACCATAGGCACCTAGGGACAGCTCTCCACATAGGCCTGTTTTGGTCCATCTTATCTATATGAAAAAAAGAGAGGCTCATTCAGACACAACCCTTTATCCTGACCAGGTTATTCACCATGGAAGATGTCTTTTGCTCTCTCAGGTCCTTCATAGCTGCCTACATCTTCTCCATGGATCATTTCTGCATGGGCCTTTTAGGTTCTCAGCAGGTGGAGAATCCCCTACATGCCTGTATTTTGAGACCAACTCTGTCCCTGCTCTTCTGAAAAGTTAGATTGAGGGATCAGTGTATGGTTAAGGTTAATAACATGTTTGATTTGGGTTAGGAATCATTCCGCTCAATTAATAATGGTATTGGGAACCTGTGACATTTTTAAGAATATATAGGTGAAATATAAGTATGAAAACAGAAATCTAGGTAAGATTTGAAGCCCAGAAGGGCATTGGGCCTTTGATTGGGATACTTAGCATTGAATTATGTTATGCACAGATGTCTCAGATAAATCGATATACAATGAAATAGGACCTTGTACCTTGGATGATTGAATGTAGAAGAGAACATCCAATCAAACAGGGATAGTCTGTAGGATCAGGAAGATAGTCGGTAGGTGTTGAAATGAGGGCGAGTATAGACTTTGGACCAAAAGTTCTTTAACAATAGGGTTTCGGTTAGAGAGTGAATGTCAATATCAGCACATGTTTAGGGTCACTCACAATGATGAACTGGGGAAAATATGTAGCAAAGCAGATATCAATAGAGATATTAGGAAATCAGGTATAGTACAAAGTGAGTGATAATATTAGACATTTTCAACAGGGTTGAACTTGACTGTATAATCTTAGGGAAAAATAAATATGGAGTCACAAATAGATTGACATTTGAGAGCATTAGGCAATTTAGACATAGATGTTTTAGTAATCCATGGTCAATTTCCATTTAGGCTTTGGTACAATCATAAAGGTGAACTTTGCATTTTGTGTCCAGATTATTACAGTGATAAAATGTATATGTAGATCAGGTGGAGTATTTCTTCCACTGTTTCTGGGAGCAATATTTTGAAGATGCATAAATTAGTATTGGGGGTACAAATGGGTGTACCATGTGTTTATGAATATTGAGATAATGCATGAAGAGACCATACTGAGAATTAAAAATATAACTGGTTCCAACTTTAAATAATGGAATGAATTGATATCTGAAAATATACATGAAATCTTATATTGATACACATACATTCATTACAACCATTTATACATCTAATGGAAATATTAGGGTTATGGATAATCATGAAAATTGTGTATATTTTGCTTCAAAAATCATTATGAAAATCAAAAATAATGTGTTTGGAAAGAAGTTTCATGATAAGACCAGTCAAGTAACCTGCAGGAATACGTGTGTTCTGAAGCAGAAAGTGATTGAAAGTGAAACAAATACCTGTAAATTTGATAACTTTGGGATTAAATATATATCCTATGATGTGCAAAAAAAGAAGAAATAGTAATTTACCAGTGTTGAATAGGAATAAACGTCAAAATACATAAAATGTCCCATAGGAATCAACTTGCTTTGATATTAAACTGGGTCAGTTACTATAAAAATATTAGGATTTGTGTGCACCGTTCACTGAAGTTAGCTTTCAGTACTAGGTAACAAATATGAATTTCAGGTGGATGAATATTTCTGGAATAATCTTCTGAAAAGTTGATTATAAATCCAAGTACATGAACATGAATAAATTTATGGAGTGTATAAAAGACACATATATTTCATGTTTTGAAGAACCTGGAGAATATATATATATATACAAAAAACACACACAGAGACATTAAAAACTGGCAATATATATGCCAATAGAAATTCATCATGAAATATATATCATCCATTGAAGCAAAAATATTTATTTTACTAAACATGGATTTAAGTAAAATGTTGTTAAACTAGGAAGCTCACCCATAGGTTGAATTTTCAGTTCCAACAGTGTTTAGGAGGAGTGATCTCTTCTCACAATTTGTATCTGCCATGTCATCCACCTCACAAAAATATAAGTGTGATACCAGGTAGGATTCAATATGTGCATTAAAAATACATGTTCTGAATAGGCTTCAGAGAAAGGGAAACAAGAATTCACATATTTGTTAACTTTAAATCACATGGAGAACTTTTTCATTTAAAAATTGACTAGATTTGTAACACCTACCCTTTATCATGCAAAAGGCAAGTCCAACTATACAACAGGCCTCCTCTGAACTGGTTGTATTTCTATTTTGTTTGGGTTATTTTTCTCCATCATATTAGGATTAGTAGTGAGAGTCTAGTAGGGTATGGGTAAGTGTCAGGGATTCAGAATTTCGAATGGAAAATAGGAAAATTAATCTCATGTGTATTCAAATATGTGATACACAAAAATCTCCCCACTCTGATCCAGAACAATGCCTTGACATTTCCTTCACCACAAGTAAGACACAATTAGAGGAGAAGAGTTAGAAAATTTGTGAATACATATCCGGAATGGAAAATGCTCAGGAGTTCACAACCTTGGAGTTGGGAGAGGAGTATCCAAAAGTAAGGGATAGGGTAAACACTCCACAAACATGAAGTTCTTTTGGCCTAAAGACTTCTTGACAAACTGCCTGTGAGTTTGGGCACTTAAAGTATATGTTGTTGTCAGGAGATTTAGCTTCCTTTGTAGTGAGACCATCAAATCTGGAATGGCATCTATGTGACCTGGAGGACATGGTTTCTTGTTTTCCAATGAACATTAGGCAGCAGTGATGAATTCTATCTTTGTCGGCAATTTTTGGCCACCTGGGTCTAAGTGTCTGCCCGCGTGGACTGTGAAGTCATTTGGTCATCCTCCACTTTTCGTGGTGTTTCTGGCTGCTGCACTCGTAGTTTGGTGTTGCTTCAAAAAATACAAGGAGTTCATCAGGGACACAGTGCTGGAGGGAGTTCTGTCAGGTGTGGTGGGTCAGGGTTTACAGGAGAATGCACCAACCAGGCTTCTATCCCACATAGCTTGCCCCCTTGACAAGAGCAACCTGATTCTGAACATTGCCCTGAAACCCCTCTATATAATAAGATGCCTTTACATATAAGGGTCTGCTGGCAGCAGCATGTCAGTCACAAGCCATTTGGAAGTCAAAGACATATTCACATGGCCCCACCACAGATGTTTATCACACACCTTCACACCACAGCTCTAGGCCCACTACTCAGCAGGCTCCAACTTACAGGCATCTCTGTTCTACTCCATTTTCATGAAACCCAGTCAATCAAGGCATTGTCTGGTACACTCATGATCAGGAACCAGATATCCAAAGGTTCTCCAGTGCCACCTGGTCATGGGAATTTCAAACCTTGCATGGTATTTATCTAGCCATTTTTCAAAAATGAATTTGAGACACTCTGGGTTTCAATTAATTCAGGAACCATTAAATGGTGAGGAAGCTCATTTCAATGAAAGCTCTAGAGAACTCTCATAGGCAAGGCTACAGAAACAGAGGCCAAATGGTAACATAAGCAAGGCCCATTGAGGTCTACAATGTTAGGTCCATGTGTGTTTTGACTCTCATTGATGGCTGCCAAGTCTTTCAGAATAAAATCATGTGATATCCTTGCAAAGATTCCCAGTTTTCTGTGCAAAGCCACCCTGGGCCTAGATCACAGATACCAAGAGCGAATCTCATGCGTGGCCTCCTAAAATCTCAAAACAATTCATGGCAATACTTCACTGAGGTCAGTTCCAGAAAGCAGTCTCTAAGGGGAATCACACAACAGTTCAAGCCCAGGTGAACACAGTTATCTCTTCCAACTGACACACAAATGACCACAATTAAAACCAAAACACTTCGACATGGCCCTCATTTTCTTCCATATAGACACTCATCATAACCTCTGTCTGGAGGTTTTCATGAGGAGCGCAGTCCAAGACAGTGTCCAAAATAAGCTCCCTTGCCACTCATTTGCTAAAGTCAGGGTGGCCTGGACATACTTTCTGTGAACCAGGCGTGATGAAATAGGCATGCTGTGAAGACTACACCGCTTCTCTACTTTGAGGCCAACTGACTCAGAGGTTAAGATTCTTTATGTGAATTGGAGTCATGAGAAAACCCAAGCACCTCTGCAGGGCTTTGGAGAACTCCTCTGACCCAAAGGATCCCTATTGATGGAAGTCAGGAACCTCACAGAGGAAGGCGAGACGTCATCCACAAGAACTGCTCTTTTGGCCATTTTGGTTTTGGATGCACACATGGGATCTTTCTTTAGATCCATCAGGTGCTGAGAATCTAAGCCACAGCCTCACACAGGGCCAAGAGGCTAAATCACACACATCCCTTTCCAAAGCAATAAAGCAAAGGGCCACAGGTGATGCCCATTCGTTTCCATTTGAAAACTGTTTTCCTCAGGCTTCACAAAGGGGTGGCCTGAGGCAAAGAACTTCTTGAAATTAAGGGCAACAGAACATTATGTAAGCAAAAGGCCCAAAGCAGGGTTTCTCCACTGATACTTTACTGGTCACACTGATATCTGAGTTTTCTGAGATGCTCGCCATTCCCTGCAGATATCCAGTACATGGCCATGTCACAGAGCTTGGAGGTGGTACATATCTTGGACAAAAAAACATGAGCCAATTCTGGATATTGGATAGAATTCAGTGAGAAAATTGGTAATTAGGAAGATAGTAGGTGTTGCCCATCCTTAAGGAAAGCCGCAACCCATTCATAAATTGGGCAGGTTGAATGCTGGGAAGCTTTCTACTAGACAGGACAAATACATTGATGCATTCTCGTTTCTAATGTATACAACCACGGACACAGTGGAATACACAGACATAGAAACACTCGCCTTGTCAAACGACTTACTAGAAACAGTACACTCCAAAAAAAAAAAAAAAAAAAAAAACTAACCGCCTTTCCTACCTATTCTCAGAAGATGAGACAAAATCATAAACCCACAACCACACCCACAAAGTCACCTCCTTCCCCCAAGTAGGTCTGTGACTCTACGGAGTGTCCTCTGACTGGTGGGCCATACAATGTTTCCCCAAAATGTCCTGTCCTGTCTCAGATCTGGTCTACTTGGCCAACTCTTTTAAGTTGTCAGAAGGGAATTTTGAGCCACTACCTGCTTTCTCAGGAAAGGCCCCTCTTCAGAGCTCTCCTTGCTTTTGGCATCATAATATCAGTAGGAACAAAGAAAGACTGACTCTGTCTTTGGTAAATCCAAGCAAGTGAGCCCACTGGGACTGTGACTGGGACTGGCTCTGTGTGCCTGGCTTCCAGGATCCCAAGTTCAGAGAGATCCATCACGAAGGAAGTGAGGTGAGGTCACTTCCTTCAGGAACTGAATGAATTCACTGTCTTGTAAACCATTTTGTCCTAATAGTTGCTTCCAAGGGTCCCATTAGATGGAGGGTTCCCCTACTTCCTCTGAAATGTTCACAAGTTAGAATGGTATGTCAACCTTAGGAACCCGGGAATAGCTATCCACACAGGCCTGGTTTGGTCCTTCTCCTCTACATTAAGAAGAGAGAGGCTGATTCAGACACATCCCTTCATCCTGACCAGGGTGTTTGACATGGAAGATGACTTTTGCTCTCTCAGGTCCTTCATAGATGACTATATCTTCTCCAGGGTTCATTTCTACATGGATCTTTGAAGTTCTCAGCTGGTGGAAGATCCCCTACATTCCTGTATTGTAAGACCAACTCTGTCCCTGCTTTTCATTAAATTTAGATTGAGGGAACAGTGTATTCTTAGGGTTAATAAAATGTTTTAATTGGATTAGGAATCATTCTGCGGGATGAATAATGGTATTGGGAACCTGCGATATTTATAAAAATATAGAGGTTAAATATATGAATAAAAACAGAAATCTAGGTAATTTTGAAGCCTAGAGGGCATTGGGCCCTTGATTGGGATACTTAACTTTAATTTACATTGTGCACAGATGTCTCAGAAAAATAGATATATAATGGCATAGAACCTTGTACCTTGGATGATTGAATGTCGAAGAGAACATCCAGTCAAAAACGGATAGTCGGTAGGATTAGGTAGATAGTAGGTTTAGGAAGAAGTGTCAATATAGGATTTGGAATATATGTTCTATCGCAATAGTGTTTTGGTTAGAGAGTGAAAGTAAACATAACTTCATGTGAAGGGTCAGTCACAATGATGAACTGGGGAAAATATGTAGGAAACCACATATCAATAGAGACATAATGAAATCAGGCAAAGTATAAAGTGAGTGATATGATTAGGCATTTTCAACAGGGTAGAGTTTGAATATATAATCTCTGGAAGAAACAAATATGTAGTCACCAACAGGATTGATAATTGAGAGGATTAGGCAACATGGACAGGAATGTTTTTAGTAATCCATGTTCACTTTCCATTCAGACTCCGGTACAATCATAAGTGTGACATTTACTTTTTGTGTCCCGAATATTACTGTGATAAAATGTGTATGTAGATCTGGTGACATGAGTATTTCTTACACCATTTCTGGCAGTAATATTTAGAAGACATATACATAAGTATTGGTTGTACAAAGAGGTGTGCCCTGTGTCTATGAATATAGAGATAATGCATGAATTGACCACACTGTGAATAAATAATATAGCTGATTCCACTTTAAATAATGGATGGAATTGATATCTGAAAATATTTAAGATATCTTATATTGATATAAAATCATTCATTCCAACCAGTTATACATCTATTGTTAATATTAGTGTTATTGTTTATCATGAACGGTGTCTGAGTTTCGCTTCAAAAATGATTATGAAAATTGAAAATAATGTGTTTTGTAAAGAAGTCTCATGAAAAGACCAGTCAAGAAACATGGATGAATACATGTGTTCTGAAGAAGGAATTGATTGAAAGTGAAACAAATGCCTATAAATTTGCGAAACTGTGGATGAAAAATATATCCTATGATGTGCATAAACTGAAGAAATCATAATGTACCAGTGTTGAATAAAAATGAACGTCAAAACACACAGCATGTCCCATTGGAATCTACTCGCATTGATGTTAAACTGGGTCAGTTACTGTAGAAATATTAGGATTTGTATGCAACATTCACTGAAGTTAGTTTTCACTAGTAGGAAAAAATATGTATTTCAGGTGGATGAATATTTCTGAGAATAATCATGTGAAAATTTGATTATAAATCCACATACATGAATATGAATGAATTTAGGAAGTGTATAATAAGACACATATATTTCATATTTTGAAAAATCTGGAGACTGTATATATATATATATATATATATATATATATATATATATATATATACACACAGACATTAAAAAGTAGCAATATATATGCCAATCGAAATTCACCATGAAATATAAATCATCCACAGATGCAAAAATATTCATTTTACTGAACATGGATTTATGTATAATGTTGTTCATCTAGGAAGCTCACCCATAGGTTTAATTTTCTGTTCCAACAGTGTTTAGGAGCTGTGATGTCTTCTCGCAATTTGTATCTGCCAAGTAAGCCACCTCACAAGATTGTACGAGTGGTACCAGGTAGGATTCTGTATGTGCATATAAAAATACATGTGCTGAATATGCTACGGAGAAAGGGAGACACGAATTCATACATTTGTTTACTTTAAAAACACATGGAGAACTCTTTCAATAAAAAAATTAACTAGTTTATACCTTCTACCCAATATAATGCAAAACACAATTCCAACTACACACCATGCCTTCTCTGAACTGCTTGTATTTCTATTCCGTTTGGGTTATTTTACTCCACCATATTAGGATTAGTAGTCAGAGTCTAATAGGGTATATGTTAGTGTCAGGGATTTAGTATTCTGAATGGAAAATTGGAAAATGAATCCAATGTGTATGCAAATATGTGCTACACAAAATTTTTCCCACTCTCATCCAGAACAATGCCTTGACAATACTTTCACCCCAAGTAAGACACAATTAGGGAAAAAGAGTTAGGAATTCTGAGAATACAAATCTGGAATGGAATATGATCAGTAGTTCACAAACTTGGAGGTGGTAGAGGAGTTTCCAAAAGTAAGGGACAGGGTCAAAACTCTCCATATAACAAGATGCCTTTACAAATAAGGGTCTGCTGGCTGCATCCTGTCAGTCACAAGGCATTTGGAAGCCAATGGCAGATCGAAATGGCCCCAGCGCATATTTTGTGTCACACACCTGCCCAACATTGCTCTAGGCCCACTGCTCAGCAGGCTCCAACTTACTGGCATATCTGATCTACACCATTTTCATGAAACCCAGTCAATCAAGGCACCGTCTGGTATACTCATGATCAGCAACAGGACATCCAAAGTTTCTCCAGTGCCACCTGGTCATGGGAATTTCAAAAATTTCATGGTATTTATCTAGCCATTTTTCAAGGATGAAGTTGGAGGCACTATGGGTTTCAATTAATTCAGGAACCATTAAACGGTGAGGAAGCTCATTTCAATGAATGCTCTGAAGAACTCTCACAGGCAAGTCTTCCCAAAGAGTGGCCAAAAGGTCACATGAAGCCAGACCCATTGAGGTCTACAATGTGAGTTCCATGTGTGTTTTGACTCTCAACTATGGCTGCCAAGTCTTTAAAAATAAAATCATGTTATATCCTGGCTGAGATTCCAAGTGCTCTGTGGAAATCCACACTGGCCTTAGATCTCAGTTTCCAAGGGTCACTCTCATGCGTGGCCTAATAAAATCCCGACAAAATTTATGGCAATACTGCTCTGAGGTCAGTTCCAGAACTCAGTCTCTAATGGGAGTCACACCAGAGTTCAAGCCCAGGTGGACCCAGTCATCTCTTCCAACCACGATACAAATGTCCACAATTAAAACCAAAACACTCCCACATGGCCCTTATCTTCTTCCATATAGACACTAATCATTACGTCTGGTAGCAGGTTTCCATGAGGGGCGCAGCCCACAACAGTGTCCAAAATAAGCTCCCTTTTTCCCTCATTTTCCTAAAGTCTGTGTGGCCTAGACACCCTTCCTGTTAACCAAGAGTGATCAAATAGGCATGCCGTTAATGCTGCTTTGCTTCTCCAATTTGAGGCCAAATTACTGTGCGGTTTAGATTCTTTATGTGAACTGGAATCATGAGAAAACCCATGCACCTATAGGCTAGCCTCTACAGGGCTTTAAATATCTCATTTGACCCAAAGTATCACTATTATCACTTAATGGAGGTCAGGAACTTTACATAGGAAGGCGAGAGACTTCATCTACAATATCTGCACATTTAGCCATTTTTGTATTGGATGCACACATGAGATATTTCTTTGGATCCATCTAGTGCTGAGAATCTAAGCCACAGCCTCACACAGTGCCAAGAGGCTGATTCAGACACATCCCTTTCCAAAGCAATTAAGCACAGAGCCACAGGTGATGCCCATTCATTTCAATTTGAGAACTCTTTTCTTCAGGCTTCACAAAGGGGAGGCCTGAGGCAGAGACCTTCCTGACATTCAGGGCAATAAAACAATAGGTAAGCAAATGGCACAAAGCAGGCTTTCTCCACTGAGACTTTACTGGTCATACTGATATCTGAGTTTTCTAAGAAGCTCGTCATTCCCTTCAGGTATCCAGTACATGTCCATGTCACAGAGCTTGGAGGTGGTACATATCTTGGGCACAAAAGCATGAGCCTATTCTTTAGAGAGGCCAGAATTCAGGAAGAAAACAGGAACTTTGGAGGATAGCAGATGTTGCCCATCCATAAGTCAAGTAGCAGTCCATTCATAAATTGGGCAGTATGAAGGCTGGCAAGCTTTCTACTAGACAGGACACATCCATTGATGCATTCTCTCTTCTTATGTCTACAACCACGAACACCGTTTTATATACAGACATAAAAACACTCGCCTTGTCAAAGTACTTACCAGAAAGAGTTCACTCAATCCAAACAAACCGCCTTTGATACCTATTCTCAGAACAAGTGAAAACCACAAACCTACACCTACACCCATAAAAGCACCTCCTTTCCCTAAGTAATTCTGAGACTATTTGGAGTGTCCTCTGACTAGTGGGCCACAGTATGTTCCCTTTAAATGGCATGTTCTCTCTCAGATCTGTCCTCCTTAGCCAACTCTGTAAAGTTGTCAGGAGCCAGCATTGAGCAACTACCTTTTTCTCAGGAAAGGCCCCTCTTCAGAGCTCTCTTGGCATTTTGCCATCCTCACATCAGTAGGTACCAAGAAAGACTGACTCTGTCTTTGGTAAATCCAAACAAGTGAGACCACTGGGACTGGGACTGGGACTGGCTCTGTGTGCCTGGCTTCCTGGATCCCAAGTTCAGATAGTTCCATCAACAAGGAAGTGAGGTGAGGTCAATTCCTTCAGGAACTGAATGAGGTCACTGCCTTGGCAACCACTTTGTCCTAACATTTGCTTCCAAGGGTCCCATGAGATGCAGGCTGCCCCTACTACCTGTGACAGTTTCACAAGTTAGAATGGTATATCAACCATAGGCACCCGGGAACAACTCTCTAAACAGGCCTGGTTTGGTCCATCTTCTCTACATTAAAATTTGAGTGCCTGATTCAGACACAACCCTTCATACTGACCAGGTTGTTTTCCATGGAAGATGACTTTTGCTCTCTCAGGTCCTTCATAGCTGCCTACATCTTCTCCAGTGATCATATCTGCATGGATCTTTGAGGTTCTCAGCAGATGAACAATCCCCTACATTCCTGTATTGTAATACCAACTCTGTGCCTGCTCTTCTGTAAAGTTAGATTGAGGGAAGAGTGTATGGTTATGTTTAATAACTTGTTTGATATGGGTTAGGAATTATTCTGCTGGATGAATAATGGTATTGGGAACCTGAGATATTTATAAGAATATAGAGTTGGAATATTGTAATGGTCGGGAAGGCATAGGAGGAAGAGACCACCAAGAGACTGTCTCATGCAACAACAAAGGGTTTATTGAGGGTCCAGCATGCTGGGGCTCAGAGCTCACTTGAATAGAGCAGAGAGTCCTGAGAACAGCTTAAACAGAGCTTATATACTTTCCTTGGAGAGGGCAGGGAGGGAAATTTATTGATGCGTCAGGGAGAGTGGGCAGTTTGCTTTCAACGGGATGATGGAGTACATTCTGCAGTTTGGCAGTTGGGGACAGCACATTCTGGGAACAAGATTAGCAAACAGTTCTCAAGATTTCAACAGTGTTTTATTAAGCATACAGAAAAATAGGAAGTGACAAGTACCTATTTTATTAACTTTTTATTCCCCAATTCTTCTTCTGGTTACTTTTAATCATGAAAGTGATCATTGAAGGGTGTCACATTTTATGTCTCCTAGTGGGGTATATTGTTGTCTGATTACCATAAGTTTAAATTGTCCAATTTGAGCTTCGAGAAAGGAAACTACATGGTTGAGCCAACAGGGTCCTACAGTTAGCAATAATATGAGGATTATTAATGGACAGGCCTGGGCTTATGAAAGCATAGTTAACCAGAGGGACTGTGTGAACCAAGACTCAAACCACCCTTTTTGGGCCTCTCTCTCTCGTTGACACTCTTAAAGGCATTTTCTTAATATACTCATAGGTTCTTATACAACTCCAGTATGGTAGCATAAAAACAACCTTCTTCCCTCAATGCAGCACAAAGTCCCCCTTCTCTCATGAAGAGAAGGTTTAACCCTCGCCTGTTCTGTAAAACAACTTCAGAGAGAGAGGTTAAACATTCCTGTAAAGCTGTGATGGAGGTTTTATTATCTTTAATTTTTGGTCTATTGCTGCTTCTAATTGGGTCATTTGTTGTGTCCCATGGACTAGGGTTCCTGTGCTCACTCCTGCAGCAACTCCTATTCCTAATAGGATGGCTAAAGTGAGAGATACAGGTTCCCGGTGGAAACAGGTTGTATGCCCTCCGATTTGATCTTTAAATGAACATGCATCATCCTAGAACACTCTGGGAAACATCTGCACCATTACATAATTAATCACATCTGTTGACCATTTCATGAAAACATAAACAATGTTTAAGTATATAGAATTATACTGTTGTTGGTACGGAAAAGGAAAGGAATCTAAGATAGCACCGAAGACAGGGAAACAGCCCTATTTGGTTGCAAACGGATTTAGAGGGTATTGCTTCTGTTGTAATCAATTAATCTTCTGAACCCCAAGTTTAGGTAGTTTCAGAATTTGTACCCAACATGTAAGGGAAGGGGCTCAGAAGTTCACAGTCTGCAGAAGTTCACAAAAAGCAGTTTTTGTTTCTGTTATTTTTTCCTCTGTTCTCGGCAAGTTAACTTTTCAAGGACACTTGGGACAGGGAGAGCTTTTTTTTTTCTCTTTTTTTTTCTCCCTGCCAGCTGTTACCATGGAGCCTAGTTGGTAACTTCTTTACTTAGAATTGTAGCCATCTCTGAGAATCCCCAGCTCAAGGCCAGAGGCCTTGTTCACTTATTTTGTGAAAAACTCGTAAGGGGGTGTCTAGCTTAGGAGTGCTGATTTTTCCAGCCACTGGCCAAGTAGAACAGGGCGACATGAAAACACGGAGTTTATCTACATTGAATTCTTTTATAGGGACTCTTTTGCTGAAAGTCCTAAAGTCAGCAATGGTGAAGACTTCTGGAGAAGGTCATATAAGACTTTTCTGTGGGCCTGGTGAAGAGGGGCAAGACGTGGAAAGCAAGGCTGAGAGCAGCTCCGTTTATCTGAGAATTAGGAAGGAGAGATGTAAAAGAATATTGGGAAAGGGGTTTGTGATTTTCCTGGCAACAAAAACTTGAGCAGTAGAACAGGTAGAGCAGAGGGGACGACAGGAGTGAGTATCCCAAAAAGCCTGTGAGGGACTTTAAATTCTTAGTCACCTGTTTTCAGTGATGACAAGGCAACTTTAAAGGTCACTTTCATTACATCTTGGATAGTGGTCTGAGGGATCTCCTCAGCTGGTTTGAGCTTTGGGTTAGCTGGTAAGAGGACCTGATGGGACCTGCTCTGGGCACTTACTGGAGAAAAGAGGACTGAGTGGGTGGAGGGGTACCTCAGTACCTGATACCTCAGCAAGGGCGCAATTGTCTGAGAACCGGCCGAGGTTTGGTTTTTTGATCTAGTAAATGGAGGGGAGAAATCAGGTTGCTCAGGTGGGAGTGAAAGCAGAGAGTCTGGAGCAGAAGGCTGAGGGTTAGGATCTATTGGAGAAGCATAGTTCAGGACGTGAGTGAAGGAGGGAAAAGGTCTTCACATAGGGGAATCTCCTTCCACCCTTTTGATCACTTGTAGAAGTTAAAAATGTCATGCATAATTTGAGGATCTAGAGAGCCTTCTGGGGTCCATCGGTTTTGGTTGTCTAATTGGTAATATGGCCAATGCTGTGTACTGAATTTGATGGGGAGTTTGGGTTCCACCAGGCAGTCCCTGTATGCTAACATCCCCATGACTTACAGAAGAAGTTGGCTTTTTCCCCTCACAGCCGTGGCTCTTTGTGGCTTTGATAGTCTGCCATGCAAACATAGTAATCTGGGCTAGCCAACCTGCATCTTGCTCGCGTGTCCCTACATCCATAATGTTTGTTTCCATTATCGATGATACAGAAGGTATTTAATAGAATTTTAGTGGGATCCACTTTATCAGATATATCCCAATAGGAAAAACCTATAGCCAGCTGACAAATGTCTGGGTGGAGAGATGGCCACCAGGTCCCTATGGGGGCTGTAAGCGAGATAGACCATACTTCTTCTCTAGTAGGATTTGTGATCAGCCATCGCTGATGAACCACCTGATGAGGTTTAGGACTACTGGTGGCCAAGGGGAGAGTCTATAGCCTTATTCATATGGTGAATACACAATTTGAAAGGGTTACTAGTCATTTCCAGTTTCCAGCAAGAGTCTGGACAGAGCGCAGGCTTGAGATGAGAGGCATGGATCCAGGAATTGATTCCGTATACATTTACTGATGTAGGTGTTATAAGTAGTACCTGGTATGTTCCTTTCCATCGGGGTTCCAGGAATGAAACCTGATGTCTTCTTATGTAGATGAAGTCTCTTACATTATATTGAAGTGGAGTCCCCTTGTCCCCAGTTTGGTAGGCCGTGGCCAGCTGTTTGAACAGATATCAATGAGTTCTTTCAAGAGCTTTAAGTCTGTCAAGCTAGGGGGTGTGGAAGGGATCCTTAGGTCTTAGAGTTGGGGTTAGGTCCCTTACTGGAGGAAGGGCACCATAGAGAATTTCACAGGTGGTGAGGTTACACAAAGAAACAGAGGGAGTATTTCTTGCATGAAACAGTGGATAAGGCAGGAGCATAGTCCAATCTTTTATGCAGGTCTCTAAGAGTAATTTCGTAAAGGTCTATTTAATGGTTCTATTTATTTTTTCTACCTGTCCTGAGTTCTGGGGTCTATAAGCATAATGTAACTACCAATTAATAACCAGGGTACTGGTTAACCTATTCTCAGAACATGAGACAAAAAAAGAATCCCACACCAACACCCACAAAGGCACCTGCTTCCCCCAAGTACATCTGTGACTATCTGGAGTATTCTCTGACTGGTGGGTCATACTATGTTCCCCAAAAATAGCCTGTCTTGTCTCAGATCTGGTCTTCGTGGCCAACTCTGCGAAGATTTCAGGAGCCAGCATGAGCCACTACCTGCTTTCTCAGGAAAGGCCCCTCTTCAGAGCTCTTCTGGCATTTGGCCATCCCCACATCAGTAGGTACCATGAAAGACTGACTCTGTCCCTGGTAAATCCAAAGAAGTGAGCCCACTAGGAGTAGGACTGGGACTGGCAATGGGTGCCTGGCTTCCTGGATCCCAAGTTCAGAGAGTTCCAACACCAAGGAAGTGACGTGAGGTCACTTCCTTCAGAAACTGAAAGAGGTCACTCCCTTGGCAACCACTTTGTCCTAACAGTTGCTTCCTATGGTCTCTTGAGATGGAGGATGCCCCTACTTCCTGTGACACTTTCACAAGTTAGAATGGTATATAAACCATAGGCACTCAGGAATAGCTCTCCACACAGGCCTGGTTTGATCCATCTTCTCTACATTAATAAGAGAGAGGCTGATTCAGATACACTAGTTTATCCTGACCAGGTTGTTTGCCATGGAAGATGACTTTTGCTCTCTCAAGTCCTTCATAGCTGCCTACATCTTCTCCAGGAATGATTTCTGCATGGACCCTTGAGTTTCTAAGCAGGTGGAAGATCCCCTACATTCCTGTATTGTAAGACCAACACTGTCCCCGCTCTTCTGTAAAGTTAGATTGAGGGAACAGTGTATGTTAGGTTTAATAACATGTTCAATTTGGGTTAGGAATCATTCTTCGGGATGAATAATAGTATTGGGAAACTCTCTCAGATCTGGTCTCCTTGGCCAACTCAGTGAAGTTTTCAGGAACCAGTGGTGAGACACTGCCTGCTTTCTCATGAACTGGCCCTCTTCAGAGCTCTCCTGGCATTTGGCCATCCTCACATCAGTAGGTACCAAGAAAGTCTGACTCTGTCCTTGGTAAATACAAACATGTGAGCCCACTGGGATTGGGACTGGGACTGACTCTGGGTGCCTGGCTTCTTGGATCCCCAGTTCAGAGAGTTCCATCACCAAAGAAGTGAGGTAGGTCACTTCATTCAGAAACTGAATGAGGTCACTGCCTTGGCAAACACTTTGTCCTAAAAGTTGTTTCCTAGGTTCCCATGAGATGGAGCCTGCCCCTACTTACTGTGACACTTCAAGCTAAGAATTGTATATCAAAAATCGGCACCCGGGAACAGCTCTCCACACATGCCTGATTTGGTCCAACTACTCTACATTAAGAAGAGAGAGGCTGATTCAGACACATCCCTTCATTTTGACCTGGTTGTTTTCCATGGAAAATGAATTTTTCTCTCTCAGGTCCTCCATAGCTGTCAACATCTTCTCCAGGGATCATTTCTGTAAGGACCTTTGAGGTTCTCAGCAGGTGGAAGATCCCCTACATTCCTGTATTGTAAGACAAACTGTGTCCTTACTCTTTTGTAAAGTTATATTGATGGAAGAGTGTATGGTTAGGATTAATAACATATTCGATTTGAGTTAGGAATCATTCTGCAGGATGAATAATGGTATTGGGAATCTGCGATATTTACAAGAATAAATAGGTGAAATGTAAGTATGAAAACAGAAATCTAGGTAAGATTTGAAGCCCAGAAGGGAATTGGGCCTTTGATTGTGACACTTAGCTTTGAATTATGTTCTGCACAGATGTCTCAGATAAATCGATATAAAATGGCATAGGACCTTGTACCTTGGATGATTGAATGTCGAAGAGAATATCCAGTCAAAAGGGGACAGTAGGTGGATTAGGAAGATAGTAAGTAAGTTTAGAAAAAAGAATGAGTATAGGAATTGGACCAAAAGTTCTTTAGCAACAGGGTTTCGGTTAGTGAGTGAATGTCAATGTCAGCACATGTGAAGAATGAGTCACAATGATGAACTGGGGAAAATATGTAGGAAAGCAGATATCTATAGAGACATTATGAAATCAGACAAAGTATAAAGTGAGTGATAGTATTAGATATTTTCAACAGGGTTGAATATGAATATATAATCTTAGGAAGAAACAAATATGTAATCATTAATAGGATTGACATTTGAGAGCATTAGCCAAATTGGACATGGATTTTTTTAGTAATCCATGTTTACATTCCATTTAGTCTTTGGTACAATCATAAGTGTGAACTTTGCATTTTGTGTCCAGAATATTACTGTGATAAAATGTTTATGTACATCAGTTGACAGAGTATTTTTTTCCACCATTTCTGGGAGCAATATTTTGAAGACATATAAATTAATATTGGGGGTACAAAGAGGTGTACCCTGTGTCTATGTATGTAGAGATAATGCATGAAGAGACCATACTGTGAATAAATAATATAACTGATTACACTTTAAATAATCGATTGAATTTATATCTGAAAATATGCAGAAAATCTTATATTGATATACAATCATTAATTCCAACCAATTATACATATAATGGTAATATTACTTTAATGGTTTATCAAGACGGGTGTGTGAGATTTGCTTCAAAGCGATAATGGAAATTGAAAATAATGTGTTTGGAAAGAAGTCTCATGAAACGAGCAGTCAAGAAACATTAAGGAATACATGTGTTCTGAATCAGGAAGTGATTGAAAGTGAAACAAATGCCTATCAATTTGATAAATTGTGCATGAAATATTTATCCTATGATGTGCATTAACTGAAGAAATAGTAATGTACCAGAGTTGAATAAAAATGAACGTCAAAATAGACTTCATGTCCCATAGGAATCTATACGCATTGATGTTAAACTGGGTGAGTTACTGTAGAAATATTAGGAGTTGTGTGCACCATTCACTGAAGTTTGTTTTCAGTACTAGGAAACAAATATGTATTTCAGGTGGATGAATATTTCTGATAATAATCTTGTGAAAAGTTGATCATAAATCCACATATATGAATATGAATGAATTTAGGGAGTGTATAATAAGACACATATATTTCATATTTTGAAAAATCTGGAGAGTATATATATATATATATATATATATATATATATATATATATATATATATAAAACACACACACACACAGACATTAAAAAGTAGCAATATATATGGCAATCTAAATTAATCATGAAATATATATCATCCACAGATCCAAAAATATTCATTTTACTGAACATGGGTTTATGTATAATGTTGTTCAACTAGGAAGCTCACCCATAGGTTGAATTTTCAGTTCCAACAGCGTTTAGAATGAGTGATCTATTCTCACAAATTGTATCTGCCAATTCATCCACCTCACAAGAATGTACGTGTGGTACCAGGTAGGATTTGATATGTGCATATAAAAATACATGTGCTGAATAGGCTACAGAGAAAGGGAGACAGGAATTCAAATATTTGTTAACTTTCAAACACATGGAGAACTATTTAAATTGAAAATTTGCTAGATTTATAACTCCTACACTACATAATGCAAAAGGCAAGTCCAACTATGCAGCATGCCTCCTCTGAACTGCTTGTATTTCTATTTTGTTGGGGTAATTTATCTCCATCATATTTGCATTAGTAGTCAGAGTCCAGTAGGGTAGGTTTTAGTGTCAGGGATTAAGTATTTCGAATGAAAAATTAGATAATGAATCCAATGTGTATGCAAAAAATCTTCCCATTCTCATCCAGAACAATGCCTTGACATTACATTCGCCCCAAGTAATACACAATTAGAGGAGAAGAGTTAGAAAATCTGTGAATACATATCTGGAATGGAAAATGCTCAGGAGTTCACAAGCTTGGATGTGGAAGGGGAGTTTCCAAAAGTAAGGGACAGGGTTAATAGACCCAACCTGATCATTTATTAAAATTGGGAGCCCACTTGCCAGAAAGCCATGAAAAGATAATTTTGGATTTATTATAAATTACTGCAAATTCTGAACCTGCTTGAATGTTTGCCCATGCCTTAAACTCACCCATGCCTGGCTCTCTGACCAGATTGCAGCCCTCTCTGAAACTTTAGTGACACCTCATAAATATTTTCTTTCCCTGGCCAGACAACGAGTCTCTGAGGCTCTAATGGTCCTCATAATTTCTGATGTTGGGGTGAGCTTAAAAAAAAAAAGTAAACTACCGTTAGTGTGATGCTTGTTAAAGTTCTGTTATCTGTAACCCCCTTTTTGTGCATCTTTCTGGGCTATATAGCTGGGCTATAGGAAAGGTGGGTTTGCTGTCTTGCTCCCGCCATTTTGGGAGGGAGAGGTAGCCTTTCCCTTTGAAATAATTAGCTTGCCTTAATTTGATTTTACTAGGAGTCAGTGGTCTTTACATGCGTTCCTGGTCTAATATTTTGGAGTTCCCCAGTGAGATGACCCTGCCGGACAAGATCACAAGACCAGACTGCTGTAAATTCTGAAGTTGGCCTTCCTTCCAGGGCTCCAAGCTTGAGAGCAACTCTAGGGTTTGTGCAACTTGAGATGGTCCAAGGCCTTGGAGTTAGCCTTCAGTTCAGGGAGCACTGCAGTGAACCACCGCATTAAAACTATTAGCAAGCACCTGGTGGAGGAGGCATCCATAGGTAATTGGTGCCTTTATAACATCTGATATCCGGTTAAGGGAGATCTCTTCTGATGACAGAGAGGTGGACTAAGGAGGCTCACATATACTCCTGTCTGGGACAGTAACAAGAATCATTCTGTCATCTGTTCTGTTCTCTAGGGAATTCATCTGGAAGGGTAGAGAGGTGCCAACGGGCACGCATGCGCTCCTACGGGGAGCTTTAGGAAGACATTGCATTGCTCCTCTGTTTTCCTGTTTCGGCGCCGGATTTCTGTTTTTTTTTTTTTTTTTTTTTTTGTTGTTGTTGTTTTGTTCTGTGTTCTATATGTTTTTTGTTTGTTTGTTTTTGTGCATTTTGTTGTGTGATTTCTGTGGTGAAAACTTAAGGATATCGGACATGAAAATAAAGCAAGTAAGCCTGACACCCTTTGGACTGAGTTTAAAGGAACTGCATTGAACTTTACACCCGTTTGTTAAGCAGTATGATAGAAGCCCCTAACTGGCTGCCTGGAGCACACTCACTGCAGAGGGCAGTGCCTGCGGGGGACCTAAGAACTGAGTATCTCCCAGGTTAATAAGTGAAACTCCTTTAAAATCCCTTGTCCCTCCAGATAAAGAGAGTCACAACCTTTTGGCAGAGTCCCTGTGTTTATCTTTGTTAGCAAAGCAATAAACCTTCGTTTTTCTTTTTCTCAAAACCCTGTCCTCATTTTTAAATTGGCATTAATTGGCTTCAAGTTCAGGAACCCAACTTTAAGTTACAAATTTTGATAACCCACCCGCACCCTGGAACTTTTTGAGAGCTGACTACAGAAATGTTAGGAGATGGAGCATGCTTGTGGTGGAACTGAAACAGAGGAGCAAATCCTGTAAGTAAAAGGAGGGACTGAGGGACTCCCAGCAGCTGCTGAAGCCTTATTTTTTCAGAGAATTCCCTAGGTCTTTCCCTGCAATTTAACGATAATGCCACCTCTGTCATCTTAAAAAAGAGGGAAAAAAAAGGGGACACTAAATGCAGGAAAGTCACTATGGAGACCCTTGATTTTACATTTCAGGATGCTCCTCTGTGAAAACATCTGGTCCCCTTGTGGGGACATCTGTGGTGCAACTGGTGTAGGAGATTTTTCTCTTATCTGCTCTGTTTTAAAGGCTTCTGTCTGTCAGTCATAGTCTGGAGCTCCTTTCTGTCTGTCGTGTGTCTTTGTTTCTGGTACTTTAAGACATGTGCAATAATGTGTTGATATTATATATTGTTTCTTGGGAATGATTTTACCTGAATGTGTGTCTAAATGATGATGTTTTATTGTAACAATCTGGTAGCTTATTGGGTTTTTGAAGCATTGCAGAATCTTGCCGTTAAAAGTCAGATTGAGATAATTGTTTAGTTTATGATTTCAGATAATTCATGCCAGAGAACTTAAATACTTAGGATGGAAAACTAAAGAACTCTACTTCCAAGTTGGCAAGAAATTTTCCAATCATTCAGTCTTTTTTTTTCACCAATTTTTAATTGGGTAGCCTGGGAAAATGTCACTGTGTGTACCAGTGCATTAATTTGGACAAGGATAGTAAATCATAGTATGGTATCTGTTGACAACACAAGATGTAAAGATATAAAATTTTGTAAATTTTGTCTTAAGCTTGTATCAAAATTTTCAACATCCTATCTGGAAAATTATGGTTAAAATGCGTTAGACCTGAGGTGTCTGCTCAGAATAGCAGTTTTTTCCTGCTCCTTCCAGACCTCAGCCAGGACTTAGATTGAAATGCAAATGAAAGAAGCCTGCAAGATCAGTAGGAGACTGATATGAGGCTTAAGGAAAAAAAAAGTAAATAGTATGGTATTTACTAATTACTGGTCAGTGATTTTTTCTAGGACTCTTATTTTTTTCCTTAGATCCTTTAATTTTTCTAACTCATAATTTTGATCCTACAGACCTAGGTTAATGTTTTTCTGATCAGTTCTATCTTTGACCAACTGTGGAGTTTTTAAAACATGGCAATGGAGATTTCACCTGCTAAAAGCTACAAGGCCTTTACTATTATTATGTGTGCACACTTTTGTTATTTGTTGTATGTCTATATATATATATATATTCTTAATCATATATATGATACAGAAATTAACATATATAAGGAGCGCTCATAATAAAAAAAGCACTCATAAAAACAAATTTTAAGGGATGCCCTCTCTCACCACTTCGGTTCAACATAGTTCTCGAATCACTGGCCAGAGCAATTAGACAGACGGAAAAAATTAAAGGCATAAAAATAGGAAAAGAACTCAAATTATCACTATTTGCAGATGACATGATTCTATACCTAGCAGACCCAAAAGGGTCTACAAAGAAACTACTAGAGCTAATAAATGAATTCAGCAAAGTGGCAGGATATAATATCAACACACATAAATCAAAGACATTCCTGTATATGAGCCACAAATCCTCTGAAATGGAAATGAGGACAACCACCCCATTCACAATATCCTCAAATAAAATAAAATACTTGGGAATCAACCTAACAAAAGAGGTGAAAGACTTATACAATTAAAACTACAGAAACCTAAAGAGAGAAATATAAGAAGATCTTAGAAGATGGAAAAATATACCCTGTTCATGGATAGGTAGAACTAACATCATCAAAATGGCGATATTACCAAAAGTTCTCTATAGGTTTAATGCAATGCCAATCAAAATCCCAACGGCATTTCTTGTAGAAATAGAGAAAGCAATCATGAAATTCATATGGAAAAATAAAAGACCCAGAATAGCAAAAACAATGCTAAGCAGGAAGTGTGAATCAGGCGGGATAGCTATACCAGACTTCAAACTATACTATAGAGCAATAGTAACAAAAACAGCAGGGTACTGGTACCAAAACAGGTGGGTGGACCAATGGTACAGAATAGAGGAAACAGAAACCAATCCACAAAACTACAACTATCTTATATTTGATAAAGGGGCTAAAAGCATGCAATTGAAGAAGGATAGCATCTTCAACAAATGGTGTTGGGAAAACTGGAAATCCATATGCAACAAAATGAAACTGAATCCCTTTCTCTTGCCATGCACAAAAGTTAACTCAAAGTCGATCAAGGAACTTGATATCAAATCAGAGACATGGCGTCTGATAGAAGAAAAAGTTGGCTATGATCTACATACTGTGGGGTTGGGCTCCAAATTCCTCAATAGGACACCCATAGCACAAGTGTTAATAACTAGAATCAACAAATGGGACTTACTCAAACTAAAAAGTTTTTTCTCAGCAAAAGAAAGAATAAGAGAGGTAAATAGGGATCCTACGTCCTGGGAACAAATCTTTACTCCTCACACTTCACACAGAGCCCTAATATCGAGAATATACAAAGAACTCAAAAAATTAGACAATAAGATAACAAATAACCCAATCAACAAATGGGCCAAGGGCCTGAATAGAAATTTCTCAGAGGAGGACATACAATCAATCAACAAGTATATGAAAAAATGCTCACCATCTCTAGCAGTCAGAGAAATGCAAATTAAAACCACCCTAAGATACCATCTCACTCCAGTAAGATTAGCAGCCATTAGGAAGTCAAACAACAACAAGTGCTGGCGAGGATGTTGGGAAAAGGGTACTCTTGTACATTGCTGGTGGGACTGCAAATTGGTGCGGCCAATTTGGAAAGCAGTATGGAGATTTCTTGGAAAGCTGGGAATAAAACCACCATTTGATCCAGCTATTCCCCTACTCGGTCTATTCCCTAAAGACCTAAAAAGAGCACACTATAGGGACACTGCTACATCCATGTTCATAGCAGCACAATTCACAATAGCAAGACTGTGGAAGCAAAACCTAGATGCCATTCAATAGACGAATGGATAAAAAATATGTGGCATTTTTACACAATGGAGTATTACTCTGCATTAAGAAATGACAAAATCATAGAATTTGGAGAGAAATGGATGGCATTAGAGCAGATTATGCTAAGTGAAGCTAGCCAATCCCTCAAAAACAAATGGCAAATGTCTTCTTTGATATAAGGAGAGTAACTAAGAACAGAGTAGGGACGAAGAGCATGAGAAGAAGATTAACATTAAACAGGGATGAGAGGTGGGTGGGAAAGGGAGAGAGAAGGGAAATTTCCTGTAAATGGAAGGAGACCCTCAGGGGTATACAAAATTACATACAAGAGGAAGTGAGGGGAAAGGAGGAAAAATATGAGGGGGGAGAAATGAATTACAGTAGAGGGGGTAGAGAGAGAAGAGGGGAGGGGATGGGGGAGTGGGGATAGTAGAGGATAGGAAAGGCAGCAGAATACAACAGACACCAGAATGGCAATATGTAAATCAATGGTTGTGCAACTGATGTGATTCTGCAATCTGTATATGGGGTAAAAACGGGAGTTCATATCCCACTTGAATCAAGTGTGAAATATAATATATCAAGAACTATGTAATGTTTTGAACAACCTACAATAAAAATTAATTTAAAAAAAGTGGATCCAAAGATCTTTAATTCACGTGATTAAAATTGTTCAATTTAAATTGGATAAACAGATAAAAATAAATGTTTTTAAATTTAAGCTTACAAGTTTTTATAGGTGTTCAAAAATCTAATAAAATATTAATATCTACAAAATGTCTAAAATGCCTTGATTCTAGGACTTTTCCTTCAACAAAAAAAATGGTTTACACTCTTCAATACATTTGTCTAATATTTTAATAAATAAGTAAAGTAAATTTGATGTGGAATTTCTCATTCTTGAGTACATTTGTTAGATACCCGATTGATTTACTAAGGTCTGTATCAGATTGTAAAAATCAGTCATGTGTTAAAGAGACAAAAATTTCTGAAAACATAAGTTTACCCATAACATTGTGTTTATTAAGTTTTATTTTTTTCTAGAGCAAGCAACCATAAAAATTAAACAACTGATTAAATAAGAACTGTTATTTTAGAGCACTCTACTGCCATTTCTTTAAAAGCTAAACTTGGTTAATCTAGAAATATCAATGTAATTTTGATGCTATTAATGTGCTCATATCTTCCAGGTATAGAAGTCTGTAAGTTAGAAACATTTAAAGAGCATTATATCAAGCTGGTATTCTGAAGTTGTATGTTAAAAAAAATGTACTGGGGATTTATTTACCTGTTATCAATAAGATATGTAAAGTTTTATGTTACTTTTTTCATTGGGGAACAATTTAAATGTATTTTTAAGTTAATCAGAGCCTAATATATGTAAAGGTTAAAATCTTTCAGCCTTTCTTTAATCCATGTTTTAAATGTGATGTCATATGATGTTAGATAATGTTCATGTGACCTCAAACAATTTATGTAAACTTTGTAAAATGATATTTAAAAAACAATGATCAGCTTTAGAACTAAAACACTTAATATTTATAAAGAGGCCTGCCTTACCTGAGATAAGGCTCTGTGTCACATCTTACTACATGTGAGAATGACTACAAAAGGAGTAGGTCAGATTTTATTTCATTTAAAGTTATGTTCAAAAGTTCTTTTGTTTTTCTGTGAAGATTACTAGGATCTCAAACAGGGCATATAATGTATAACTCAGCCAAAAAATTCAGGGTAGCTATTACAGAAACTAAGTATTTTTACTCTTGTTAAAAAATTTTATTTTTAATTTGCTTATAAGTGATCTAAAGATTCCCTGTTAGTCTTTTACCGAAGTGTTGCTTTAATAACACAACATGGGTTAATTTAAGATAATAAGTCATCACCTACAAGACAGACAGAATAATACATATCCCAATTAATGAAAAGATAAATAATAATTAAGTTATAGATATTAAAGCCCAGTACTCTCAATATAAGGCTGTTAAAATTTATTTGCTGGATGTTTAAGATTAGGATTTAAAATTAAAGTTAAATGAATCGGCCAAGAAAACAAATATTAATATTTTAAGGTATACACTTTATGTTAGCCTCCCAAAATAAGTAAGACTGGAGGTTACAAAGAAGGATTCTCAGACAGGAATGCCTGATAACTATAAAAAGAGACTATTAAGAGGAGCTGCCAGAGGCAGAAAATTTAGTTTAGGGCCTACAGATATTCCTAACCTACAGAGGTAGGCTTGGTGTTTGCTAGTACGATTATCCAGCCCTGAGTAACAGAATTAAAGGTTTCTCTATTAGACACAGAGGTCATACTAGAAAAAGGATTTTGCAAGATCAGATGACATTAAATTAATAAACTGTATCTTATGGGGAGGGACAACTGTAAAACAAAAAATTAAATATTAAGTTGACAGTCCTGATAACTGAGGATATTAAAGAATGGTGAGGGAACTTCTATACGGTGACATGTTCCAGCTGCTGCAACATTTATTCATTACTCATGGTTTTTGTTACTCTCATAGAAGAACCCATTCCCAGATGACTTTACAACCTGTTCTTCCCCAACCAGACTTCAAACCAAGCTGAAATCTAAAAGGCAACTCATGTCCCTCAACTAAATTCTAAAAGGCAACTCATGTCCCTCATGCCATGACCCTTACGTCACCCTCTCTCAGCGCAGAAGAATCCAAAATGCGTGAGGCCTCCCTTCTTACAACAATGGAGCCAAAAATAAATAGACTATCAATATACGTAATTAATTAAGTCAGGTAAAATCAGGGAGACCCGTTTTGGGTGAGTTCTAGAAATTTGGAGACTGTTACCTGAGGGATTTAAATTTCCTCAGTGCACTTCCCTTAATCTATCAAAGATTTGAAAGGAACACATAAGAAAAGGGGGGAATGATAGGCCCAACCTGATCTTTTATTAAAATTGGGAGCCATCTTGCCACAAAGCCATGATAAGATAATTTTGGCTTTACTATAAATTACTGCAAATTCTGAACCTGCTTGGAATGCCTGCCCATGCCTTGAACTCACCCATGTCTGGCTCTCTGACCAGATAGCAGCACTCTGTGAAACATTAGCGACACATCATAAATATTGGCCTTCCCTGGACAGACAATGACCATCTCTGAGGGTCTAATGGTCCTCACAAATTCTGATGTTGGGGCCAGCAAAAAAAAAAAAAAAAAAAAAAAAAAAAATATATATATATATATATATATATATATATATATATATATATATAAACTACCATTAGTGTGATGCTTGTCCGAGTTCTGTTATCTCTAACCCCCCTTTTGTGTAACTTTCTGGGCTTTAAAGCTGGGCTGTAGGTAAGTTGGGGTTGCTGTCTTGTTCCGGCCGTTTTGGGAGGGAGAGTTAGCCTGGCTGGTGAAAATAATAAGCTTAGTTTAATTTGATTTTAATTGGAGTCAGTGGTCTTTTCTTGCATCCTTGTCTAACAGGTAAACACTCCACAAACATGGAGCTCTGCTGGCCTAACAACTTTTTGAGAAACTGCCTCTGAGGTTGGACACTTGAAATATATGTTGTTTTCAGGAGCTTTAGCTTCCTTTGTTGTGAGACCATCAAAGCTGGCTCTGCATCTATGTGACCTGAAGAAATTGGTTTCTTATTTTCCAATGAAAATGAGGCAAAGTGCTGAATTCTCTCTTTGTAGGTAAAGTGTGGCCACTGAAGGCTAAGTGTCTCCCTGTGTGGACTGTGTACCCATTTAGTCATCCTCCACTATTCATGGTGTTTCTTGCTGCTGCACTGGGAGTTTGGTATTTGCTCTACGAAATACAAGAAGTTCAACTGGGACACAGTGCTGAAGGTAGTTCTGTCACGTGTGGTCGGTCAGAGTCTGCAAGAGAATGCACCAACCAGGATTCTATCCCACATAGCTTGCCCACTTGAAGATAGCAACCTGATTTGTAACATTGCCCTGAAACCTCTCCATATAACAAGATGCCTTTACATATAAGGGTCTGCTGGCTGCACCATGTCAGTCACAAGCCATTTGGAAGTCAATGGTAGATCCAAATGGCCCCAACACAAATGTTTTATCCCACACCTGCACACCACAGTTCTGGGCCCAATACTCAGCAGGCTCCAACATACTGGCATTTCAGTTCTACACCATTTTCATGAAACCCAGTCAATCAAACCACTGTCTGGAACACTCCTGATCAGCAACAGGACATCCAAATGTTCTCCTCTGACACCTGGTTATGGGAATTTCAAAAATTTCTTGGTATTTATCTAGCATTTTTCACGGATGAAGTTGGAGGCACTGTAGGTTTCAATTCTTTCAAGAACCATTAAATGGTATGGAAGCTCATTTCAATGAAAGCTCTGGAGAATTCTCACAGTCAAGGCTTCCCAAAGAGTGGCCAAAAGATCACATGAACCCAGGCCCATTGAGGTCTAGAGTGTGAGGTCCATGTTTGTTTTGAATCTCATCTATGGCTGCCAAGTCTTTCATAATAAAATCATGTGATATCCTGGCTGAGATTCCCGATGCTCTGTGGAAAGCCACCCTGGGACTTGATCTCAGTTTCCAAGGGCGACTCTAATGCGTGGCCTCCTAAAATCCCAAGAGAACTCATGGCAATATTTCTCTGAGGTCAGTTTCAGAACTCAGTCTGTAAGGGGAATCACACCAGACTTCAAGCCCAGGTGGACCCAGTCATCTATTTCAACCACCACACAAATGACCACAATTAAAACCAAAACACTCCCACATGGCCCTCATCTTCTTCCATATAGACACTCATCATAACCTCTGGCTGGGGTTTTCCATGAGGGGCAAAGCTCACGACAGTGTCCAAAATAAGCTCCTTTACCCCTCATTTGCCTAAAATCAGGGTGGCCTGGACACCATTCCTGTGAACCAGTAGTGATCAAATATGCCTGCCATTTGTACTGCCCAGCTTCTCCAATATGAGGCCTACTGACTGTTTGGTATAGATTTTTTATGTGAATTGGAGTCATGAGAAAACCCAAGCAATTACGGGCTAGCCTCTGCAGGGTTTTGAAGAACTCATTTGACCCAATGGATCCCTCTTCTCACTTGATGTAGGTCAGAAACCTTACAGAGGAAGGCGAGGGACTTCAACCACAATGACTGCCCTTTTGGCCATTTTGGTTTTGGAAGCACAAAAGGAATGTTTCTTTAGATCCATCAGGTGCTGAGAATCTAAGCCACAGCCTCACACAGGGCCAAGAGGCTGATTCAGACACATCCCTTTTGGAAGAAATTAAGCAAAGAGCCACAGGTGATGCCCATTCATTTCCATTTGAAAACTGTTTTCTTCAGGCTTCACAAAGGGTTGGCCTGAGGCAAAGACCTTCCTGACATTCAGGGCAACAGAACATTATGTAAGAAAAGGCCCAAAGCAGGGTTTCTCCACTGAGATTTTACTGGTCACACTGTTATCTGAGTTTTCTGAGATGCTCACCATTCCCTTCAGCTATCCAGTACATGGCCATGTCACAGAGCTTGGAGGTGGTACATATCTTGGACTCAAAACCATGAGCCTGTTGTGGAGAGTGGACAGAATTCAGGAAGAGTACAGGAACTTAGGTATATTGTAGGTGTTGCCCATCCATAAGGCAAGCCACAGTCCTTTCATAAATTGGGCAGGATGAATGCTGTTAAACTTTCTCCTGGAGAGGACAAATCCATTGATGCATTATCTTTTCTAATGTCTACAACCAGAGATACAGTGGGATACACAGATATAGAAACACTTGCCTTGTCAAACAACTTACTAGAAACAGTCCACTCAATACCAAACAAATAGCCTTTCCTACCTATCACGCCTTTCCTACTGTATCAACATACACTAGTTATTCATCACCCCCTGCCCCGGTTATTTTGCTGCAGTGGGACTGCTGCAGATGGTGGCCCATACAGGGAGCCCTGGGACACTTGGGGGTAAGTGACGAATAAAAGCTGCCCATCCATAGATAGGATGGGAGCAAATCTGCTCATCCCTAGGCAGATAGGGGGAGAGGAAAAACGGTCATTTCAAAAAATGGAGAAGATTGATACAGTATGATTGTGTCTTGTTTTATCTCAGTGTATTGTATTGTCTTTGTGATGAAAATAAGGAAGGGGTGAGAAGTAAATTGATAATGGAAAGAGGCACCCCAGTGGAAACAAGTGCAATTAGGGCATGTGTTGATGGAAGCCCAGGAAGTCTAATCAGAAAGAAAAAGAAAGTTAAGAAGAAGAAGGATTATCAGGAAAAAAAGTTTCAGCAAAAGGCTGTTACTGAATACTTTTCGTTTCCGGAGTGTGTGTGAATAGGCGCCTCGGCTGCCACATGCTCAAGCCAGTCACTGTGCAGCAAGGGCTTTTCAAGCAGTGGCAGCCGGCAATTCCCCGCCCCCAGCCTGGGGAGCGGGGCCCCGTGGCAGTTTGAGTCCTGGACACTCCCCAGGGCCATCTGTGGCTGCCCAGGATGCTACAGCCTGCCATAGATGCTACTGGCTCCCTGATGTTTGGTCATTTTCAATGCCAATAACTAAGCTACAATGGTTCTCCCACACCCGGAAGATAATAAATAATAAGCACTATTAAGGCTTTTTTCAAATGTAAAAAACCTTGAGATAATGTACTAAATTTTTCAGAAGGTTGTTTTCTTAGCACCTGGTGGAATACTATAGGATTTTCTTTAGCCAGTGGTAGGAGTTCCTGCCTTCATCCCAGTGCCGGTGAGGACAAGGGTGGAAGAATTTCCAGTGTTGCTGAAAACCGGAGGAGACTTCGGCTGAGAAACGGAGGAGACTTTGGATCAAGCTAGCTGCCTTCAGAACTTTCCTGGGCTGTGATTTAAGCTAGCTGCCTGCAGAATTTACATGGACTGTGATTTAAGCTAGCTGCCTGCAGAACTTACCAGGACTGTGATTTAAGCTAGCTGCCTGCAGAACATACCTGGACTGTGGTTTACCTGAACTGTGAGTTAATCTATTGAGACACTGCTTTACCTGGACTGAGACAACAAACTGTAATCTATAACAAATTTTAACTCGGTGTCTTTGCTAACAGTGTCATTGCTGGTATTATTTCTCCAAGTTCTTCATCAATTGGCTTGTATTGTGACATTTTGTATCCTCCCTTTCTGTTTGTAGCAGGTTATTTATGGTGTTTCTGTAAAAACCACTGTGGTCTTTATTTAAATTAAATAAAAGGGGGAAATGTTAGAGTCTGTAAACATGTCAAAATAACACCTGGCATTTTGCCAGGGGAATGTTAGAGTGTGTAAACAAGTCTGGATGATGCCTGGCAAAATGCCAGAGGGAGTGGTTTGAGATGTAACAAAAGCGAGCCATTAAGTGTGGAGATTCCTGATTGGTTGACTGCAGTATCTAGTTTATGTTAATTAGATAACCTGGGTGGAATGTATAAATACCTCTATTGTCCTACAATAAATGGCTTCCACTCCTGCTATATCAACATACACATGTTATTCATAACCCCCACCCCCCGGTTATTTTGCTCCAACCGGACCGCGGCAGTATCTGCCAAGTCAGAAACCTCTCAAGTATGAACATGTGATACCAGGTAGGATTCTATATGTGCATATAAAAATACATGTGCTGAATAGGCTACACAAAAAGGGAGAGAGGAATTCACATATTTGTTAACTTTAAAAACACATGGAGAACTATTTTAATTAAAAATTGACTAGATTTATAACTCCTACCCTATATAATGCAAAAGGCAAGTCCAACTATACAACATGACTCCTCTGAACTGCTTGTATTTCTATTTTGTTTGGGTTATTAATCTCCATCATATTAGGATTAGTAGTCAGAGTCTAGTAGGGTATGGGTTAGTGTCCAAAATAAGCTCCCTTGCCCCTCATTTGCCTAAAGTCATGGTGGCCTGGACACCCTGCATGTGAACCAGGAGTGATAAAATAGGACTGCAGTTAATACAGCTCTGCTTCTCCAATTTGAGGCCTACTGAGTGTCAGGTAACGATTCTTTATGTGATTTGGAGTCATGAGAAAACACAACCACTTCTTCAGGGCATTGAAGAATTCATTTGAACCAAAGGATTCCTATTCTCACTTGATGTAGGTCAGAAACCTAACAAAGGAACGCAAGAGACTTCATTCACCATAACAGATCTTTTTGCCATTTTGGTTATGGATGCACACATGGGATCTTTCTTTAGATCCATGAGGTGCTGAGAATCTAAGCCACAACCGCACACAGGGCCAAGAGGCTGATTCAGACACATCCCTTTACAAAGAAATTAAGCAAAGAGCCACAGGTGATGCCCTTTCATTTCCATTTGAAAACTGTTTTCTTCAGGCTTAACAAAGGGGTGGGCTGAGGGAAAGAACTTCCTGACATTCAGGGCAACAGAAATATAGGTAAGAGAATGGCCAAAGCAGGATTTCTCCACTGAGGCTTTCCTGGTCACACTGATATCTGAGTTTTCTGTGATTCTCCCATTCCATTCAGCTGTCCAGTACATGGCCATGGCACAGAGCTTGGAGGTGGTATATATCTTGGACACAAAACCATGAGCCTATTCTGGAGAGTGGCCAGAATTCAGGAAGAAAACAGGAACTTAGGAATATAGTAGGTGTTCCCCATCCATAAGACACACCGCAGTCCATCCATCAGTTGAGCAGGATGAATGCTGGGAAGCTTTCTACTAGACAGGATGCATCCATTGGTGCATTCTGTTTTTTAATGTCCAAAACCACGTACACAGTGGGATACACCGAACTAGAATCACTCACCTTGTCAAACGATTTACTAGAAACAGTCCATTCCAAACCAAACAAACCACCTTTCCTACCTATTTTCAGAACATGAGACAAAACCACAAACTCACACCCACACCCACAAAGGCATCTCCTTCCCACAAGTAAGTCTCTGACTCTCCAGTGTGTCCTCTGTCTGTTGAGCCAAACTATGTTCCCCGAAATGGCCAGTCCTGTCTCAGTTCTGGTTGCCTTGGCCAACTCTGTGAAGTTGTCAGGATCCAGTGGTGAGCCACTACCTGCTTTCTCAGGAAAGACCCTCTTCATATCTGTCCTGGCATTTGGCCATTCTCTCAGCAGTAGGTACCAAGAAAGACTGACTCTGTCCTTGGTAAATCCAAACAACTGAGCCCAGTGGGAGTGGGACTGGGACTGGCTCTGGGTGTCTGGCATCTTGGATCCCAATTTCAGAGAGTTCCAATACCAAGGAAGTGAGGTAGGACACTTCCTTCAAGAACTGAATGAGTTCACTCCCTTGGCAACCACTTTGTCCTAACAGTTGGTTCCAAGGGTCCCATGAGATAGAGGCTGCCCCTACTTCCTGTGACACTTTCGCAAGTTAGAATGGTATATCAACCATAGGCACCCGGGAACATCTCTCAACAAAGGCCTGGTTTGGTCCACCTTCTCTACATTTAGAATAGAGAGACTGATTCAGACACGACCCTTCATCCTGACCAGGTGGTTTGCCATGCAAGGTGACTTTTGCTCTCTCAACTCCTTCATAGCTGCCTACATCTTCTCCAGGTATCATTTCTGCATGGACCTTTGAGGTTCTCAGCAGGTTTAAGATGACCTACATTCCTGTATTGTAAAAACAACTCTGTCCCTGCTCTTCTGTAAACTTAGATTGAGGGAAGAGTGTATGGTTAGGGTTAATAAAAGGTTCGATTTGGGTTAAGAATCATTCTGCAGGATGAATAATTGTATTGGGAACCTGTAATATTTACAAGAATGTAAAAGTGAAATATTAGAATGAAAACAGAAATCTAGGTAAGATTTGAAGCCCAGAAGGGTATTGGGCCCTTGATTGGGATACTTAGCTTTGAATTATGTTCTGCAGAGATGTCTCAGATAAATTGATGTACAATGGCATAGGACCTTGTACCTTGGATGATGGAATGTCGAAGAGAACTTCTAGTCAAAAAGGGATACTCGGTATTATTTGAAAGATAGTCAGTAGGTTTAGAAAGCAGAGAGAGTGTAGGATTTAAACCAAAAGTTCTTTAGCAATAGGGTTTCGGGTAGAGAGTGAATGAAAATGTGAGCACATGTGAAGAGTCAGTCACAATGATAAACTGTGGAAAATATGTAGGAAAGCAGATATTAATAGAGACATTAGTAAATCAGGCAAATGATAAAGTGATTGATAGGATTAGACATTTTCAACAGGCTTGAGGTAAAATATATAATCTTAGGAAGAAACAAATATGTAGTGACCAATAGGATTCACATTTGAGAGCGTTAGGCAACCTGGACATGGATGTTTTTAGTAATGCATACTCACTTTCCATTAAGGCTTTGGTAAAATCATAAGTGTGAACTTTGCTTTTTGTGTCCAGAAAATTACTGTGATAAAATGTATATGTAGATCAGATGACATAAGTATTTATTCCACCGTTTCTGGGAGCAATATTTTGAAGATATATAAATTAGTACTGGCGTTACAAATGGGTGTACCCTGTGTCTAGGAATATAGAGATAATGCATGAATAGACAAAACTTTGATTAAACAATGTAACAAGTTCTAAATTTAAATAATGGATTGAATTGATATCTGAAAATATACAGGAAATCTTATATTGATATGCAATCATTCAATCCAACCAGGTATCCATCTTATTTTAATATTAGGCTTATGGATTATCATAAAGAGTGTGTGAATTTTGTTTCAAAGGTGATTATGGATTTCAGAAATAATGAGTTTGGAAAGAAGTCTCATGAAGAGACCAGACAAGAAACCTGGAGGAATACAAGAGTTTTGAATAAGGAAGTTATTGAAAGCGAAACAAATGCCTATAAATTTGTGAACTTGTTAATGAAATATATATCCTATGATGTGCATAAACTGAAGAAATAATAATGTACCAGTTTTGTTAAAAAATGAACGTCAAAATACACATCATGTCCCATAGGAATCTACAAGCATTGATGTTAAACTGGGACAGTTACTGTAGAAATATTTGGATTTGTATGTACCATTCACTGAAGTTTGTTTTTAGTACTAGGAAACAAATATGTATTTCAGGTGGATGAATATTTTTGAAAATAATCTTGTGAAAAGTTGATTATAAATCCACATACATGTACATGAATGAATTTAGGGAGTATATAATAAGACACATATGTTTCATATTTTCAAAAATCTGGAGAGTGTATATCTATCTATCTATCTATCTATCTATCTATCTATCTATACACACACACACACACACACTCAAACAGACATTAAAATGTAGCAATATATATATATATATATATATATATATATATATATATATATATATATATATATATATATCATGAAATATATATAATCCACAGAGCCAAAAATATTAATTTTACTAAACGTGGATTTATGTATAATGTTGTTCAACTAGGAAGTCACCCATAGTTTGAATTTTCACTTCCAACAGCATTCAGAGGAGTGATCTCTTCTGACAATTTGTATCTGCTAAGTCAGCAACCTCTCAAGAATGTACATGTGATACCAGGTAGGATTCTAAATGTGCATATAAAAATACATGTTCTGAATAGGCTACAGAGAAAGGGAGAGAGGAATTCACATGGTTGTGAACTTTAAAAACACATGGAGAACTGTTTCAATTAAAAATTGACTAAATTTATAACTCCTACCCTATATAATGCAAAAGGCAAGTACAACTATACAACATGAATCCTCAAAACTTCTTGTATTTCTATTCTGTTGGGGTTATTATTCTCCATCATGTTAGGATTACTAGTCAGAGTCTAGTAGGGTATGGGTTAGTGTCCAAAATAAGCTCCCTTGCCGCTCATTTGCCTAAAGTCATGGTGGCCTGGACACCCTGCATGTGAACCAGGAGTGATAAAATAAGACCGCAGTTAATACTGATCTGCTTCTCCAATTTGAGGCCTACTGACTGTCAGGTATAGATTCTTTATGTGAATTGGAGTCATAAGAAAACCCAAGCACTTCTTCAGGGCTTTCAAAAATTTATTTGAACCAAAGGATCCCTATTCTCACTTGATGTAGTTCAGGAACCTAACAAAGAAAGGCAAGAGACTTCATCCATCATAACTGATCTTTTTGAAATTTTGGTTTTGGATGCACACATCGGATCTTTCTTTAGATCCATCAGGGGCTGAGAATCTAAGCCACAACCGCACACAGGGCCAAAGGGTGATTCAGACACATCCCTTTGCAAAGAAATTAAGCAAAGAGCCACAGGTGATGCCCATTCATTTTCATTTGAAAACTCTTTTTTTCAGGCTTCACATGAGGGTGGCCTGAGGCAAAGAACTTCCTGACATTCAGGGAAACAGATACATAGTAAGAGAATGGCCCATAGCAGGGTTTCTCCACTGAGACTTTCCTGGTCACACTGATATCTGAGTTTTCTGATATTCTCCCATTCCCTTCAGCTGTCCAGTACATGGCCATTTAACAGAGCTTGAGGTGGTACATATCTTAAACACAAAACTATGTGCCTATTCGGGAGAGTGGCCAGAATTCAGGAAGAAAACAGGAACTTAGGCAGATAGTAGGTGTTGCCCATCCATGAGGCAAGCCGCAGTCCATTCATCAATTGGGCAGGATGAATGCTGCGAAGCTTTCTACTAGACAGAACACATCAACTGATGCATTCTCTTTTCTAATGTCGACAACCACGGACACAGTGGGATACACAGACATAGAAAGACTCGCCTTGTCAAACGACTTACTAGAAACAGTTCACTACAATCCAATCAAACCGCCTTTCTTTCGTATTCTCAGAACATGAGACAAAACCACAAACCCACACCCACACCCTCAAAGGCACCTCCTTCCCCCAAGTAGGTCTGTCATATCCGGAGTGTCCTCTGACTGGTGGGCCATACTATGTTCTCCCAAAATGGCCTGTCCTGTCTCAGATCTGCTCTACTTTGCCAACTCTGTGAAGTAGTCAGGAGCCAGCGGTGATCCACTACCTGCTTTATCAGGATAGGACCCTCTTCAGAGGTTTCCTGGCATTTGGCCATCCTCAAATCAGTAGGTACCAAGAAATATTGACTCTGTCCTTCGTAAATCCAAACAAGTTAGACCACTGGGACTTGGACGGGTTATGGCTCTGGGTGCCTGGCTTCCTGGATCCCAAGTTCAGAGACTTCCATCACCAAGGAAGTGAGGTGAAGTCACTTCCTTGAGGAACTGAATGAGGTCACTGCCTTGGAAACCACGTTGTCCTAACATTTGCCTCCAAGGTTCCCATGAGATGGAGGATGCCCCTACATCCTGTGACACTTTCACAAGTTCGAATCGTATATCAAACATAGGGACCAGGGAACAGCTCTCCACACAGGCATGGTTTGGTCTATCTTCTCTGTATTAAGAAGAATGAGGCTGATTCAGACACATTCCTTAATTCTACCAGGTTGTTTGCCATTGAGATGACTTTTGCTCTCTCAGGTCCTTCATCGCTGCCTACATCTTCTCCAGGGATCATTTCTGCATGTACCTTTGAGGTTCTCAGCAGGTGGAAGATCCCATGCATTCCTGTATTGTAAGACCAACACTGTCACTGCTCTTCTGTAAAGTTAGATTGAGGGAACAGTGTATGGTTACGGTTAATAACATTTTCATTTTCGGTTAGGAACCATTCTACTGGATGAATAATGTTATTGGAACCTGTGATATTTATTAGAATACAGACGTGAAATATATGTACATAAACAGAAATCTAAGTAAGATTTGAAGCCCAGAAATCATTGGGCCCTTGATTGGGATACCTATCGTTGAATTACATTCTGCAAAAATGTCTCAGAGAAATCGATATACAATGGCATAAGACCTTGTAACTGGATGATTGAATGTAGAAGAGAACCTCCAGTCAAAAAGTGATAGTCGGTAGGATTAGGAAGATAGTAGGTAGGTTTTAAGAAGAAGAGTGAATATAGGATTTGGACCAAAAGTTATTTAGCAATAGGATTTCGATTAGAGTGTGAATGTAAGTTTCAGAACATGTGAAGATTTAGTCACAATGATGAACTGTGGAAAAGCAGATACCAATAGAGACATTACAAAAACAGGCAAAGTATAAAGTGAGTGAGAGGATTAGACATTTTCAACAGGGTTGAGTTTGAATATATAATCTTTGGAAGAAACTAATTTGTAGTTACCAATAGGATTTTCATTTGAGAGCATTAGGCAACCTGGACATGGATGTTTTTAGTAATCCATGTTCACTTTTCATTTAGCTTTGATACAATCATAAGTGTGACCTTTGCTTTTTGTGTCCAGAATATTTCAGTGATAAAATGCATATGTAGATCAGGTGACATGGGTATTTCTTCCAACATTTCTGGGAGCAATATTTTGAAGACGTATAAATTAGTGTTGGGGGTACAAAGAGGTGTACCCTGTGTCTATGAATATAGAGATAATGCATGAAAATACCACATTGTGAATAAATAATATAACTGGTTCCACTTTAAATAATGGATTGAATTGATATCTGAAACTAAGTAAGAAATCTTATATTGATATACAATCATTCATTCCAACCAGTTGTACATCTAATGGTAATATTAGGGTTATGGTTTATTATGAGGGGTGTGTGAGTTTTGCTTCAAATGTGATAATGGAAATCGAAAATAATGTGTTTGGAAAGAAGTTTCAAGAAAAGACCAGTCAGAAACGGAGGAATACATGTTTTCTGAAGGAGGAAGTGATTGAAAGTGAAATAAATGCCTATAAATTTGTGAACGTGTGGATGAAATATATATCCTATAATGTGCATAAACTCAAGAAATAGAAATGTACCAGTGTTGAATAAAAATAAACTTCAAAGTACATATCATGTCCCATAGGAATCTACTTGCATTGATGTTAAACTGGGTCAGTTACTGTAGAAATATTAGGATTTTTTTTTTTTGGTGTTATACTACAATTTATTTTAGCACTAGAATGCCACAGAATGTAGAGGAAAGAGCAATGGATTTTTAGTTATAGCACTAATAATCCAACATTTAATGACTTTTTTGGGGAGTCTAGAAATTACATAAGGATATGTAACATATATTTTATTATTTAACATTCATAAATGCTTGGGATTTTAGTATATTTCTAGTTTTTTATTTTTTATTTTTTAAGTTGTTGATGGATCTTCATTTTCTTTATTTGTATGTGGTGCTGAGAATAGAACCCAGTTCCTCACACATACTAGGCAAACATGTTAACACTGAATCACAAACCCAGCCGCTCCACTTTTGTCTTAACATCGAACACGCCTCTCCCTCTTCTTTACTCACTTTCTTACTCATTTTTCCCCTTCTCTCTCTTCCTTTTTCGTTTTTCCTCCATATCTATTTTTCTCTCATGGCATTACAAACAGTTGTATGCTATGAAATTTAAATTTGAGACTGTTTTTTATAGTCACTATTTTTTTTTAAAAAATTTAATAATTATAATCACCTGATAGATATATTACAATACATTTATTATACATATGTGTCTATATTCATGCATATGCATTACATATATTATGTATATATATATATATATATATATATATATATATATATATATATATATATATATATACATATATATTTAAAAGTACTTTGATTAGCCTGTTAGAAATAATATACACCAAGACTTTCTTAATTCTGAAGTCTTCCAGAATTAACATCTTACAATGAAAATCAAATAAACATATTTAAGAAAAAAGGTATCATTCTTTATTATCAATATTGATAATTTAATGTTTTTTATCACGTTACGCTGTAATATGGCATATTATATCTTATGAATTAGAGAAATTTTTTTGAACAACCTATTATTTAAGGACCATATGCACTGACATTTTAAATGGCTTTCTTATGATTTCAATTTCTATCAATTATGCATTAATTGCCAAATACTTATTTTAGTACCTTTCATATTCATAATTGATATAAAGTGAATTGTTTAATTTTTCTGGTAATTAGTTACTTATTACAGTAGGGACATTATTAATAGTTCTAAATTTTTATAAGTAAATGGTACAAAGATATTTTCATGCAAAATTAAGAATAATTGCATGCTCTAAATGTTTGATTGTTGATACATATAATACAGAGCTTTTGATGAGTCTCTTCCCAGTAAAACATAAAATGCAAAGATATCGTTGGGTATGTATGTCCAAATAAAGATAATGAAAAATACACATTATCAGCTAGAAACTATTAAATAAAAGATGAAAAGAACAATCCAACACATTGTACCAACTTATCAGATGAGGCAGTATTCTGAAAGAATAGCCTAAGACTAGACCTGGTCCATGACAAAATATTTACCAAAAATTGAAATATGAAAAATATAGGAAATGCTATGAATTTTTCATGAAGGTAGGTGGATTATCCTTTAATCTCAATTAAGTGTATTTTCAAAAGTCAGTTTTCTGGTAAAATAAATTTGTGATAGATACAACTACACAAAACAAAGTTTCTGCTTAGCAAAATGAATGCATCTCAACACTTTTTTAGCTGATTTCTTGCCACTCAATTTTAAACCTTTATTTATTTATTTATTTTTATTGATTGTTCAAAACATTACAAAACTCATGATATATTATCTTTCATACATTTGACTCAATTGGGTTATGAACTCCCATTTTTCCCCAAATACGAATTGTAGAAGCACATTGGTTACACATTCACATTTGTACATAATGGCATAATAGTGATGTTGTATTCTGCTACCTTTTCTATCCCCTACTATCCCCCCTCCCCTCCCCTCCCATCTTTCCTCTCTACCTCATCTGCTGTTGTTCAATTCTCTCCATTGTTTTCCCCCCATTTCCCCTCACAAGCTCTTATATGTAATTTTGTGTAACATTGAGGGTCTCCTACCATTTCCATATGCTTTCCCTTCTCTCCCCCTTTCTATCCCCCCACTCATCTTTGTTTAATGTTAATCTTTTTCTCATGCTCTTCCTCCCTGTTCTGTTCTTAGGTGCTCTCTTTATATCAAAGAAGACATTTGGCATTTTTTTAAGGATTGGTTAGCTTAGCTTAGCATAATCTGCTCTAATGCCATCCATTTCCTTGCAAAGTCTATGATTTTGCCATTTTTTAGTGCTGAGTAATACTCCATTGTGTATAGATGCCACAGTTTTTTAACCATTCATCTATTGAAGGACATCTAGGTTGGTTCCACAGTCTAGCTATTGTGAATTGTGGCGCTATGATCATTGATGTGGCAGTATCCCTATAGTACGCCCTGTTAAGACCCTCTAGTCCGAGAAGGGTGATAGCTAGGTCAAATGGTGCATTCATTCCCAGCTTTCCAAGAAATCTCCATACTGCTTTACAAATTGGCCTTATCAATTTTCAGTACCACCAGTAGTGTACAAGTGTACCCTTTTCTCCACATCCTCGCCAACACTTATTGTTGTTTGACTTCATAATGGCTGCTAATCTTACTGGAGTGAGATGGTATCTTAGGGTGGTTTTTATTTGCATTTCTCTGACTGATACAGATGGTGAGCATTTTTTTATGTACTTGTTGATTGATTGTATGTCCTCCTCTCTGAAGTGTCTGTTCAGGTCCTTGGCCCATTTGTTGATTGGGTTATTTGTTATCTTATTGTTTAATTTTTTGAGTTCTTTGTATATTCTGGATATTAGAGCTCTATCTGAAGTGTGAGGGGTAAAAAATTGTTCCCAGGATGTAGCCTCTCTATTTACCTCTCTTATTGTTTCTCTTGCAGAGAAAAAACTTTTTAGTTTAAGTAAGTCCCATTTGTTTATTGTTGTTATTAACTCTTGGGCTATGGGTGTCCTATTAATGAATTTGGAGCCCGACCCCACAGTATGTAGATCATAGCCATCTTTTTCTTCTATCACATGCAGTGTCTCTGATTTCATCACTAGCTCCTTGATCCATTTTGAGTTAACTTTTGTGCATGGCGAGAGAAAGGGATTCAGTTTCATTTTGGTGCATATGGGTTTCCAATTTTCCCAGCACCATTTGTTGAAGATGCTATCCATCTCCCAATATGCTTTTAGCCTCTTTATCATATATAAGAATGTTGTAATTTTGTGGATTGATTTCTGTGTCCTCTATTCTCTACCACTGATCCACCTGCCTGTTTTGGTACCAGTACCACGCTGCTTTTATAACTATTGCTTTGTAGTACAGTTTGAACTCTGGTATCGCTATACCTCCAGATTCAAATTCCTGCTTAGAATTGCTTTTGCTATTCTGGGTCTTTTGTTTTTCCATATGAATTTCATGATTGCTTTATCATTTCTACAAGAAATGCCGTTGGGATTTTGATTGGCATCTATTTTAACCTGTAGAGAACTTTGGGTAATATCACCATTTTGATGATGTTAGTTCTGCCTATCCATGAACAGGGTACATTTTTCCATCTTCTAAGATCTTCTTCTATCTCTCTCTTTAGGATTCTGTAGTTTTCATTATATAAATCTTTCACCTCTTTTGTTAGGTTGATTTCCAAGTATCTTATTTTCTTTGAGGATATTGTGAATGGAGTGGTTTTCCTCCTTTCCATATCAGAAGTTTTGCTCCTGATATACATAAATGCCTTTGATTTATGCGTGTTGATTTTATATCCTGCATCTTTGCTTAATTCATTTATTATCTCTAGCAGTTTCTTTGTAGACCCTTTTGGGTCTGTTATATATATTATCATGTCATCCACAAATAGTGATAATTTAAGTTCTTGTTTTCCTATTTTTATGCCTTTAATTTCTATTGTCTAATTGCTCTGGCTAGAATTTCAAGAACTAAATTGAATAGAAGTGGTGATAGAGGGCATCCCTGTCTTGTTCCAGATTTTAGAGGCAATCCCTTCAGTTTTTCTCCATTTAGGATGATGCTAGCCTGAGGTTTAGCATATATAGCTTTTACAATGTTGAGGTAAGTTCCTGTTATCCCTAGTTTTTCTAGTGTTTTGAACATAAAGGGATGCTGTACTTTGTCAAATGTTTTTTTCTGCATCTATCGAGATGATCATATGGTTCTTGTCTTTAAGTCTATTGATGTGGTGAATAGTATTTATTGATTTCCGTATATTGAACCAGCCTTGCATCCCAGGGGTGAATCCTACTTGATCATGGTGCACAATTTTTTTTGGTATGCTTTTGTATTCGATTCATCAGGATTTTATTGAGAATTTTTGTATCCAAGTTCATTAGAGATATTGGTCTGTAGTTTTGTTTCTTTGAAGTGTCTTAGTCTGATTTCAAGATCAGGGTGATTTTGGCCTCATAGAATGAATTTGAAAGAGCTCCTTCTTTTTCTATTTCTTGAAAGAGCTTGAAAAGAATCAGTATTAATTCTTCTTTGAAGGTTTTGTAGAACTCCGCTGTTTACCCATCCGGTCCAGGGCTTTTTTTCGTTGGTTATCTTTTGATGGCTTCTTCTATTTCTTCCTTTGTCATTGGTCTGTTTAAATTGTGTGTGTCTTCCTGACTCAATCTGGGCAGATCGTATGACTTAAGAAATTTATTGATATCTTCACTATCTTCTATTTTATTGGAATATAGGGTTTCAAAATACTTTCTAATTATCTTCTATATTTCTGTAGTGTCTGTTGTGGTATTGCATTTTTCACCCCCTATGTTAATAATTTGAGTTCTCTCTCTTCTTCTCTTCGTTATCATGGCTAAGGGCCTGTCAATCTTATTTATTTTTTCAAAGAACCAACTTTTAGTTTATCAATTTTTTCAATGATTTTTTGTTTCAATTTCGTTGATTTCTCTCTTATTTTAATGTCGTCTACTACATTTGCTGTTGTTTTGCTCTTCCTTTTCTAGGTTTTTGAGGTGTAGTGTGAGTTCATTTATTTGTTGTTGTTTTTTGCTTTTTTTGAGGAAAGAACTCCAAGAAATGAATTTTCCTCTTAAAACTGCTTTCATTGTGTCCCATAGATTACAGTAGGTTGGGTCTGTATGGTCATTTGTCTCTAAGAATTTTTTTGTCTCCTCCTTAATGTCTTCTGTAACCCATTGATCATTCAGTAGAATATTGTTCATTTTCCATGTGATGTAGGATTTTTCCTTCCTTCTTTTATCATTGATTTCCAGTTTCATTTCATTATGATCTGATATGGTGCATGGTATTATCTCCACGCCTTTATATTTACTAAGAGTTGCCCTATGACCTAATATATGGTCTATCTTTGAGTAGGATCCATCTGCTGCTGATAAGAAGGTGTATCCACTTGATGATGGTTGATATATTCTATATATGTCGGTTAAGTCTAGGTTATTGATTGTGCTGTTGAGTTCTATAGTTTCTTTATTCAGTTTTTGTCTAGAGGATGTGTCTAATGGTGAGAGCGGTCTGTTGACGTCACCTATAATTATTATGTTGTAGTCTATTTGACTCTTGAACTTGAGAAGAGTTTGTTTTATGAGTGTGGCAGCTCATTTGTTTGCTGCATACAAATTGGTAATTGTTATGTTATGTTGGTGGATGGTTCCTTTTAACGTTATATAGTGTCCTTCTTTATCCCTTTTGATTAACGTAGGTTTGAAGTTGATTGTATTTGATATGAGTTTGGCCACTCCTGCTTGCTTCCGTGTGCCCTGTGAGTGGTATGATTTTTCCCAACCTTTTACTTTCAGCCTGTGTATGTCTTTACCTATCATATGAGTCTCCTGAAAGCAGCATATTGTTGGATTTGTTTTTTTGATCCAGGTTACTACCCTATGTCTCTTGAATGGTGAGTTTAGGCCATTAACATTTAAGGTTACAATTGAAATATGATTTGTACATCCATTCATGTTAATTTATTTATTTATTTTAGTTTGGCTAGTTTTTACTTTTTGGTTATTTTCCTCCCCCTTTACTGAGATACCTCCCACTGTTAGTTTGGGGCACTATTTTTCAATTCTTCTTCTTGTAGTATTTTGCCCAAAATCCTTTGCAGTGCTGGTGTTATGGGTGTGAATTCTTTTAGTTTTTATTCATTGTGAAAGATTTTAATTTTATTGTCAAATCTGAAGCTTAATTTTGCTGGATACAGTATTCTTTGTTGGAATTCATTATTTTTCAGTATTTGAAATACATTGTTCCAGGATCTTCTCACTTTCAAAGTTTGTGATGAAAAATCAGTCGTTAATCTAATTGATTTACCCCTGAATGTAATCCGCCTCCTTTCTCTCGTAGCTTTTAATATTCTCTCCTTGTTCTGTATTTTGGCTATCTTCATAATTATATGTCTTGGAGTTGGTCTATTATGGTTTTGAATGTTTGGGGTCCTGTAGGCTTCAAGGATTTGGCAATCCATTCCATCTTTCAACTCTGGGAAGTTTTCTAGAATTATTTCATTTAATATGTTGTCCATTCTTTCGGTTTGAATCTCTATGGCTTCTTCTATTCCGATGACTGTGAAATTTGTTTTTTTTTTATGATATCCCATATCTTTTGAATAGACTGCTCTTGGGACTTAAGCATATTTTCTGTGTTGACTATATTCTTTTCAAGTTGATAAACGTTGTCGTCATTATCTGATGTTCTGACTTCTATTTGATCTAGTCTATTTGTAATATTCTTGTTTGAGTTTTAATTAATAGTTTCCTGCATTTCTAGGATTACTGTTTGATTTTTTTTAAGATCTCTATCTCCTGGTAAAGCTTGTTCTTTGCCATTTGAATTTGTTTAATTCATTTTCAAAATATACTTTTATTGCTAGGACTTGCTGATTCATGTATTCTCTAATATCCCTTTCCATCTGAGTTAGGTAAGCCTTGAGTTTTTTTCCCTATCCCTGTTTCTGATGATTCTAGGTCCTCCTGTAGAATTAAGTTGTCCTGCATTGTTTGTACACATTTTTTTCCTTTGTTTTTTCATGATGTTCACGTTGTTTTCCATCTCTATTTGATTGCTGTTTTTCTGCTCTATTCTATAGATTTGTTTTGGTTTAATATATCTGTTGTCTCTCCTTTGTGTTGGTAGACTATGCCTGCTAAAGTGAATTCTGCTTGGAAGGAATTGCGATGGCCGAGCTCCAGTGATGTCACCTGTCTGCTATGGCGGGCCCCAGGCTCCTTGCCAGGGTGTTCAAATGGGAGTGGGCTGGGACTGATCTGTCTCTGTTTGTTTTCAACTCCCGGTCGCCGGCGGGCGGGCGGTCTCCAGCTGTCCAGTCACACAGTCAGCGGGTGGGCTGTCACTGGTGGGCGGGAGATCTCCAGCCACCCAGTTGCACGTGCAGCCAGCGGGCGATTGGTCGCTGGTAGGCAGGCGGGCACCAGCCACCCAGTCGCACCAGCAGCGGGCTGTTTGTGACCAGTGGGCGGGCGTTCTCCAGCCGCCCAGTCACGCGGGCCTGGCCTCTAGTCCCCTGTTATCTCCTGCTAGTCCTGGTTTCTCGTGCTAGACCAGATTTCCCCTGAGTGATGCCTCTCGGCAGCTCATACTGTCCTCTGGGCCTGCCGTTTCTTGGGTGTGGATGGTGTCTATGGGGAACCCCGGCACTCTATTGTTTTGATTTTTTCCTCTTGCCCCTCTCCCAGCTCTGGCTAGACAGGTTTCGTTTTCGCCGCTGATGGGAGGGGAAGTTGAAGGTCAGGTGCCTGTAGTTTTCCCAACATCTTTATGCAGGCTCTCTCTGATAATCTCTCCAATGGAAAGCCTAAGAGAGATTTTATGTGAATTCCCTGCTGTATGGGAGATGAGCTGAGTAACACAAACCTGTTTTATTGTTGCAATCTGTTGGAGAGTGGCGGTGGTTACTTCTGCTCTCCAAGATGGTGACCGTTGGTTTCCTTGGTGGAGTTTTTATTGTGGGGGGATAGAACTGTAGCACTTCCTTCCCCGTTTGAAATCCCAAACTCAGCCCGGGGCTCAGTTGGAGGTCAGCCAGCAGGATTCCACAGAATCTGCAGCAACGTTTCTCCCTGCCGGCTGGTCGCTTCTAGGTGGTGCCCTGCTGTCTCTAGCCACGGGGCAGGCCACACAGATTTGTCAGCCCGGATCTCCGGTCGCACATTTGGCTCGTGTTTGAGACTCAATTACCGGACCTCATTGGTGGAAATCATTCTTCTAGGTTTCGGTGCACACCCATTTTTCTGTAAGATCCTAACAAGATAATTTTTTGTCGTTCTAACTCGTTATTCACCTGTGAAGTGGCGCAGTTCACAGGGTGTGAGTGGCAGATTCAGAGACATCCCTTCATCCTGACCAGGTTGTTTGCCATGGAAGATGACTTTTGCTCTCTCAGGTCCTTCATAGCTGCCTACATCTTCTCCATGGCTTATTTCTCCATGGACCTTTGAGGTTCTCAGCAGGTGAAAGATCCCCTACATTCCTGTATTATAAGACCAACTCTGTCCGTGCTCTTCTTTAAAGTTAGATTGAGGGAACACTGTAGGGTTAGGGTTAATAACATGTTTGATTTGGGTTAGGAATCATTCTGTTTATGAATAATTCTATTGAGAAGCTGCAATATGTATAAGAATATATAGTTGAAATATATGTAGGAAAACAGAAATCTAAGTAAGATTTGAATCCCAGAATGGCATTGGGCCCTTAATTGGGATACTTAGCGTTGAATTACGTTCTGCACAGATGTCTCAGGTAAATTGATATACAATGTCATAGGACCCTGTACCTTGGAAGATTGAATGTAGATGAGAACATCCATTTAAAAAGGTATAGTTGTTATTGAATGGTTAATTAAATAGGTACTTGTCACTTCCTGTTTTTCTCTATGCTTAACAAAACACTGTTGAAATCTTGAGAACTGTTTGCTAATCTTGTTCCCAGAATGTGCTGTCCCCAGTTTTCAAACTGCAGAATTTACTCTCTCACCTGGTTGCATGCAAACTGCCCACTCCCACTGACCCATCAATAAACTTCCCTCCTTGCCCTCGGCAAGGAAAGTATATAAGCTCTGCTCAAGCTCTTCTCAGGGCTCTCTGCTGTATTCAAGTGAGCTCTGAGCCCCAGCATGCTGGAACTCCAGTAAACCCTTTGCTGTTTCATGAGTCAGTTTCTTGGTGGTCTCTTCCTCCAATGCACGCCCGACCTTTACACATGAAGTTTCCACTGATATCTGGCAGCGGCGGATGAGAGACCCCAACGGGCTACTCTTGGGGTAAGTAAGTCTCCTATTCCTGGTTTCAGGTTTCAGCTTAGGACTTGGAAAAATGGCTATTGATGAAGAGTGTGAGCTCTCTCCGACAGTGGCTGACAGACGTGTCACAGAGCCACAGGCCACGTTCCTGGAGGACGCCCCAGAGGACTTGGGAAATTTAGTTATAATAGATTCCTCGACTCAGTGATATTTTGTTTTGGATTTGGTATTGCCAGCCCATTGGTTATTGCCGGCTACTCAGTCCTGATCTCAGTGTTGGACGTCCATTGCCTGTCTTTATTGTCTTGTCTTGTCTGTTTCATGTGTCGTTGCTTTCACTGTTTGTGGATCTTTCATTATGGGACAGAGCACTTCAATGCTAGATCTCAGTTTAAAGGGCGACTCTTATGCGTGGTCTCATAAAATCCCAACACAATTAATGGCAATACTTCTCTGAGCTCAGTTCCAGAACTCAGTCTCTAAGGGGAATCACACCAGAGTTCAAGCCCAGGTGGACCCAGTCATCTCTTCCAAATGCCACACAAATGACCACAATTAAAACCAAAACACTCCCCAATGGCCCTCATCTTCTTCCATATAGACACTCATCATAACCTCTGGCTGGACGTTTCCATGAGGGGCATAGCCCAAGACAGTGTCCAAAACATGCTCCCTTGCCGCTAATTTGCCTAAAGTCAGGGTGGCCTGGAAACCCTTCCAGTGAACCAGGATTGATCAAATACACCTGCCATTAATACTGATCTTCTTCTGCAATTTGAGGCCTACTGACTGTCAGGTGTAGATTCTTTATGTGAATTTCAGTCATAAGAAAACCCAACCACATCTGCAGTGCTTTGAAAAACTCATTTGACCCAAAGGATCCCAATTCTCACTTGATGGACGTCAAGAACCTAACAGAGGATGGAGAGAAACTTCACCCACAATGACTGCTCTTTTGGCCATTTTGGTTTTGGATGCACACATGGGATCTTTCTTTAGATCTATCAGTTGCAGAGAATCTAAGACACAGCCTCACACAGGGCATAGAGTTGGATTCAGACACATCCATTTCCAAAGCAAGTAAGCAAAGAGCCACAGGTTATGCCCATTCATTTAGATCTGAAAACTGTTTTCTTCAGGCTTCACAAAGGGGTGGTCCGAAACAAAGTACTTCTTGACATTCAAGGCAACAGAACATTATGTAAGCAAAAGGCTCAAAGAAGGGTTTCTCCACTGAGAGTTTACTGGTCACACTGATATCTGCGTTTTCTGAGATGCTCGCCATTCCCTTCATCTATCCAGTACATGGCCATGTCACAGAGCTTGGAGGTGGTACATATCTTGGACACAAAACCATGAGCCTATTCTGGAGATTGGCGAGAATTCAGAAAGAAAATTGAAAATTACTAAGATCGTTGGTGTTGCCCATCCTTAAGGAAAGCTGCAATCCATTCATTAATTGGGCAGGATGAATGCTGGGAAGCTTTCTACAAGACAGGACAAATCCATTGATGCATTCTCTTTTCTAATTTCTACAACCACGGACATAGTGGGATACACAGACATAGAAACACTCGCCTTGTCAAACGTCTTACTAGAAACAGTTCAACCCCAAAAAACAAACCACCTTTCCTACCTATTTTCAGAACATGAGATAAAATCATAAACCCAAAACCACACCCATATTGGCACCTCCTTCCCCCAAGTAGGTCTGTGACTCTAGGGAGTGTCCTCTGACTGGTGGGCCATACAATTTTCCCCTGAAAAGTCCTGTCCTGTCTCAGGTCTGTTCTCCTTGACCAACTCTGTTAAGTTGTCAGAAGCTAGTGTTTAGCCACTACCTGCTTTCTCAGGAAAGGCCCTTCTTCAGAGCTCTCCTTGCTTTTGCCATCCTAACATCAGTAGGTACAAAGAAAGACTGACTCTGTCCTTGGTAAATCCAAACAAGTGAGCCCATTGGGACTGGGACTGGGACTGGCTCTATGTGCCTGGTTTCCAGTATCCCAAGTTCAGAGAGATCCATCACCAAGAAAGTGAGGTGAGGTCACTCCCTTCAGGAACTGAATAAATTCACTGCCTTGTAAACCATTTTGTCCTAATAGTTGCTTCCAAGTGTCCCATTAGATGGAGGCTTCCCCTACTTCCTTTGAAACTTTCACAAGTTAGAATGGTATGTCATCCTTAGGAACCCGGGAATAGCTATCCACACAGGCCTGGTTTGGTCAATCTCCTCTACATTAAGAAGAGAGAGGCTGATTCAGACACATCCCTTCATCCTGACCAGGGTGATTGCCATGGAAGATGACTTTTGCTCTCGCAGATCCTTCATAGCTGACTATATCTTCTCCAGGATTCATTTCTGCATGGACTTTGGAGGTTCTCAGCAGGTGGAAGATCCCCTACATTCCTGTATTGTAAGACCAACTCTGTCCCTGCTTTTCTTTAAATATAGGTTGATAGAACAGTGTATTCTTAGGGCTAATAAAATGTTTGATTTGAGTTAGGAATAATCCTGCGGGATGAATAATGGTATTGGGAACCTGAGATATTTATAAAAATATAGAGGTTAAATATATGAATTAAAACCGAAATCTAGGTAATTTTGAAGCTCAGAAGGGCATTGGGCCCTTGATTGGGATACTTAACTTTGATTTACATTGTGTACAGATGTCTCAGATAAATAGATATACAATGGCATTCGACCTTGTAGCTTGGATGATTGAATGTTGAAGAGAACATCCAGTCAAAAACGGATAGTAGGTAGAATTAGGTACAGAGTTGGTTTAGGAAGAAGAGTGAGTATAGGATTTGGAACAAAAGTTCTGGAGCATTAGGGTTGTGGTTAGAGAGTGAAAGTGAACATAAGTTCATGTGAAGGGTCAGTCACAATGGTGAACTGGTGAAAATATGCAGGAAACCACATATCTTTAGAGACATTATGAAATCAGGCAAAGTATAAAGTGAGTGATATGACTATGCATTTTCAACAGGGTTGAGTTTCAATATATAATCTTAGGAAGAAACAAATTTCCCCTTCCTCTCCTGTTTTCTCTTTTCTTTCCACTATACAAAGTCTAATCTGGGACAGAAAAGATCCGTCCTTTATAGGGCATATCAGGACATATACAGGATTGCCTGGAGCCCTTAGTTTGGGTAATGATTTAGCAGATAAAACTACGCATGACATACATATTTTCTCTACAGTAGAAGAAGCTACAAATTTTCATAAAAAATTCCATGTCAATGCTAATACTATACATAAGCGCTTTAAAATAACTAAGGAACAAGCTAGACAAATAATAAAACAACGTCAAAATTGTGTGACCATTTTACCACAAGTTAATCTTGGAGTCAATCCTAGAGGATTGATACCTAACCATATTTGGCAGATGGACGTCACAAACTTGCCAGAATTTGGAAAATTAAAATATTTGCATGTTACAGTTGATACTTCTTCTGAATTTTTGATGGACTCCCTTCATGCCGGAGAAAAAAAACTAAAGATGTTATAGCTCATTGCTTACAAAATTTTGCCACTGTGGGCATTCCAAAACAGTTAAAAACAGATGTTGCCCCTGGTTATACTTTTACCTCTTTTAAAGAATTTTGCTCATCATTTTGCATTACTCATATAACAGGAATCCCATACAATCCGCAGGGACAAGGCATAGTTAAATGAGCTCATCAAACTATTAAAACGTACTAATTAAACAAAAAAAAAAAAGGAATTGGGAAGGGGTATATATTCCCCAAAGATAAACTTAAAATAACCCTTTTTACTCTAAACTTTGGAAATTTGGATTCATCAGGGCTTATTCCTGTGGAAAGGCATATGTGTCCAAAAAATGTACATAAGCCCAAGGTACTTTGGAAGGATATTCTAACAGGACAATGGAAATGTCCTGACCCAGTAATTGTCTGGAGTTGAAGGTCTGTTTGTGTGTTTCCACAGGGAGAACAGCAGCCGATTTGGATTCCAGAGAGACTAACTAAAGCGATTTCTACAGATTAAAAGAATATGATTTGGCTCAAATCCATAACAGCTGATATCCAGAACTCCAGTTTGGCTATTCTTACATCTGTGACAAATCCAGGATGCTTTTTTCAATATCTATTTTATTATTACCCTTTCCCATGTCATGAAGTTCTATTTTGGTTTTTGAGCTCATACAAACCTAGGTTAATGTTTTGCTGATCAGTTCTATTTTTGGACTATAGAGTTTTTAGACATTGCAATGGAGATTTCACCTGTAAAATGTTATAAGGCCTTTACTCTTATGTTATGTGTTGTATGTATTATATTACGTGTGCACACTTGTGTTTTTTGTTATATGTTTGAATGTACGTATGTCCATATATCATATATGATGAGCGCTCATGAAAAAATGGATCCAAATATATTTTTATACACTTGATGTAAATGTTTTAATTTAAATTGGGTAAACACCTGTTGAGGATTGTTTTAAAATGTGTACAAAAAAGGAGGTTAACAGATCTGTTTGTTTACTTTCACCTTTTCTTTTCATTATATTTAATAATTCTCTTCAAGACAATGTAAATTGTTAAGAAAATTGTTTTCTTTTAGTACCTTCTGGAATGTTACATAATTTTTCTTTGGCCATTATTGCCAAAATTCCTATCTTCATCCCAGTGCCTGTAAAGACAAAGATAAAACCAATCTACAGCTTCTGCAATAGCCATCACTGAACTGCTTGCAGAACTTGCCTCGACTATGTATCACCTGTATGCATTGTGAACTCACCTGCATGCATTGTGAACAATATGTTGGTGAATTGACTTGTGGTAGTGTTGGGGTATTTTTGCTGATGATGTCATCGGTGGTACAATTTTTCCAAAAGGAGCCGTGAATTGGCTTGGTGTATCTTCCTCCCTTCTCCTGTCATGGTCGTTCAGCTAAAATATGGGGGCCAACAGAGGTGAGACAAAGAAACTCACCCCCCGCTGGTACAAAGACCTCTCCACAGGTGTGACTGTATACTGGACCTGTAGCTAGTGACGGGTAAGATCCAATTGCAATGGTACCAATCTAAGACTGGAGGCTGATACCTTGAGGTCAGCTCATTCGATAATGGGTAAGCACCATATGTACTATTGGACAACCTAAGGCAGGCATGGTCCCTAAGCCACATGCTTGTTGTTTAAACAGAGAGGGGGAGGTGTTGAGAGGCACAGCCCAAGGGGCCAAACAAACTTTCAGACTGCCGGCTGATGATTGGCTAACAGCGGCCCCAGCAACATCAAGCTAATTGGCTCCTCTGCGGTGATGCTCATTGGAGATGCTCATTGAGCAGTTTCCCCACCCTTTCAGACTGCAAGCTGATGATTGGTTCACAGCAGCCCCAGCAATATCTAGCTGATTGGCTCCTCTGTGGTAATGCCATTGGGCTGTTTCCCCACCCTTTCAGACAACGGAGCTGCTCATTGTGGGACTTTTTGGGCTCTGCCCACACGACCCAGCCAATCGACCTCAAGAGAAGGAGTGTGGAGGTTGAGAGCTTGTGGGAAGCCAGTAGTGGCAGTTGGGCTCTGAGGGTTTTTCCCGAGGAGCTAATTTTTAGTCATGTGTGGTTCTAAAAGTAATTTTAGTTTCTTTTGACAAGTGGCTCCTGAATTGTGCCCAGCCAGATTGCAGCAATCCTAAAGTGATGGAGAAAAAGAACCCAAACAGAATAGAAATACAAGCAGTTTAGAGAGGCATGGTGTATAGTTGGATTTACCTTTTGCATGATAAAGGGTAGGTGTTATAAATCTAGTCAATTTTAAATTGAAATAGTTTTCCATGTGTTTTATAGTTAACAAATATGTGAATTCCTATCTCCCTTTATCTGTAGGCTATTCAGCACATGTATTTTTGAATGTACATATAGAATCCTACCTGGTATCACATGTACATTTTTGTTAGATGGCTGACTTGGCAGATACAAATTTTTAGAAGAGGTCACTCCTCCTAAACGTTGTTGGAATTGAAAATTAAAACTATGGGTGAGCTTCCTAGTTGAACAATATAATACATAAATCCATGTTCAGTAAAATGAATAGTTTTGGATCTGTGGATGTTATATATTTCATGATGAATTTCGATTGGCATATATATTGCTACCTTTTAATGCCTCTCTCTCTCTCTCTCTCTCTCTCTCTATATATATATATATATATATATATATATATATATATATATATATATACACACACACACTCTCCAGATTTTTCAGAATGTAAAATATATGTGTCTTATTATACAATCCCTAAATGCATTCATGTTCATGAATGTGGATTTATAACCAAATGTTCACAAAGTTATTTTCAGAAATATTCATCCACCTTAAATACATATTGTATCCTAGTACTGAAATCAAAATTCAGTGAATGGTGCATAGAAGTCCTAATTTTTCTACAGTAACTGACCCACTTTAACATCAATGCAAGTAGATTCCTATGGGACATGATGTGTATTTTGACCTTCATTTTTATTCAACACTGTTACATGACTATTTCTTCAGTTTATGCACATCATAGGATATATATTTCATTCACAATTTTGCAAATTGATAGGCTTTTGTTTCACTTTTAATCCCTTCTTGCTTCAGTACACAAGTATTCCTCTATGTTTTTTGACTGGTCTTTTCATGATACTTCATTTTATTTTAGATTTCAATAATCACTTTTAAAGCAAAACTCACACACTCTTCATGATAAACCATAAACCTAATATTACCATTAGATGTATAAATGGTTGTAATGAATGTATGTATCTCAATATAAGATTTCCTGTAAATTTGTAAATATCAATTCAATCCAATATTTAAAGTTGGAACCAGTAATATTATTTATTCACAGTATGGTCTATTCATTCATTTTATCTATATTCCTAGACACAGGGAACACCTATTTGTACACCGTATACTAATTTATACACCTTCAAAATATTGCCCACAGAAATGGTGGAAGAAATACTGATGTCACCTGATCTACATATGCACTTTATCACAGTAATATTCTGGAAACAAAATGCAAAGTTCACACTTATGACTGTGCCAAAGCCTAAATGGAAAGTGTGCATGGATTACTAACAATATCCATGTCCAGATTGCCTAATTCTCTCAAATGTCAATCCTATTGGTGACTAAATATTTGATTCTTTGTAAGATTTTATACTCAACCTCTACCCTGTTGAAAATGTCTAATCCTATCACTCAATTTATACTTTGCCTGATTTCTTAATATCTCCATTGATATCTGCTTCCCCATATATTTTCCCCAGTTCATCATTGTGTCTGACTCTTCACATGTGGTGACATTTACATTCACTCTCTACCGCAAACCCTATTGCTAAAGAACTTTTTGTCCAAATCCTATACTCACTTTTCTTCCTAAACCTACTGACTGTCTTCCTAATCCTACCAACTATGCCTATATGAGTGGATGTTTTCTTCTACATTCAATCATCCAATTTTCAAGGTCCTATGCCATTGTATATCGATTTATCTGAGACATCTGTTTAGAAGATATTTAAAAGCTAAGTATCCCAATCAAGGGCCCAATGCTCTTCTGGGCTTCAAATCTTACCTAGATTTCTGTTTTTATACTTATATTTCACCTATATATTCTTGTAAATATCACAGGTTCCCAATACCATTATTCATCCAGCAGAATGATTCCTATCCCAAATAAAACCTGTTATTACCCTAACCATACACTGTTCCCTCAATGTAACTTTACAGAATAGCAGGAAAAAAGTTGGTCTTACACTACAGGAATGTAGGGGATCTTCAACCTGCTGAGATCCTCAAAGGACCATGCAGAAATGATACCCTGGAGAAGTTGTAGGCAGCTATGAAGGACCTGAGGGAGGAAAACTCAACTTCCATGGTAAACAACCTGGTAAGAATGAAGGGATGTGTCTTTATCAGCCTCTTTCATCTTAATGTAGAGAAGATTGACCAAACCAGGCCTGTGTGGAGAGCTGTTCTCGGGTGCCTATGGTTGATATACCATTCCAACGTGTGAAAATGTCACAGGAAGTAGGGGCACCCTCCATCTCATGGGACCCTTGGAAGCAACTCTTAGGACAAAGTGGTTGCCAAGGCAGTGACTTCATTCACTTCCTGATTGAGGTTACCTCACATAACGTCCTGGGTGATGGAACTCTCTAAACGTGGGATTCAGAAAGCCAGGCAAGCACAACCAGTCCCAGTCCCAGTCCCAGTGGTCTCACTTTTTTTGGATTTACCAAGGACAGAGTCTGTCTTTCTTGGTACCTACTGATGTGAGGATGGCCAAAAGACAGGAAAGCTAAGAAGAGGGGCCTTTCCTGATAAAGCAGGTAGTAGCTCACCACTGGCTTCTGACAACTTCACACAACATTCCTCCCTCAATGCAGCACAAAGGTCCCTTTCACTCATGAAGAGGAGGTCCAACCCTCAACTGTTCTGTAAAAGAACTTCAGAGAGAGAGGTTAAAGATTCCTGCAAAGCTGTTATGGAGGTTTCTAATATATTTAAGTTTTGGTCTATTTCTGCTTCTAACTGGGTCATTTGTTGTGTCCCATGGACCAGGGCAGTGGTTCCTGTGCCCACCCTTGTGGCAACTCCTATTCTTTATAGGATGGCTAAAGTGAGGGACATATGTTCCCAGTGAAACCGGGTTGTATGTCCCACCTATTCGATCTTCAAATGAACCTGCGTCATGATAGAACATTCTGGGTAACATATGCACCATTACACAATTAATCACATCCGTTTTTCATTTCATGAAAACATCAACAATGTTTTAGTATATAGAATTATACTGTTGTAGGGACGGACAAGGCAAGGCACCTAAGATAGCACCAAAGACAGTGAAACAGTCCTATTTGGTTGCACCCAGATTCAGAGGGCATTGCTTCGGTTGTAATCAATTAATCTTCTGAATTCCAAGTTTAGGTAGTTTCAGAATTTTGTACCCAACATGTAAGAGAAGTGGCTAAGAAGATCACACTCTGCAGAAGTTCACAAAAAGCTGTTTTTGTTTCTGTTTTTTTTTTTCCTCTGTTCTGGGCAAGTTAACTTTTCAAGGACAACTGGGTGGGGGAGAGCTTTTACTTCCCTTTCTTTTTTCCCCCCTGCCAGCTGTTACCATGGAGCCCAGATGGTAACTTCTTTATCTTAGAAATGTTGCCATCTCTGTGAAGCCCCAGTTCAAGGCCAGAGGAATTGTTCACATATTTTGTGAAAAACTAGTAAGGGGGTGTCTAGCTTAGGAGTGCTGATTATTTTTAGCCAGTGGCCAAGTGGAACAGGGCAACATTAAATGAGGAAGGTTATCTACACTGAAATCGTTTATAGGGACTTTTTTGCTGAAAGTCCTAAAGTCAGCCATGGTGAAGACTCCTGGAGAAGGTCAGTGAAAACTTTTCTGTGGGCCTGGTACAGAGGGGGGAGACAGAGAAGTCGGGGCTTAGAGCAGCTTCATGGATCTGAGAATGAGAAAGGAGAGATGTAAAAGAATAATGGGAAAGGGGTTTGGGATATTCCTAGCAACAAAACTTGAGCAGTAGAACAGGTAGAGCAGAGGGGAAGAAGGGAGTGAGTATCCACAAAGCCTGTGAGGGACTTTAAATTTTTAGTAACCTGTTTTCAGTGATGAAAGAGCAACTTTAAAGGCCATTTTCATTACATTTGGATAAGGGTCTGAGGGCTCTCCTCAGCTGGTTTGAGCTATGGGTTAGCTGGAAAGAGGACCTGGTGGGACCCAGTGCGGGCAGTGACAAGAGAAGAGAGGAGTGAGTTGGTGGAGGGGTACCTCAGTACCTGCTTCTCAGCCAGGGGGCAATGGTCTGAGAACCGGTGTTGGTTTGGGTTTTTGATCTAGTAATTGAAGGGAAGAAATCAGGTTGCTGAGTTTGGAGTGACAGCAGATAGTCTGGAGATGAAGGCTGAGGGTGAGGATCTATTGGAGAAGCATAGTTCAGGATGTGAGCGAAGGAGGGAAAAGGCCTCCACATAGGGGAATCTCCTTTTACCCTTTTGAGCACTTGCAGAAGTTAAAAAGGTCACACAGTATTTGAGGATCTAGAGACCCCTCTGGGGGCCATGGGTTTTGGTTATCTAATTGGTCATATGGCCAATGCTGTGTACAGAATTTGATGAGGAGTTCGGGTTCCATCAGGAAGCCCCTGTATGCTCACATCCCCATGACTTACAGAAGAAATTGGCTTTTCCTCCACACAGCTGTTGCTGTTTGTGGCTTTGATTGTCTGCCGGGCAAACATAGTAATCTAGGCTAGCCAACCTGCACCTGGCTTACCTGTCCCGACATCCATAATGTTTGTTTCCATTATTTATGGTACAAAAGGTATTTAATGGAATTTTAGTGGTATCCTCTTCATCAGGGATATCCTAATAGGAAAGACCTATAGCCAGCTAACAAATGTCTGGGTGGAGAAATGGCCACCAGGTCCCAAAGTGGGCTATATGTGAGATAGATTATACTTCTTCTCCAGTAGGATTTGTGATCAGCCATCGCTGCTGAAAGGGCTGATGAGGGTTAGAACTACTGGTGGTCAAGGAGAGACTCTATAGCTTCATCCACCTGGCGAATACACAATTTGAAAGGGTTACCAGTCTCTTCCAGTTTCCAGGCAGAGTCTGGACAGGGTGCAGGCTTGAGATGAGAGGCCAGGATCCAGGAAGTGATTCTGTCTACCTTTACCACTGTAGGTGTTATAAGTAGAACCTGGTATGGTCCTTTCCAGTGGGGTTCCAGGGATGACACCTGATGTTGTCTTACATAGACAAAGTCTCCTACTTGATATTGATGTGGAGTCCCCTCATCTCCAGGTTGGTAGGCAGTGGCCAGCTGTTTTCACAGGTATCGCTGAGTTCTTTCAACAGCTGTAAGTCTGTCAAGCATGGTGGTGTGGAAGGGATCGTTAGGTCTTAGAGTTGGGGTTAGGTCCCTTACTGGAATAGGGGCCCCATAGGGAATTTCATAGTGGGTGAGGTTACACAAAGAAACAGAGAGAGAATTTCTTGCATGAAACATTGCATAAGGCAGAAGCATTGTCCAATCTTTTATGTCGGTCTCTAAGCTTAATTTCATCAAGGTCTCTTTAATGGTTCTATTCATTCATTCTACCTGTCCTGCACTCTGTGGTCTATAAGCACAATGTAATCCCCAGGGTACTGGCTAACCCCTAACGTACCTGGGTCATGAATGCAGGTCCATTATCAGACTCTGTTACCTTAGGCAGGTCGTATCTTGGAAAAAAATCTTCCAGGATCTTCTTGACCACCATTTGTGCTGTTTCTTTCTTTCTTTCTTTCTTTCTTTCTTTCTTTCTTTCTTTCTTTCTTTCTTTCTTTCTTTCTTTCTTTCTTTTTTTTTGGTGGGGAAGGCTTTAATCCATCCTGAAAATGTATCTACAAAGACTAGGAGATATTTAAGTCCATACCTTGCATGCTTAATTTCAGTAAAGTTCACTTCCCAGAATTGTCCTGGTCTTTTTCCTCCTAGGTGCTTTCCTCCAGGAAGCTTGGAAGGGTAAGCATAAACCAATTGATGGACCCGACAGGCTTTTGTTACCCATTCAGTCCTTTTGCTGTGATTTGGTCAGTGGAAAACTCTGTTCTTGATCCTTCAGGAATGCCTGCAGTTTCTTTGAACAAAGTTGAGTGAGTTGATGTACATTTTCTACTGACATAGTTAGAGCCATGACTATAGGAGTTTTTACTGAAGGATTTAGAAATCCCACTTGGTTGCCTTCAGGGTTAAAAGTTATTTTGGCCCAGAGCTTGGTGAGCAGATCTCTGCCCATCAATGGGGCCAGGCATTCTGTGATTACTAGGAAGGATTGATGGATTTTCCTTTTCCCAGGTCTATGGTCCTCTTAGTTGTCCAAGCCCGATACTTACTGCCATTTGCCCCTTAAACTAGAGACCTTTTATTTGATAGATGGCCCAATGGGGCCTTGAGGGCTGAGTATATTGCCCCTGTATCCACTTCAAAGTTTACTGGGGTCCCCTACACTTCAAAAGTTACCCTGAGCTCCGGGAGGGGATGTTAGCCCCGACTTTTGGAGTCATCCTCAAGAGTCAGAATGGCTGGCAGGAGTGGCTGTCTCTTTCTAGGGAACTCTTTGGCCCAGTGTCCTTTTTTTTTACAGTAGGCACAGTGATCTGAGGCAAGGAGTGGCCTCTGGCGTGGGCCCAGGTATCCCTTCCTGTCTCCCTGTTTCTTAATTTCTGGCCTATTTGTTGTTGTGACCAGGACCTTAGTCAGCGCCTTAGTCTGTCTTTTGTTTCTTTTATCCTCCCTTTGTTCCCTTCTCTTCCTCAGTTTCTCTCTTAAAGTATACCTTCTCAGCTTCTCTGACTAAATCTCTCAAAGTCATATCTTGTAATCCATCTAAGCATTTTAACTTTCTTTTAATATCCGGGGCAGCTTGCCCAATAAAGGCCATTGTGACAGATGACTTTTGATCCTCTGCCTGAGGATTGAAAGGAGTGTATCTTCTATATGCCTCCATAATTCTCTCTAGAAACATAGAGAGAGGTTCTTCAGGCCCTTGAATAATCTCTCTTACCTTGGCCTAATTAGTTGGTCGCCTAGCGGCTGCACGGAAACCCACTATTAGAGCCCGGTGATAAGTGAACAGATGCTCCCTACCTTCAAAGATATGGGGGCCACAGTTGGGTTGGTTCAAAGGAAAGCTGGCTTTGATTATCTTGGGAAGTTGTGTCAGTCACGCATCTGGTCAGAGGATATTTTTTTCCAGCTTCCAGGAGTATTCTATTTTGATCCCCTGTCATGAAGACAGTCCCTATGAGTTGTTGGCAGTCATCTCAAGTAGGCTAGTGTGAAAACATCAATGACTCAACCAGACCTGTGTGCCAGGTGGGGTGCTCAGAAAAAGGGGGATTGTTATATTTCCAATTATGTACGTCTGAAGAGGAGAATGGCCAAAACTGGTAGGCTTGCATTTTTTCCCCCATGGCCGTCGTCAATCTTTGGCCCATAGGGATGGAGGGGGAGCATCATGGGAGTTCCAGTGTTTTCAACTATTCACTGCTGACGAGTTCCTATAGCCGGGCCAGCTTCCTCAAGGGAAGGAAGGGCTGTGTGTGCCACTGGGGAGCTATCTGGAGGGTGCTGTGCTCCTCCAATTGCAGAGAGGCTGAGTCAGCAGCAGGGGAATCACTTAGAGGGTGTTGGGGATTGGGGGAAGAGGGCAGGGGATAAGGAGGGGGAGGAGAATCCAGTAGAGTCAAATCTTGTGACTCAGGGAGAACAGAGGGTGGAGAAGGAAGAAGAGCAGAGGGTTTGAGAGATCATGGGGGAAGGAGTAGGAGCAGGGGAAGCGGTAAGGAAAGGCTTCACCCATGGAGGAGGAGATTTGCAGAGGTCCTGCAAAGTTAAGATATATGGCGGAATGATCCAGATGGCTATGTGGCCCTGGCTAAAAGACAATATCTCTAACTTTTTAAATTAGTGGGAAGTAGAAAGATCCTTCTAGAGGCTATCCGACTCGAAAGGTGGGTCATTCTGAGGCACAGAGCGTCTTCCAGGTCCAGTGTTTTACTAAATAAAAAAGATTCTGAGCCCTTATGTGGACTTTGGGCCAGTGATCAATGGTCAGGGACAGAGGCATTGAAGTGCTCTGTCCCATAATGAAAGATACACAAATAGTGAAAGCCACGACACATGGGGTCTCACATTCGCCGCTGCTGGATTTCAGTGGAACCTCCATATGAAAAGGTCGGGCAAGCCTTGGAGGAAGAGACCACAAAGAGATTGTCACATGCAACAGCAAAGGGTTTATTGGGGGTCCAGCATGCTGGGGCTCAGAGCTCAATTGAAAAGAGATGAGAGCCCTGAGAACACCTTAAGCAGAGTTTATATAATTTTCTTGGAGAGGGCAGGGAGGAAAGTTTATTGATGGGTCCGGGTGAGTGGGCAGTGTGCGTGCACACGGGTGAGGGAGTACATTCTGCAGTTTGGCAGTTGGGGAGAGCACATTCTGGGAACAAGATTAGCAAAGAGTTCTCAAGATTTCAAAAGTGTTTTGTTAAGCATACAGAGAAACAGGAAGTGACAAGTACCTATTTTATTAACCTTTAACTACCGACTATCCCTTTTTGACTGGATGTTCTCTTCTACATTCAATCATCCAAGGTACAAGGTCCTAGGCCATTGAATATTGATTAATCTGACACATCTGTGCAGAACCTAATTCAAAGCTAAGTATCCCAATCAAGGGCCCAATTCTCTTCTGGGCTTCAAAACTTACCTAGATTTCTGTTTTCATACATGTATTTCACCTATATATTCTCATACATATCACAGGTTCCCAATACCATTATTCATCCAGCAGAATGATTCCTAACCAAATCGAAAATGTTATTAACACTAACCGTACACTTTCCCCTCAATCTAACATTACAGAGAGGAGGGACAGAGTTAGTCTTACAATACAGGAATGTAGTGGATCTTCCACCTGCTGAGAACCTCAAAGGTCCATGCAGAAATGTCCTCTGGAGAAGATGTAGGCAGCTATGAAGGACCTGGGAGAGTAAAAGTCATCTTACATGACAAACAACCTGGCCAGGATGAAGGGTTGTGTCCAAATCAGCCTCTCTCGTCCTAATGTAGAGAAGATGGAACAAACCAGGCCTCTGTGGAGAGCTGTTCCCAGGTTCCTATGGTTGATATACCAATCTAACTTGTGAAAGTGTCACAGGAAGTTGGGGCAGCCACCATCTCATGTGACCCTTGGAAGCAACTGTTAGGACAAAGTGGTTGCCAAGCCAGTGAACTCATTCAGTTCCTGAAGGAAGTGACCTCACCTCACTTCCGTGGTGATGGAACTCTCTGAACATGGGATCCAGGAAGCCAGGCATCCAAGCCAGTCTCAGTCACAGTCCCTGTGGGCTCACTTGTTTGGATTTACCAAGGACAGAGTCAATCTTTCTTGGTACCTACTGATGTGAGAATGGCCAAATACCAGAAAAGCTCTGAAGAGGGGCCATTCCTGAGAAAGCAGGTAGTGGCTCACCACTAGCTCCTGACAACTTCACAGAGTTGACCAAGGAGACCAGATCTGATAAAGGACAGGCCATTTTGGGAGAACATAGTATGGTCCAGAAGTCAGAGGACACTCTGGATAGTCACAGACCTACTTGAGGGAAGCAGGTGCCTTTTTGGGTGTTGGTGTGGGTTTGTGGTTTTGTCTCATGTTCTGAGAATAGGTAGGAAAGACGGTTTTGAGGTTTGGAGTGAAATGTTTCTACTAAGTCGTTTCACAGGGCGTGTGTTTCTATGTCTGTGTATCTCACTGTGTCCGTGGTTGTAGACATTAGAAAAAAAGAATGCATCAATGGATGTGTCCTGTCTATTAGAAAGCTTCCGAGCATTCATCCTGCCCAATTAATGAATGGACCAGGGCTTGCATAATCAATGGGTAACACCTGCTATCTTCCTAAGTTCCAGTTTTCTTCCTGAATTCTGGCCACTCTCCAGAATAGGCTCATGGTTTTGTGTCCAAGATATGTACCACCACCAAGCTCTGTCACATGGCCATATACTGGATAGCTGAAGGGAATGGCGAGCATCTCAGAAAACTCAGATATCAGTGTGACTACTAACATCTCAGTGGAGAAACCGTGGTTGGGCCTTTTGCTTAACAATTGTTCTTTTCCCCTGAGTCAGGAAGGACTTTGCCTCAGGCCAACCCGTTTGTGAAGCCTGAAGAAAACCGTTTTCAAATGGAAATGAATGGGCATCACCTGTGTCTCTTTGCTTAATTGCTTTGGAAAGGGATGTGTCTGAATCAGGCTCTTGGCCCAGTGTGAGGCTGTGGCTTAGATTGTCAGCACCTGATGGATGTAAAGAAAGATCCCATGTATGCATCCAACACCAAAATGGCCAAAAGAGCAGTCATTGTGGGTGAATTCTCTTGTCTTTCTCTGTAAGTTTCCTGACCTCCATCAAGTGAGAATAAGGATCCTTTGGGTCTAATGAGTTCTTTAAAGCCCTGCAGAGGCTAGCCCATTGGTGCTTGGGTTTTATCATGACTCCAATACACATAAATAATCTAAATCCCACAGTCAGTAGGCCTCAAATTGGAGAAGTGGAGCAGTATTAAATGCAGGCCTATTGGATCACTCCTGTTTCACAGGAAGGGTGTCCAGGCCACTCAAACTTTAGGCAAACGAGGGGCAAGGGAGCTTATTTTGGATACTGTCTTGTACTGTGCTCCTCATGGAAACCTCTAGCAAGAGGTTATGTTCAGTGTCTATATGAAATAAAATGAGGGCCATGTGGGATTTTTTTTGGTTTCAATTGTTTTCATTTGTGTGGCGGTTGGAAGAGGTGACTGGGTCTACCTGGGCTTGAACAGTGGCGTGATTCCCCTTAGAGAGTGAGTTCTGAAACTGACCTCAGAGAAGTATTGCCATGACTTGTGTTGGGATTTTAGGAGGACACGCATGAGAGTCGCCCATGGAAACTGAGATATAGGCCCAGGGTACCTTTCCACAGAGCACTGGGAATCTCAGCCAGGATATCACATGATTTTATTCTTAAAGGCATGTCAGCCATAGTTGAGAATCAAAACAAACATGGACCTCACATTGTAGACCTCAATGAGCCTGGCTTCATGTGACCTTTTGGCCACTCTTTGGAAAGTCTTGCCTGTGAGAGTTCTCGATAGTGTTCATTGAAATGAGCATCCTCACCATTTAATGGTTCCCGAATGAATTAAAACCCACAGTGCCTCCAACTTCATCCTTGAAAAATGCCTAGATAAATACCATGAAATTTTTGAATTTCCCATGACCTGGTCGCACTGGGAACATTTGGATGTCCTACATCATTCATGAATCTATCAGGCAGTGCCTTGATTGACTGGGATTCATAAAAATGGTGTAGAACAGAGATACCAGTAAGTTGGAGCCTACTGAGTGGTGGGCCTAGAGCAGAGGTGGGAAGGTGTATGATAAAACATCTTTGTGAGGCCATGTCAATCTGCCATTAGCTTCCAAATTGCTTGTGACTGACATGGTGCAGCCAGCAGAATGTTCAATGAAATGGCATATTGTTATATGGAGAGGTTTCAGGGCAATGTTCAGAACCAGGTTTCTATGGACAAGGGGGCAAGCTATGAGGGATAGAAGCCTGCTTGGTGCATTCTCCTGAGAACCCTGACCCACCGCACAAGACAGAACTTCCTCCACCACTGTGTCCCATTTGAACTCCTTGTATATCGTGAAGCAAATACCAAAGTCCCAGTGCAGCAGCAAGAAACACCATGAAAATTGGAGGATGACCAAATGGCTTCACAGTCCCCCAGGGAGACACTTAGCCCACAATGGCCACAGTTTACCTACAAAGAGAGAATTCCGCACTGCTACCTCATGTACATTGGAAAATAAGAATCCATGTCCTCCAGGTCACATAGATGCAGACCCAGCTTTGATGGTCTCACTAGAAAGAAATCAAAAGCTCCTGAAAACAATATATATTTCAAGTGCCCAACCACATAGGCAGTTTCCCAAGAAGTCTTTAGGGCACCAGAGCTCCACATTTGAGAAATGTTTACTGTGTCCCTTACTTTGGGAAACTCCTCTAACACCTCCAAGGTTGTGAACTCCTGAGCATATTCCATTCCAGATATGTATTCACAGATTTTCTAACTCTTCTTCTCTAATTCTGTATTACTTGGGGCGGAGTTAATTACAATAAATTTTTCTGGAAGAGAATAAGAAGATTTTTGTGTAGCACATATTTGCATACACATTGTGTTCATTTTCCAATTTTCCATTCGAAATACTGATTCCCTGACACTAACCCATAGCTTGCAAGACTCTGACTACTAATCCTAATGTGATGGAGAAAAATAACTCAAACAGAATAGAAATACAAGCAGTTCAGAGGAGGGGTGGTGTATAGTTGGGCTTGCCTTTTGCAATACATAGGTTTGGAGTTATAAATCTAGTCAATTTTTAATTGAAGTAGTTCTCCGTGTGGTTTTAAAGTTAACAAATATGTGAATTCCTGTCTCCCTTTCTCTGTAGCCTATTAAGCACATGTATTTGTATATGCACATATTGAATCCTACCTGGTATCACACGTACATACTTGTGAGGTGGCCAACTTGACAGATACAAATTGTGGAACAGAAAATTCAACCTATGGGGGAGCTTCCTAGGTGAACAACATTATATATAAATCCATGTTCAGTAAAATAAATATTTTTGGATATGTGGATCATATAAATTTCACGATGAATTTTGATTGGCATATATATTGCTACTTTTTAATTGTTCTGTGTGGGTTTTGTGTGTGTGTGTGTATATATATATATATATATATATATATATATATATATATATATATATATTCTCCAGATTTTTCAAAATGTAAAATATATGTCTTATTATACACTCCTAAATTCATTAATGTTCATATATTTGGATTTCTAATCAACTTTTCACAAGATTATTCTCAGAAATATTCATCCACCTGAACTACATATCTGTTTCCTAGTACTGAAAACTAAATTCAGTGAATGGTATATACAAATGCTAATATTTCTACAGTAACTTACCCAGTTTAACATCGGTGCAAGTAGATTCCTATGTTCCATGATGTCTATTTTGACGTTCATTTTTATTCAACACTGGTATATTAGTTTTCTTCATTTTATGCACATCATACGATATATATTTCTTCCACAATTTAGCAAATTTATAGGCATTTGTTTCACTTTCAATCACTTCCTGCTTCAGAACACATGTATTCCTCCAGCTTTCTTGACTGGTTTTTTCATGAGACTTCTTTCTGAACACATTGTTTTCGATTTCCATAATCACTTTTGGGGCAAACTCACACACCCATCATGATAAACCATAACTCTATTATTACCATTAGATGTATAACTGTTTGGAATGAATGATTGTATATCAACATAAAATTTCTTATGTATTTTCAGATATCAATTCAATCCAATATTAAAAGTGGAACCTGTTATATTATTTATTCACAGTATGGTCTATTAAGGCATCATCTCTATATTCATAGACCCAGGGTCTATGTATTTGTATCCCCAATACTAATTTATAAGTCTTTAAAATATTGCTTTCAGAAATGGTGGAAAAAATACTCTAGTCACCTGATATACATATACATTTCATCACAGTAATATTCCTGACACAAAATGCAAGGGTCACACTTATGACTGTACCAAAGCCTAAATTGAATGTGAGCATGTATTACTAACAACATCCATGTCCTGGTTCCCTAATGCTCTCAAATATTATTCCTATTGGTGACTACATATCTGTTTCTTCCTAAGATTATAGATTCAAACTCAACCCTGTTAATAATGTCTTATCCTACCACTCACTTTGTACTTTGCCTGATTTCCTAATGTCTCCATTGATATCTGCTTTTAAATACCTTTTCTCCAGTTCATCATTGGGAATGACCCTTCAAATGTGCTGACATTTACATTTACTCTCTCACCAAAACCTTATTGCTAAAGAACTTTTGGTCCAACTCCTAGACTCACTCAAATGGGTTCTTCAAAGCCCTGCAGAGGGAAGCCCAGAGATTCTTGGGTTTTCTCATGACTCCAATTCACATAAAGTATCTAAACCCCACAGTCAGTAGGCCTCAAATTCGAGAAGCAGAGCAGCATTAATGGCAGTCCTATTTGATCACTCCTGGTTCACAGGAAGGGTGCCCAGGCCACCCTGACTTTAGGCAAATGAGGGGGAAGGGAGCTTATTTTGGACACTGTCTTGGACTGTGTCCCTCATGGAAACCTCTAGCAAGGGATTATGATGAGTGTCTACATGGAAGAAAATGAGGGCCATGTGGGAGTGTTTTGTTTTTAATTGTGGTCACTTGTGTGGCGGTTGGAAGAGATGAATGGGTCCACCTGGGCTTGAACTCTGGTGTGATTCCCCTTAGAAACGGAGTTTTGGAAATGACCTTAGAGATGTATTGCTATGAATTGTGTTGGGATTTTCGGAGGCCAGGCATGAGAGTCGCCCATGCATGACAATACGCGTCAAATTGGAGAAGCAGAACTTAATGTCCAAATCCTTTACTCACCCTTCTTTTTAATCCTACCGTCTATCTTCCTAATCTCAGATAAATACCATGATATATTTGAAATTCCTATGACCAGGTGGCACTGGAGAATCTTTGGATGTCCTGTTTCTGATCATGAGTGTACCAGACAGTGGCTTAATTGACTTGGTTTTATGAAAATGGTGTAGAACAGAGATGCCAGTAAGTTGGAGCCTGCTGAGTAGTGGGCCTAGAGCAGTGGTGTGCAGATGTGTGATAAAATATCTGTGGTGGGGTCATGTGGATCTTCCATTGGCTTCCAAATGGCTTGTGACTGAAATAGTGTAGCCAGCAGACCCTTATATGTAAAGGCATCTCGTTATATGGAGAGGTTTAACGTCAATTTTAAGAAACAGGTTGCTATGGTCAAGGGGACAAGCTATGTTGGATAGAAGACTTGTTGGTGCATTCTCCTGGAGAACCTGACCCACCACACATGACAGAACTCACTCTAGCATTTTGTCCCAGTTGAACTCATTGTATTTCGTTAAGTAAATACCATACTCCCAGTGCAGCAGCAAGAAACACCACAAAAAGTGGAGGATGACCAAATGGCTTCACAGTCCACATGGGGAGACACTTAGACCCGAGTGGCCACAGTTTACCTACAAAGAGAGAATTCAGCACTGCTCCCTTATGTTCATTAAAAAAAAGAAACCATTTTCTCCAGGTCACATAGATGCAGACCCATCTTTGATGGTCTCACTACAAATGAAGCTAAAGCTCCTGACAACAACATATATTTCAAGTGCCCGAACTCAGAGACAGTTTCTCAAGAAGTTTTTAGGCCAGCAGAGCTCCATGTTTGTGGAGTGTTTACCCTGACCCTAACTTTTGGAAACTCCTCTACCACCTCCAAGGTTGTGAACTCCTGATTATGTTCCATTCCATATATGTATTCACAGATTTTCTAACTCTTCTCCTCTAATTGTGTCTTATTTGGGGTGAAGGTAATGGCAATTCATTGTTCTGGATGAGAGTGGGAATATTTTTGTGTGGCACATATTTGCATACACATTGGATTCATTTTCTTATTTTCCAATCAAAATACTGAAACCATGACACTAACCCATACCCTACTAGACTCTGACTACTAATCCTAATATGATGGAGGAAAAATAACCAAAACAAAATAGAAATACATGCAGTTCAGTGGAGGCATGGTGTATATTTGGACTTGCCTTTTACATGATAAAGGGTAGGTGTTATAAATCTAGTCAATTTTTGGTTAAAATAATTCTCCATGTGTTTTTAAAATTAACTAATATGTGAATTCCTGTCTCCCTTTCTCTATAGACTATTCAGCACATGTATATTTATATGCACATATAGAATCCTACCTGGTATCACAGGTTAATTTTTTTGTTTTGTCTGACTTGGAAGATACAAATTGTGAGAAGAGATCCCTCCTCCTAAACGCTGTTGAAACTGAAAATTCAACCTATGTGTGAGCTTCCTAATAGAAAAACATTATACAAAAATCCATGTTCAGTAAAATAATTATTTTTGCATATGTGAATTATATATATTTAATGATGAATTTCGATTAGCATATGTATTGCTAGTTTTTATAGTCTGTGTGTATGTTTTGTGTATATATATATATATATATATATATATATATATATATATATACACATACTCTCCAGATTTTTCAAAATATGAAATATATGTGTCTTATATATACTCCCTAAATTTATTCATGTTGATGTATTTAGATTTATAATCGATTTTTCACAAGATTATTCTCAGAATTATTCATCAACTTGAAATATATATTTGTTTCCTAGTACTGAAAACTGACTTCAGTGAAAGCTGCACACAAATGCTAATATTTCTAGAGTAACTGACCCAGTTTAATATCAACGCAAGTAGACTCCTATGGGACATGACATATAATTTGACGTTCATTTTTATTCAACAATGGTACATTACTATTTCTGCAGTTTATGCACATCGTAGGATATATATTTTATCCACAAGTTCACAAATTTTTAGACATTTGTTTCAATGTCAATCACTTCCTGCTTCAGAACACAAGTATTCTTCCATGTTTCTTGACTGGTCTTTTCATGAGACTTCTTTTCAAAAATATTATATTTGATTTCCATAATCAGTTTGAAGCAAAACTCACACACACTTCAGGATAAACCACAACCCTAATATTACCATTAGATGTATTACTGGTTGAAATGAATGTATGTATATCAATATAAGATTTCCTGAATATTTTTAGATATCAATTTTATCCATTATTTAAAGTTGGAACAAGTAATATTATTTATTCACACTACGCTCTATTCATGCATTATCTCTATATTCATAGACACAGGGTACATCTATTTTTACCCACAATACTAATTTATACATCTTCAAAATATGGCTCCAAGAAATGGTGGAAGAAATACTCATGTTACCTGATCCACATATACATTTTATCACAGTAATATTCTGGTCAGAAAATGCAAACATCACACTTATGATTGTACCAAAGTCTAAATGGAAAATGAACATGGATTACTAAAAACATCCATGTCCAGGCTGCCTAATGCTCCCACTTGTCAATCTTTTTGGGGACTACATATTTGTTTTTTCCTAAGATTATATATTGAAACTCAATCATATTGAAAATGTCTAATCCAATCACTCACTTTACACTTTGCATGATTTCCTAATGTCTCTATGGATATCTGCTTTCCTACATATTTTCCCCAGTTCATCATTGTGACTGATTCTTCACACGTTCTGACATTCATATTCACTCTCTACCCGAAACCCTATTGCTAAAGAATTTTTGGTCCAAAACTTATACTCACTCTTCTTTTTAAACGTACAAACTGTCTTCCTAATACTGCCAACTATCCCTTTTATCCTGGATGTTCTCTTTGACATTCAATCATCCAAGGTACAAGGTCCTATAACATTGTATATCGATTTATCTGAGACATCTGTGCAGAACATAATTCAAAGCTAAGTATCCCAATGAAGGTCCCAATGTCTTTCTGGGCTTCAAATCATACCTACATTTCTGTTTCCATACTTATATTTTACCTATATATTCTTGTAAATATCGCAGGTTCCCAATACCATTATTCATCCAACAGAATGACTCCTCACCAAAATCGAACCTGTTATTAACCCTAACCATACACTCTTCCCTCAATCTACCTTTACAGAAGAGCAGGGACAGAGTTTGTCTTACAATACAGGAATGTAGGGGATCTTCCACCTGCTTAGAAACTCAATGGTCCAAGCAGAAATGATCCCTGGAGAAGTATTAGGCAGCTATGTAGGACCTGAGAGAGCAAAAGTCATCTTCCATGGCAAACAACCTTGTCAGGATGAAGGGTTGTGTCTGAATCAGCCTCTCTATTTTTAATGGAGAGAATATGGACCAAACCAGGACAATGTGGAGAGCTGTTTCTGGTTCCATATGGTTGATATACCATTCTAACTAGTGAAAGTGTCAGAGGAAGTAGGGTATCCTCCATCTCATGGGACCCTTGGAAGCAACTGTTATAACAAAGTGGTTGCCAAGGCAGTGAACTCATTAAATTCTTGAAATAAGTGACCTACCTCACTTCCTTGGTGATGGAACTCTCTGAATTTGGGATCCAGGAAGCCAGGCACACAGAGCCAGTCCCAGTCTCAGTCCCAGTGGGCTCACATGTTTGGATTTACCAAGGACAGAGTCTGTCTTTTTTGGTACCTACTGATGTGAGGATGGCCAAATGCGAGGAGAGTTCTGAAGACGGGCCTTCCCTGAGAAAGCATGTAGTGGTCAGAACAGGCTCCTGACAACTTCACAGTGTTTGACAAGGAGACCAGATCTAAGACAAGACAGGCCTTTTCGGGGGAACATAAAATGGCCCACCAGTCAAAGGACACTCTGGATAGTCACAGACTTACTTGGGGGAAGGAGGTGCCTTTTTGAGTGTGTGTGTGAGTTTGTGGTTTTGTCTCATATTCTGAGAATAGGTAGGAAAGGCGGTGTGTTTTGTTTGGAGTGGACTATTTCTAGAAAGAACTTTGACAAGGCAAGTGTTCCTGTGTCTGTGTCTCCCACTGTGTCCATGGTTGTAGACATTAGAAAAGAGAATGCATCAATGGATGTGTCCTGTCTAGTAGAAAGCTTCCCAGCATTCATCCTGTCCATTTTAGTAATGGACTGCAGGTTGCCTTATCGATGGGCAACACCTACTATCTTACTAAGTTTCTGTTTTCTTCCTGAATTTTGGCCACTCTCCAGAATAGGTTCATGGTTTTGTGTCCAAAATATGTACCACCTCCAAACTCTGCGACATGGCTATGTTCTGGATAGCTGGAGGGAATTGGAGCATCTCAGAAAACTCAGATATCAGTGTGACCAGAAAAGCCTCAGTGGAGAAACCCTGTTTTGGGCCTTTTGCTAACCTGTTGATCTTTTGCCCTGAATGTCAGGAAGGTCTTTGCCTCAGGCCACCCCTTGGTGAAGCCTGAAGGAAACAGTTTTCAAATGGAAATGAATGGGCATCACCTGTGGCTCTTTGCTTAATTGCTTTGGAAAGCCATGTGTCTGAATCAGCCTCTTGGCCCTGTGAGAGGCTATGGCTTAGATTTTCAGCGCCTGATGGATCTAAAGAAACATCCAATGTGTGCATCCAAAACCAAAATGGCAAAAACATAAGTCATTGTGGATGATGTCTCTTGCCTTCCTCTGTTAGGTTCCTGACCTTCTTCAAGGGAGTATAGGGATTTTTTGGGTCAAATGAGTTCTTCCAAGCTCTTCAGAGGTGCTTGGGTTTAATCATGAATCCAAATCACATAAGGAATTTATACCTGACAGTCAGTAGGCCTCTAATTGGAGAAGTAGAGCAGTATTAGCGGCAGACGTATGTGATCAATCCTAGTTCACAGGAAGGGTGTCCAGGCCACCCTGAGTTTAGGCAAATGAGGGGCAAGGAAGCTTATTTTGGACACTCTCTTGAGCTGCGCCATTCAAGGAATCCTCCAGCCAGAGGTTATGATGAGTGACTCTATGGAAGAAGATGAGGGCCATGTGGAATTGTTTTGGTTTTAATTGTGGTCATTTATGTGGTGGTTGGAAAAGATGACTGGGTGCACCTAGCCTTGAACACTGGTGTGATTCTCCTCAGAGACTGAGTTCTGTAACTGACCTCAGAGTAGTAATTGCTTTGAAATTGGTTGTGTCTTAATTAGCCTCTTGGCCCTGTGTGAGGCTGTGACTTAGATTATCAGCACCAGATGGATCGAAAGAAAGATCCCATGTGTGCATCCAAAACCAAAATGGCCAAAAGAGCAGTCATTGTGGATTAAGCCTCTTGCCTTTCTCTGTAAGGTTCTGAAAGAATAAAAGAAATTGAAATTGAAATTGAAATGTAAAGAACCAGGTTTGTAAACTTTCCAAGCTGCACTTTCCTGTGGCAGTTTAGACAATTCCCGGATCTGCCCATTAGATGTGTGTTGAAATCTTCCCTGACTACCCTGTTACTTAACAACCCTTTCCCAGAATCCCTGCAGCTCAGCAAGTATACATCTCAGGTATTCAACCAATCAGTTTAAATGTATACCCCTTCTTAGGGCTGACCAATCACCCCCTGCCCGAATTGTTCCCGCAAATGAAAGTGCTAATCATGCTTTAGAGTTGTTATTTGATTTTCCCATGGTATATGATGAATTGCTAAAGGAGGCTATCATGTATGTAAAGTCCCTGCCCTCTCTAAGGAATGTATATAAACTCTGCTCAAGTTGTTCTCAGGGCTCTTTGTTCTTTGCTCCTCTAAAGTGAGCTCTGAGCCCCACCATGCTGGACCCCCAATAAAACCTTTGCTGTTGCATGAGAAAGCCTCTTGGTGGTCTTTTTCTCTGACGTTCGCCCCACCTATTCATCTGGAGGCCCCAGGTGAGATATCCGGCAGCGGCGGACAAAAGACCCCAATGGACTCCTCTCGGGGTAAGTAAGGCACCTCTTTCTGGTTTTGGGTTTCAGGTTATGGATTGGCAAAGTGGCTGTCAGTGAAGAGCATTAGCTCTCTCTGATGGTGGCTGACAGATGTGTCACAGAGCTACAGGCCACGTTCCTGGGGGACACTCCAGAGGACTAGAGAAATCAAGGAATACTAATTTCTTCAACTCGTTTATATTTTGCTTCAGGATTCGGTTCGCCAGCCCATCAGGTTTTGCCGGCTACTCAGTTTTGGTCATTGTTCTGAACTCATGTTGAGTTTTCCGGCTGTCTTTATTGTCTAACCCATCAGGTTTTGGCAGTTACTCAGTTCTAATCTTTGTCTTGGACTCATGTTAAACGTTTACTGTTTGTCTTTGTCTGTGTTGCGTTTGTGTCTTCACTGTCCCTGTTTGAGTAACTCTCATTATGGGACAAAGCACTTCCACTTCTCTGTCCCTGACACTTGATCATTGGACTGATGTCCGCTCAAGGGCCCAGAATCTTTCTTTTTCAGTAAAATGCCGTACCTGGCAGATTCTCTGTGCTTCAGAATGGCCTATTCTCAGAGTCAGGTGGCCCCCCAGAAGGATCCTTCTACTTCTCTCTAATCCGAAAAGTCAGAGATATTGTCTTTCAGCTGGGGCCACGTGGCCACCCAGATCAACAGCCATATACCCCTTCGCCCAGCATCCTATCATTCAAACCTTCCACTCCTCCCCCTCTTCCTTCCATTCTCCCTGAGTCACAAGACTGGACACTCCTCCCACTCCTTATCCTCTACCCTCGCTCTCCAACCCCCAACACGTTCCAGATGATATTCTCGCCGCTGACTCAGCCTCTCCGCCGCTAGAGGCAATTGGGCCAGACCCAAGCACTCCAGGGGACTTCTCTGCATCAGCAGCAACCCCTCCTCCCCTGGAGGAAGCTGGGCCACCTAAAGGAACCCGACGGTGACGGATAATAGAAAACTCGGAAGCCCCTATGATGCTTCCTCTCCGTCCCTACGGGCCAATGAACCGATCCAACTGGCACCCAAACACCTTTAAATGTAGGTAGCATCTGTCCACTTATCGCCAGACTCTAATAGCGGGTCTCCGAGTGGCCGCCAGAGGGCCGACTAATTTGGCCAAGGTAAGAGAGATTATCCAAGGGCCTAATGAGTCTCCCTCTATGTTTCTGGAGAGAATTATGGAAGCATATAGGAAATATACTCCTTTTGATCCTCAGGCAGAGGATGAACAAGCATCTGTTGCAATGGCCTTTATCGAGCAGGCTGCCCTAGATATTAAGAGAAAGTTACAACGTCTAGATGTATTACAAGATAAGACCTTGAGAGATTTAGTAAGAGATGCTGAGAAAGTATATTATAAGAGAGAAACTGAGGAGGAAAGGGAACAGAGGAGAGAGACGGAAAGGGAACAAAAGGAGGATGAAAGGAGCAAAAGGCAGACTAAAGCATTGACTAAGGTTCTGGTCAGAGCACCAAATATGCCAGAAGTTAAAAAGCAGGGAGTCAGAAAGGGATACCTGGGCCCCCGCCAATGGCTGCCCCTGGCCTCAGATCAGTGTGCCTACTGTAAAGAAAACAGGACACTAGGCCAAAGAGTGCCCCCGAAAGAAGCAGAGATGCCAGTCCGCCGTGCTGACTCTAGAAGAGGACTAGGAAAGTCGGGGCTCGGATCCCCTCTCCGAGCTCAGGGTAACATTTAAAGTGGAGGGGACCCCAGTGAACTTTGAAGTGGATACAGGAGCAGTATAATCAACCTTTAAGACCCCACTGGGCCCCCTATCAAATAAATGGTCCCCTGTTAAAGGTACTAATGGCAGTAGATATTGGGCTGGGACAACTAAGAGGACTATGGACCTAGGAAATGGAAAAGTCCACCACGCTTTCCAAGTAATCCAAGAATGCCCAGCCCCATTGATGGGCTGGGATCTGCTTACCAAACTCTGGGCTAGAATAACCTTTAACCCTGATGGTCCCCAAGTTGAGTTTCTAAAGCCTTCAGTAAAAACTCCCATAGTCATGGCTTTGACAACATCCGTAGAAGATGAACATCAACACTTCGCGCCTCCTAGGACTGATCAAACAGGCAAACTACCCCAGAAATGGATAAAAGATTATCCCAATGCCTGGGCAGAAACTGCTGGGTTAGGTCTAGCCATATAACAACCTCCAATAGTAGTAGAATTAAAAGCCTCTATCTCTCCAATCAGTGTTAAACAATATCCTCTAATCAAAGAAGCTAAGGATGGGATAAGGGCCCATATTCAGAAATACCTGGCTCTTGGGGTCTTAAGGCCCTGTCATTTGTCCTAGAATATCCCCCTGCTACCAGTAAGAAAGCCAGGAACTGGGGACTACCGGACGCTTCAATACCTAAGAGAGATCAACAACAGAGTGCAGGACATTCACCCCACTGTACCGAATCCATATAATTTGCTTAGCGCTCTGAATCTGGAGCAGGAATGGTACACTGTGCTAGACTTAAAAGATGCTCACTTTTGCTTGCCCGTACATAAGGACACTCAGTTGCTGTTTGCTTTTGAGTGGATAGACCCCGAAAAAGGGACATCTGTCCAACTAACCTGGACTAGACTCCCACAGGGGTTCAAAAACTCTCCCACTCTCTTTGATGAACCCCTCCACAAGGACTTCAATGACTTCAAAACTGCACACCCCGATGTCACCATACTCCAATATGTGGATGGTCTGCTACTGGCAGCCGACACCAAAGAGAACTATGAGTCTGGGACCCAAGCATTATTTTCCAAGCTTGCTCGGCTTGGATATAGGGCTTCTGCCAAAAAGGCCCAAATTTGTCAGCAAGAAGTAATCTTCCTGGGTTATTCTCTTAGGGGTGGCAAAGGATGGCTCACTGAGCCCACAAAATGAACCTTTGTGCAGATACTGCCCCCATCTAATAAGAGACAACTCAGGGAGTTTCTTGGGACTGCCGGCTTTTGCAGGTTATGGATTCCTGGGTTCGCGTCTCTGGCTGCCCCTTTATACCCGCTGATAAAGGGGGATGCCCACTTCCAATGGACCCCTGAGCACCAACAAGCTTTTGATAATGTCAGAAAAAAGGTGCTGCTATCTGCTTCGGCCTTAGCACTCCCAGATATAGAAAAACCCTTCAGTCTCTACATCGAGGAAAAGAAAGGAATAGCACGGGTTGTGCTCACTGAGACTTTGGGACCTTGGAAAAGGCCGGTAGAATACTTATCAAATAAACTGGACCCAGTGGCTAGTGGGTCGCCCCATTGCTTAAGAGCTATAGCAGCGGCAGCCCTTCTAATAAAAGATGCTGATAAATTAACGTTGGGACAGAAGCTAACGATTATAGTCCCCCATGCCCTGGAGTGCATCATCTGTCAGCCTCCAGAGATGTGGCTATCAAACTCTAGAATAACCCACTACCAGAACCTCTTGCTTGACAAAGACAGAATCACGCTGGGACCCGCTGCTCCACTCAACCCGGCTACACTGCTGCCAGAAGAATCATCAAGACCCATTGCTCATGAGTGTCAACACATACTGGCAGAGGAAACCAGTATACGACGAGACTTGAAGGATCAGCCACTGCCTTGCCCTGAAGTTGTATGGTTTATGGATGGCAGCAGCTTCCTCCAAGATGGTAAGCGGTGGGCTGGAGAAGCAGTAGTTAGCAAAATTAATGTCATCTGTTCCTCTGGTCTCCCAGAACTGACATCAGCCCAAAAAGCAGAACTGATTGCCCTTACGAAAGTATTGGAACTAGCAACAGGCAAAAGGGCCACCATATACACTGATAGCCGCTATGCATTTGCCACTGCAAATGTGCACGGGGCTATTTACCATCAAAGGGGGTTATTAACCTCCACCTGGAAAGAAATAAAGAACAAAGATGAGATTTTCCAACTTCTCTCAGCAGTGCAGGGCCCTAAGGAACTAGCTATAGTGCACTGCCCAGGGCACCAGAAGGGAAACGAACCCTTGGCGGTTGGAAAAAGAAGGGCAGATGAGGAAGCTTAATTGGCAGCCCTAAATGGAGTGACTGTGTTAACTTTTTCCACACCAGGGGGAACAACAATCAGGAGACTTGGCCGCACCGGAACATTCAGGCAACTTATCATCTGAGGAGACAGATACAGAACTCTGGGATCCTACAGAGCCAAGTTTACAATTTCAAAAAGCCCACCTTTATGTCAAAGACGTACACCAGCTCACCCACTTAGACTCAGAGAAGATATAGGCACTCTTAAAGGACCGGAGAAAGGACTTATTATTGACTGACTCACAGAGGAAAGAAATACCTGAGCAGGTGACTAGAGCTTGTCAAGTCTGCCAAGTAGTTAATGCTTACCCATCCAAGCTTCCTGCAGGGAAGCGCTTACAAGGAACCAGACAAGGACAATTCTGGGAATTGAACTTTACTGAAATTAAGCCAGCAAGGTATGAACTTAAATATCTCCTAGTCTTTGTAGATACTTTTTCAGGATGGGTCGAAGCCTTCCCCATGAAGAAAGAAACAGCTCAGATGGAAGTCAAAAAGATCGTAGAAGACATTTTTCCAAGGTTCGGCCTGCCTAAGGTAATAGGGTCCGCTAACGGACCGGCATTCATGCCCCAGGAAAGTAAGGGATTTGCCAGGACCCTGGGGATTAATTGGAAGTTACATTGTGCTTATAGACCCTATAGCTCAGGACAGGTAGAAAGGATGAATAGAACCATCAAAGAGTACTTAACAAAATTAAGCTTGGATACTGGCATAAAAAATTGGACTATGCTCCAACCTTATGCACTGTTTTGTGAAAGAAATACCCCCTCCGCCTCTTTGTGTAACCTCACCTCTTATGAAATTCTCAATGGTGCCCTTCCTCCAGTAGGGGACCTAATCCCAACTATGAGACTTAATGATTCCTTTCACACCCCCTTGCTTGACAGATTTAAAGCCCTTTAACAAACCCAGCACCCAGCGATACCTGTGGAAACATTTGGCCTCTGCTTATCAGACTGGAGACGAGGGAACCCCACATTGATATCAAGTGGGAGGCTTCGTCTACGTGAGATGGCGTCAGGTGTCATCCCTGGAACTCCACTGGAAAGGACCATACCAGGTGCTGCTTATAACACCCACAGTGGTGAAAGTGGATGGGATCACTTCCTGGATCAATGCCTCCCATCTCATGCCTGAGCCCTGTACAGACTCTGGCTGGAAACTTCTACAGACTGGTATCCATCTCAAGTTGCGTGTCCGTCATGTGGGTAGGGCTATGGATTCTTCCCATGACCACCAGCAGCCCTAATCCCCATCAGCGTGCTCAGCAACAAGGGCAAGTAATGAATCCTAATAGGCAAGTAGTGTGATCTATTTCACAAACAGCCACCTTATGGACTTGGTGGCCATCTCTCCACCCGGAAATTTGTCAGCTTGCCATAGGCTTCCCTGACTGGGATCTCCCTGACATAGAGGACCCCACACAGATCCCACTCAAACCCTAACTAGGGCAACATAGACCACCTTAACCCATGAATTGTGGATGTCATCTCCCCCAGCTCAGGTGTAAACTAGCCAGTCTTGACTATTATGTGTGCCCACCTGATTTCCAAAGTCATAAAACAGGCCCAAACCTGTGGAGGACCCAGTGACTTTTATTGTAGATCTTGGGGTTGTGAACAAACGAAAGCTGCATGGTGGAACCCAAACTCCGCAGAAAGGTATGATTCCGGTAGGATGAAATGACACCTGGATTGATCCCAAGAAATGTGCTGCTTGCCCAGTGGTGTCAAAAACTCGCTGTGGAAAGAATACTCTATGTTACCCCCTCAATATAACTTTCACTTCCAAAGGAAGGGGCTACCTCAGAAAAACCTGGCCTATGGGAAATACGTGGGGAATGCGATTCTATATTTATGGCCCAGGTGATGAATTTGGTCTCTGGTTCACCGTCTGGCTTAAAAAGAAAGAAAATCCCACAGCAATAGGACCCAATCCCCTCAAGCCAGGGATTAAGCCTCCTAAACCTTCCATGCCTAGATCTACCAGAACCCCTCTACCATCTAATACTTCCTGGATTCCGTCTTTGCCTACTTCCCCAGTCCAGAGTACATCTGACTCCTCCCCCTGGGAACTAATTAAAGGAACCTTTATGATACTGAACTCCACACAGTCAGAACTCCTTGTATTTCAGCCCAGGTCTTTGACAGCCCTGTAAATTATTGTGTAATGGTGCAGATACTCTCCAGGGTACTCTATCATAATGCCTAATCATTTGAAGGTCTACTAGGGGGACAAACAACCCGATATCAAGGGGAACCATTGTCCCTTACTCTAGCCATCCTATTGGGGATAGGAGCTGCTGCAGGAGTGGGTATGGGAACAGTTTCTATGATGCGTGGTTAACAACAAATGGCCCAATTAGAAACAGCAATAAATCAAGACTTGAAGACGTTAGAGACCTCCATCACAGCTTTGCAGGAATCCTTAACCTCTCTCTCTGAAGTTGTTTTACAGAACAGGTGAGGATTAGACCTCCTCTTGATGAGGGAGAGGGCCTCTGTGTTGCACTGAGAGAAGAATGTTGTTTTTATGCTGACCATATTGGAGTTGCAAAATAATTCATGAGTAAATTAAGAAAATACCTTGAAGAGCGCCAGAGAGAATGGGAGATTCAACAAGGGTGCTTTGAGTCATGGTTAACCGAGTACCCCTGGTAACTACACTAATATCAGACTTAGCTGGACCCCTGATCATCCTTATGGTGTTGCTAACTGTGGGACCTTGTTTGCCTAACCACATAGTTTCCTTTCTCCAGGCTCAGATTAGGCAGGTGAAACTCATGATAATCAGACAGAAATATGCTGCACTGGTAGGAATAGAATGTGAAACCCCACAATAATTTTGATTCATTACTTTTAAGATTAAAAGTAGTCAGAAAAAGGGGTGGGAAATGAAAGAATAAAAGAAATTGAAATTGAAACGTAAAGAACCAGGATTTGTACATTTTCCAAGCTGCACTCAGAACCTGAAATTCCTGTGGCACTTAAGACAATTCCCGGATCTTCCCATTAGATGTGTGTTGAAATCTTCCCTGACCACCTTGTTACTTAACCACCCCTTCCCAGAAACCATGCAGATTTGCACGTATACATCTCAGTGCTTCAACCAATCAGTTTAAATGTATACTCCTTCTCACGGCTGACCAATCACCCGCTGCCCAACCTGTTCCCACCAATGAATGTGCTAATCATGTTTTAGAGTTATTATTTGATTTTCCCGCGGTATATGATGATTTTCTAAAGGAGGCTATGATGTATGTAAAGTCCCTGCCCTCTCTAAAGAATGTATATAAACTCTGCTCAAGTTGTTCTCGGGGCTCTTTGTTCTTTGCTCCTCTGAAGTGAGCTCTGAGCCTCAGCATGCTGGACCCCCAATAAACCCTTTGCTGTGGCATGAGACAGTCTCTTGGTGGTCTTTTCCTCCGAAGTTTGCCCGACCTTTTCAGTTCCTGACTTCCGTCAAGTGAGAATAGGGATCATTTGGGTCAAATGAGTTCTTCAAAGCCCTACAGTGGATAGCCCATAGGTGCTTGGGTTTTCTCATGACTCCAAATCACATAGAAAATCTACACCTGACAGTCATTAGGCCTCAAATTGGAGAAGCAGAGCAGTATTAAAGGCAGGCTTATTTGATCACTCCTGGTTCAAAGGAAGGGTGTTTAGGCCACCCTGACTTTTGGCAAATGAGGGGCAATGGAGCTTATTTTGGACACTGTCTTGGGCTGCACCCCTCATGGAAACTTCCAGCCAGAGGTTATGATGCGTGTCTGTGTAGAAGAAGATGAGGCCCATGTGGGAGTGTTTTGATTTAAATTGTGGTCATATGTGTGGTAGCTGGAAGAGATTACTGGGTCCTCCTGGGCCTGAACTCTGGTGTGACTCCTTTTAGACACTGTGTCCTGGAACTGAGCTTAGTGAAGTATTGCGATGAGTTGTGTTGGGATTTGAGGAGGCCATGCATGAGAGTCGCCCTTGGAACCTGAGATGTAGGCCCAGGGTAGCTTTCCACAGAGCACTGGGAATCTCAGTCAGGATACCACAAGATTTTATTCTGAAAGACTTGGCAGCCATAGTTGAGATCAAAACACTCATGGATCTCAATTGTAGACCTCAATGAGCCTGGCTTCAGGTGACCTTTTGGACACTCTTTGGGAAGCCTTGCCTGTGAGAGTTCTCCAGAGTTTTCATTGAAATGATCATACTCACCATTTAATGGTTCCTGCATGAATTGAAATCCACTGTGCCTCCAACTTCATCCTTGATAAATGGCTAGATAAATAGTTTAAATTTTTGAAATTCCCATGAACAGGTGGCATACAGAACCTTTGGATGTCCTATTTCTGATCATGAGTGTACCAGACAGTGCCTTGATTGATTGGGTTTAATGAAAATGGTGTAGAACCGAGATGCCAGTAATTTGGAGCCTGATGAGTAGAGGGCCTAGAGCAGCGGTAGGCAGGTGTGTGATAAAACATCTGTGATGGGGCCATGTGGATCTGCCTTTGGATTCCAAATGTCATGAGACGGACATGGTGCAGCCAGGAGACCATTATAAGTAAACACATCTTGTTATATGGAGAGGTTTTAGGGTAATTTACAGAATCAGGTTGCTATGGTCAAGGGAGCAAGCTATGTGGTATAGAGGCCGGTTTCATGAATGCTCATGTGTGAGCCACCACATGTGATAGAACTCCCTCCAGCACTGTGTCCCAGTTGAACTCCTTGTATTTCATGAAGCAAATACAAAACTCGCAGTGCAGCAGCAAGAAACACCAGGAAAAGTGGAGGATTACTAAATGGCTTCACAGTCCACACGGGCAGACACTTAGACCACTGTGTCCCAGTTGAACTCCATGTATTTCGTGAAGCAAATACCAAAGTCGCAGTGCAGCAGCAAGAAACACAATGAAGAGTGGAAGAGGAACAAATGAATATACAATCCACGCGGGGACACACTTAGCCCCAAGTGGCCATAGTATACCTACAAAGAGAGAATTCAGCACTGCTCCCTCATGTTCATTGGAATATTACAATTTATGTCCTCCAGGTCACATAGATGCTGACCCAGCTTTGATCGTCTCACTAGAAGGAAGCAAAAGCTCCTGAAAACAACATATATTTCAAGTGCCCAAACTCAGAGGCAGTTTCTCAAGAAGTCTTTAGGCCAGCAGAGCTCTGTGATTGTGGAGTGCTTACCCTGTCCCTTACTTTTGAAAACTCCTCTACCACCTCCATGGTTGTGAACTCCTGATCAAATTCCATTTCAGATATGTATTCACATATTTTCTATCTCTTTTCCTCTAATTGTCTCTTACTTGGGGTGAAGTTAATGTCAAGGGATTGTTCTGGATGAGAGTGGGAAGATTTTTCTGAAGCACATATTTGCATACACATTGGATTCATTTTCCTATTTTCCATTCAAAATACTGAATCACTGACATTAACACATACCCTACTAGACTCTGACTACTAATCCTAATATGTTGGAGAAAAATACCCCCAAAAGAATAGAACTACAAGCAGTTCAGAGGAGGCATGGTGGATAGTTGGGCTTGCCTTTTGAATTATATAGTGTAGGAGTTTTAAATCTTGTCAATTTTTTTTGAAATAGTTCTCCATGTATTTTAAAAGTTAAGAAATATGTGAATTCCTGTCTCCCTTTCTATGAAGCCTATTCAGCACCTGTATTTTTATATGCACATTTAGAATCCTAACTGTTACCACACGTACGTTCTTGTGTGGAGGCTGAATTGGCAGATACAAATTGTGAAAAGGGATCACTCCTCCTAAACGCTGTTGGAACTGAAAATTCAACCTGTGGGTGAGCTTCCTAGTTGAACAACATTATACATAAATCGATGTTCAGTAAAATGAATTTATTTGGATCTGTGGATGATATATATTTCATGGTGATTTTAAATTGGCATATAGTGCTACTTTTTAATGTCTGTGAATGTTTGTGTGTGTGTGTATATATATATATATATATATATATATATATATATATATATACACTCTCCAGATTTTTCAAAATATGAAATATATGTGTATTATTTTACACATCCTAAATTTTTCATATTCATGAATGTGGATTTATAATCATCTTTTCACAAGATTATTCTCAGAAATATTCACATACCCTACTAGACTCTGACTACTAATCCTAATATGATGGAGAAAAGTAACGCAAACAGAATAGAAATACAAGCATTTCAGAGGAGGCATGTTGTATATTTGGACTTGCCTTTTGCATGATAAATGGTAGGTGTTATAAATCTGGTCAATTTTCAATTGAAATAGTTCTCCATGTGTTTTTAAAATTAACAAATATATGAATTCCTGTCCCTTTCTCTGTAGCCTATTCATCACATGTATTTTTATATGCATTTATAGTATCCTACCTGGTATCACATGTACATTTTTGTGAGTTGGCTGACTTGGTAGATACAAATTGTGAGAAGAGATCACTCCTCCAAATCGTTGTTGGAACTGAAAATTCCACCTATAGGGGAGCTTCCTGGTAGAAAAACATTATACATAAACTCATGTTCAGTAAAATAAATATTTTTGCATCTTTGGATGATATATATTTATAGATGAAGTTTGAGTGGCATATATATTGCTACTTTTTAATGTCTGTGTGTGTGTTTTGTGTAAATATATATATATATATATATATATATATATATATATATATATATATACACTCTCCAGATTTTTGAAAATATGAAATATATGTGTCTTATTTACACTCGCTAAATTTATTCATGTTCATGGACTTGGATTTATAATCAACTTTTCACAAGATTATTCTCAGAAATATTCATCCACCTGAAAAACAGATTTAACTAATATTTCTACAGTAACTGACCAAGTTTAACATCAATGCACCTTGATTCCGATATGACAAGCTGTGCATTTTGACGTTCATTTTTATTAAACCCTGGTACATTAATATTTATTCGTATTATGGACATCATAGGATATATATTTCATCCACAATTCACAAATTTATGGGCATTTGTTTCACTTTCAATCAATTCCTGCTTCAGAACACATGTATTCCTCCAGGTGTCTTTACTGGTCTTTTCATGTGACTTCTACCCAAACACATTATTTTCGATTTTCATAATCAATTTTGAAGCAAAACTCACACCCTTTATGATAAACCATAACCCTAATATTACAAATAGATGTATAATTGGTTTGAATGAATGTATGTTTATCAATATAAAATTTTCTTTATATTTTCAGATACCACTTCAATCCATTTTTTAAAGTTGAAACCAATTATATTCTTTATTCACACTATTGTCTATTCATACATTTTCTCTATATTCATAGACACAGGGTGCACGTATTTGTACCCCCAATACTAATTTATATGTCTTCAACATATTGCTTCCAGAAATGGTGGAAGAAATACTCATGTCACCTGATATAAATATACATTTTTTCAGTGTAATATTCTGGACACAAAACGCAAATGTCACACTTATGATTGTACCAAATCCTAAATAGGAAGTGAGCATGGATTACTAAAACCATCCATGTCCAGGTGGCCTAATGCTCTCAAATGTCTATCCTGTCGGTGACTACATATTTGTTTCTTCCTAAGATTATATATTAAATCTCAACCTGTTGAAAATGTCTAATCCTATCACTCACTTTATACTTTGCCTGATTTCCTAATGTTTCTATTGATAAATGCTTTCCTACATATTTTTTCCAGTTCATCACTGTGACCAACTCTTCACATGTGCTGACATTTACATTCACTCTCTAACCAAAACTCTATTGCTAAAGTACTTTTGGTCCAAATCCTATTCTCACTCTTCTATCTAAACCTACACTATCTTCCTAATCCTACCGACTATCCCTTTTTGACTGGATGTTTTCTTACACATTCAATCAACCAAGGTACATGGTCCTTTGCCATTATATATCGATTTATCTGAGATATCTGTGCAGAACATTGTTCAAAGCTAAGTTTCCCACTCCAGTGCCCAGTGCACTTCTGGGCTTCAAATCTTATCTAGAATTCCATTGTCATACTTATATTTCACCTCTATATTCTTATAAATACCACAGGATCCCAATATTCTTATTCATCCAGCAGAATGATTCCTAACACAAATCGAACCTGTTATTAACCCTAACCATATACTGTTCCCTCAATCTATCTTTACAAAAGAGCAGGACTGAGTTGGTCTTACAATACAAAAATGTAGGGAGACTTTCACCTGCTGAGAAGCTCAAAGGTCTATGCAGATATAATCCCTGGAGAAGATATAGGGAACTATGAAGTACCTGAGAGAGAAAAAGTCATCTTCAATTGCAAACAACCTGGTCATGACGAAGGGATGTGTCTGAATCAGCCTCTATCTTCTTAATGTAGAGAAGATGGACCAAACCAGGCCTATGTAGAGAGCTGTTCCCAGGTGCCTATGGTTGATATAACTTTCTATCTTGTGAAATTGTAACAGGAAATAGGGGCAGCCTCCATCTCATGAGACCCTTGGAAACAACTGTTAGGACAAAGTGGTTGCAAAGGCAGCAAATTCAATCAGTTCCAGAAAGAAGTGACCTCATCTAATTTTCTTGTTGAAGGAACACTCTAAACTTGGAATCCAGGCACCCAGAGGCAGTCCCAGTTCCAGTCCCAGTGGGCTCACTTGTTTAGATTTACAGAGGACAGAGTCCGTCTTTCTTGGTAAATACTGATGTGAGTATGGCCAAATGCCAGGTGAGCTCTGAAGAGGGGCCTTTCCTGAGAAAGCAGGTAGTGTCTCACTGCTGGTCCCGGCCAATTTCACAGAGTTAGCCAAAGAGACCTGATCTGAGACAGGACAGGCCGTTTCGGGGGAACATAAAATGGTCCACCAGTCAGAGGGCTCTCCAGATAGTCACATACCTACTTGGAGGAAGGAGGTGCCTTTGTGGTTGTGGGTGTGAGTTTGTGGTTTTGTCTCATGTTCTGAGAATAGGTAGGAAAGGCAGTTTGTTTGGTTTGGAATGGACTGTGTCTACTGAGTGCTTTGACAAGGCAAGTGTTTCTATGTCTGTGTATCCCACCGTGTCTGTGGTTGTAGACATTAGAAAAGAGAATGCATCAATGGATTTGTCATGTCTAGTAGAAAGCTTCTCAGCATTCATCCTGCCTAATTTATGAATGGACTGTGGATTGCCTTATGGATGTGCAACACCTACTATCTTCCAAAGTTCCTGTTTTCTTCGTAGAATTATGGCCACTCTTCAGAATAGGCTTATGATTTTATGTCCACCATATGAACCACCTCCAAGATCTGTGACATGGCTATGTACTGGATAGCTGAAGGGAATGAGAGCATGTCAGAAAACACAGATATCATTGGGACCAGGAGAGTCTCAATGGAGAAACCCTGCTTTGGGTCTTTTGCTTACCTATTTGTCTGTTGCCCTGAATGTCAGGAAGTTCTTTGACTCAGGCCACCCCTTTTTGAAGCCTGAAGAAAACAGTTTTCAAATGAAAATGAATGGGCATCACCTTGGGCTCTTTGCTTAATTGCTTTAGAATGGGATGTGTCTGAATCAGCCTCTTGGCCCTGTGTGAGGCTGTGGCTTTGATTCTCAGCACCTGATGGGTCTAAAGAAGGATCCCATGTGTGCATCCAAAACCAAAATGGCCAAAAGAGCGGTCATTGTGGATGGAGTCTCTCGTCTTCCTCTGTAATGTTCCTGCCTCCATCAAGTGAGAATAGGGATCCTTTGGGTCAAATGAGTTCTTCAAAGCCCTGCAGAGTCTAGCCCATAGGTGCTTGGGTTTTCTCATGACTCCCATTTACAAAAAGAATCTAAACCCCACAGTCAATAGGCCACAAATTGCAGAAGTGGAGCAGTATTAACGGCAGGCCTATTTGATCACTCCTGGTTCACAGGAAGGGAGTCCGGGCCTTTAGGCATATGAGGGGTAAGGAAGCTTCTTTTGGACATTGTCTTGGGCTGTGCCCCTCATAGAATCCTCCAGCCAGAGGTAATGATGAGTGTCTATATGGAAGAAGATGAGGTCCATGTGGGAGTGTTTTGGTTTTAATTGTGGTCACTTGTGTGGCGGTTGGAAGAGATGAATTGGTCCACGTGGGCTGGAACTCTGGCGTAATTACCCTTAGAGACTGCATTCTGGAACTGATCTTAGAGAAGTATTGCAATGAGTTGTGTTGGGATTTTAGGAGACCACGCATGGAGTCCTTGGAAAATGAGTCTTGACCCAGGGTTGCTTTCCACAGAGCACTGGGAATCTCAGCCAGGATATCACATGATTTTATTCTGAAAGACTTGGCAGCAATAGTTGAGAGTCAAAACAAACATGGACCTCATATTGTAGACCTCAATGGGCCTGGCTTCATGTGAACTTTTGGCCACTCTTTTGGAAGCCTTGCCTGTGAGAGTTCTCGAGAGCTTTCATTAAAATGAGTTTCCTCAACATTTAATGGTTCCTGAATGAATTGAAACCCACAGTGCCTCCAACTTCATCCTTTAAAAATGGTTAGATAAATACCATGAAATGTTTAAAATTCCCATGAGCAGGTGGCACTGGAAAACCTTTGGATGTCCTGTTTCTGATTATGAATATACCAGAAGGTGCCTTGATTGACTGGTTTTCATGAAAATGGTATAGAAAAGAGATGCAAGTAAGTTCGAGCCTGCTGAGTAGTGGACCTAGAGAAGTTGTGGGCAGGTGTGTGATAAAAAATCTGTGGTTTGGCCATGTGGATCTGCCTTTGGCTTCCAAATGGATTATGACTGATATGGTGCAGCCAGCAGACCCTTCTCTCAAAAGGCATCTTGTTATATGTAGGAGTTTCAGGGCAATGTTCAGAATCAGGTTGCTATGCTCAAGGAGGCAAGCTGGTGGGATAGAAGCATGGTTGGTGCATTTTCCTGCAGACCCTGACCCACCACACGTGACAGAACTCGCTCCAGCACTGTGTCCCAGTTGAACTCCTTGTTTCATGAAGCAAATGCCAAATTGCGAGTGCAGCAGCAAGAAACAGCACGAAAAGTGGAGGATGACCAAATGGGTTCACAGTGCACACGGGGAGACACTTAGCCCCCATTGGTCACAGTTTACCTACAAAGAGAGAATTTAGCAAGGCTGCCTCATGTTCATTGGAAAACAAGAAACCATGTGCTCACAAAGGTCACAAAAATGCAGACCAGCTTGGATGGTCTCACTACAATGGAAGCTAAAGCTCCTGACAACAACATATATTTCATGTGCCCAACCTCAGAGGCAGTTTCTTAAGAACTCTTTAGGCCAGCAGAGCTCCATGTTTGTGGAGAGTTTACATTGTCCCTTAATTTTGGAAACTCCTCTACCTTCTCCAAATTTGTGAAAATTGAGCAGTTTCCATTGCAGATATGTATTCACAGATTTTCTAACTCTTCTGCTCTAATTGTGTCATACATGGGGCGAAGGTAATGTCAAGGCATTGCTCTGGATGAGAGTGGGAAGATATTTGTGTAGCACATATTTGCATACACATTGCATTCATTTTCAATTTTCTATTCGAAATACTGAATCCCTGACACTATCCCATACCCTACTATCCTCTAACTACTAATCCTAATATGATGGAGAAAAATACCCAAACAGAATAGAAATACAAACAGTTCAGAGGAGGCATGCTGCATACTTGGACTTACCTTTTGCATGATAAATGGTAGGTGTTATAAATCTAGTCAATTTTTAATTGAAATAGTTCACCATGTGTTTTTAAATTAAACAAATATATGAATTCCTGTCTCCCTTTCTCTGTAGCCTATTCATCACATGTATTTTCATATGCACTTATAGAATCCTACCTGGTATCACATGTACATTTTTGTGAGATGGCTGACTTGGCAGATACAAATTGTGAGAAGAGATCACTCCTCCAAATTGCTGTTGGAACTGAAAATTCCACCTATAGGGGAACTTCCTAGTAGAACATCATTATACATAAACTCATGTTCAGTAAAATAAATATTTTTGCATCTGTGGATGATATATATTTAAAGATGAATTTTGATTGGCATATATATTGCTACTTTTAAATGTCTGTGTGTGGTTTTTTTTGTGTGTGTGTGGGTATGTGTGTGTATATATATATATATATATATATATATATATATATATATATATATATACACTCTCCAGATTTTTCAAAATATGAAATATATGTGTCTTATATACACTCTCTAAATTCATTCATGTTCATGCATGTGGATTTATAATAAACTTTCCAAAATATTAGTCTCAGAAATATTCATCCACCTTAAATACATATTTGTTTCCTAGTACTGAAAACTAACTTCAGTGAATGGTGCATAGAAATGTTAATAATTCTACAGGAACTGATCCAGTCTATCACCAATGCAAGTAGATCCCAATGGGACATGATATATAATATGATGTTCATTTATATTCAACACTGGTACATTATTATTTCTTCACTTTTTGCTCATCATAAGATATGTATTTCATCCACAAGTTCACAAATTTGTAGGCATTTCTTTAAACTTTAATCACTTCCTACTTCACAACACATGTATTGTCAGGGTTTCTTGACTGGTCTTTTCATGAGACTTCTTTCCAAACACATTATTTTCGATTTCCATAATCACTTTTGAAGTAAAACTCACACACTCTTCATGATAAACCAAAACACTAATATTGACATTAGATGAATAACTGGTTGGAATGAATGATTGTATATGCATATAAGATTTCCAGTAATTTTTCAGATATCAGTTCATCCCATTATATTAAGTCGGAACAAGTTATATTACTTATTCACAGTATGGTCTATTCATGCTTTATCTCTATATTCATAGACATAGGGTACACCTCTTTGTACGCCCAATACTAATTTTATGTCTTCAGTATATTGCTACCAAAAATGGTGGAAGAAATACTTATGTCACCTGATCTACATATACATATTATCACAATAATATTCTGGACAAAAATGTAAATGTTACACTTATGATTGAACCAAGCAAAGCCTAAATGAAATGTGAACATAGATTACTAAAAACATCCATGTCCAGGGTGCCTAATGCTCTCAAATGTCAATATTATTGGTGACTTCATATTTGTTTCTTTCTAAGATTCAACCTCAAGCCTGTTGAAAATGTCTAATCCTCTCACTCACTTTATACTTTCCCTGATTTCGTAATATCTTTATTGATATCTTCTTTTCTACATGTTTTCCCCACTTCATCATCGTGACTGGCTCTTCATATGTGCTGACATATACATTCACTCTCTAACTGAAATCCTATTGCTAAAGAACTTTTGTTCCAAATCATATACTCACTCTTCTTCCTAAAACGACCGACTATCTTCCTAATCCTACTGACTATCCCTTTTTGAAGGGATGTTCTCTTCTACCTTCAATCTTCCAAGGTACAAGGTCCTATGCCATTGTATATCAAATTATCTGAGACATCTGTGCAGAACATAATTCAAAGCTAAGTATCCCAATCAAGGGCCCAATGCCCTTATGGGTTTAAAATCATACCTGGATTTCTGTTTTCATACTTATGTTTCACCTCTACATTCTTGTAAATATACCAGGTTCCCAATACCATTATTCATCCAGAAGAATGATTCCTAACACAAATCGAAATCAAACCTGTTATTAACCCAAAACATACACTGTTCCCTCAATCTCATTTTACAGAAGAGCAGGGACAAAGTTGTTCTTACAATACAGAAAAGTAGGGGACCTTCCACCTGCTGAGATCCTCAAAGGTCCATGCAGAAATGATACCTGGAGAAGTTGTAGACAGGTATGAAGGACCTGAAAGAGCAAAAGTCATCTTCGATGACAAACCACCTGGTCAGGATGAAGGGATGTGTCTGAATCAGCCTCTCTCTTCTTATTGTGGAGAAGATGGACCAAACCAGGCCTGTGTGTGTGCCTATGGTTGATATACCATTCTAAATTGTGAAAGTGTCAGAGGAAGAAGGGGCAGCCTCCATCTCATGGGGCCCTTGGAAGCAACTGTTAGGACCAAGTGGTTGCAAAGGCAGTGACCTCATTCAGTTCCAAAGAAAGTGTCATACCTCATTTCCTTGGTGATGGAACTCTCTGAACTTGGTATCCAAGAAGCCAGGCACCCAGATGCAGTTCCAGTCCCAGTCCCAGTGGGCTCACTTGTTTGGATTTACCAAGGACAGAGTCAGTCTTTCTTGGTACCTACTGATGTGAGGATGGCCAAATGCCAGGAGAGCTCTGAAGAGGGACCTTTCCTGAGAAAGCAGGTAGTGGCTCACCACTTTTTCCTGACAACTTCACATAGTTGGCCAAGAAAACCAGATCTGAGAGAATACAGGCCATTTCGGGGGAACATAGTATTGCCCACCAGTCAGAGAACACTCCGGATAGTCACAGACCTACTTAGGGGAAGGAGGTGCCATTGTGAGTGTGGGTGTGTGGTTTTGTCTCTTGTTCTGAGAATAGGTAGGAAAGGCGGTTTGTTTGGTTTTCAGTGAACTATTTCTAGTAAGTCATTTGACAAGGTGAGTGTTTCTATGTCTGTGTATCCCACTGTGTCCGTGGTTGTAGACATGAGAAAAGACAATGCAACAATGGATGTGTCCTGTGTAGTAAAAAGATTCCCAGCATTCATCCTGCCCAATTTATGAATGGACTGCAGCTTGCCTTATGGATTGGCAAAACCTACTACCTTCCTAAGTCCCTGTTTTCTTCCTGAATTCTGGCAACTCTCCAGAATAGTCTCATTGTTTTGTGTCCAAGATATGTACCAACTCCAAGGTCTTTGACATGTCCATGTACTGGATACCTGAAGGGAATGGCCAGTATCTCAGAAAACTCAGATATGAGTGTGACCAGAAAAATCTCAGTGGAGATACCATGCTTTGGGCCTTTTGCTTACCTATTGTTCTGTTGCCCTGAATGTCAGGAAGATGTTGGGCTCAGGCTACCCCTTTGTGAAGCCTGAAGAAAACAGTTTTCAAATGGAAATGAATGGGCATCACCTGTGGCTCTTGCTAAATTGCTTCGGAAAGGGATGTGTCTGAATCAGGCTCTCTACCCTGTGTGAGGCTGTGGCTTAGATTCTCAGCACCTGATGGATCTAAAGAAAGATCCCATGTGTGAAACCAAAACCAAATTCGCAAAAAATTTCAGTCATTGTGAATGAATTCTATTGCCTTTCTCTGTAGGTTCCTGAAATCAATCAAGTGAGAATAGCGATCCTTTTGGTCAAATGAGTTCTTCAAATCTCTGCAGAGGTGCTTGTCTTTTCTCATGACTCCAGTTCACATAAAGAATCTAAACCCCACAGTCAGAAGGCCTCAAATTGGAAAAGCGGAGCAGTATTAATGACAGGCCTATTTGATCACTCCTGGTTCACAGGAAGGGTGTCCTTCCCACCCTGACTTGAGCCAAATGAGGGGCAAGGGAGCTTATTTTGGACACTCTTTTGGAATGTGCCCCTCATGGAAAGCTCCAACCAGTGCTTATGATGAGTGTCTATAAGGAAGAAGATGGGGCCATGTGATAGTGTTTTGTTTTTAATTGTGTTCATTTGATTGGCGGTGTGAAGAGATGACTGGGTCAACCTGGGCTTGAACTCTGGTTTGATTCCCCTTAGAGACTGCGTTCTGGAATTGACCTCAGAGAAGTATTGCCATGAAAAGTGTTGGGATATTAGGAGGCCACGCATGAAAGTCACCCTTGGAAACTGAGATCTAGGCCCAGGGTGGTTTTCCAAAGAGTACTGGGAATCTCAGCCAGTATATCACATGATTTTATCTGAAAGACTTGGCAGGGATAGTTTTGAGTCAAAACACACATGGACCTCACATTGGAGACCTCACTGCGCCTGGCTTCATGTGACCTTTTGGCCACTCTTTTGGAAGCCTTGCCTGTGAGAGTTCTCCAGAGTTTTCTTTGAAATGAACTTCCTCAACATTTAATGGTTCCTGAATGAATTGAAACCCACAGTGCCTCCAACTTCATCCTTGAAAAATGGCCAGATAAATACCATGAAATTTTTAAAATTCCCATGACCAGGTGGAACTGGAGAACCTTTGGATGTCCTGTTGCTGATCTTGAGTGTACCAGACCCTGCCTTAATTCACTGGGTTTCATGAAAATGGTGTAGAACAGAGATGCCATTGAGTTATAGCCTGCAGAGTTGTTGGCCTAGAGAAATGGTGTGCAGTTTTGTGATAATACATCTGTGGTGTGACCATGTGGTTCTGCCATTGGCTTCCAAATTCATTGTGACTGCCATGGTGCAGCCAGGAGACCTGTATATGTAAAAGCATGTTTTTATATTGAAAGATTTCAGGGCCATGTTCAGAATCAAGTTGCTATGGACATGGGGGCAAGCAAGTTAGAGCCTGCAGAGTATTGGGCCTAGAGAAGTGGTCTGCAGTTGTGTGATAATACATCTGTGTTATGGCCATGTGGATTTCTCATTGGCTTCCAAATTTTTTGTGACTAACATGGTGCAGCCAGGAGACCCGAATATGTAAAAGCATGTTTTTATATGGAGAGGATTCAGGGCCATGTTCAGATCATGTTGCTATGGACAAGGGGGCAAAGTATGTGGGAAAGTAGCCTGGTTGTTGCATTCTCCTGCAGACCCTGACCCACAACACGTGACAGAAATCCCTCCAGCACTGTGTCCCTGTTGAACTTCTTGTATTTTGTGAAGCAAATACCAAACTCCCAGTGCAACAGCAGGAAACACCACGAAAAGTGGAGGATGACCAAATGGCTCCACAGTCCACATGGGGAGACAATTAGACCCCAGTGGCCACTGTTTTACCTACAAAGAGTGAATTCAGCACTGCTGCCTCATGTTCACTGGAAAATAAGAAACCATATCCTCCAGGTCACATAGATGCAGACCCAGATTTTATTGTCTCACTACAAAGGAAGCTAAAGCTCCTGAAAATAACGTATGTTTCAAGTGCCCAACCTCAGAGGCAGTTTCTCAAGATGTCTTTCCGCCAGCAGACCTCCATGTTAGAGGAGTGTTTACCATGTCCCTTACTTTTGGAAACTCCTCTACCACCTCCAAGGTTCTGAACTCTGAGCATTTTCCACTCAAGATATGTATTCACAGATTTTCTAACTCTTCTATTCTAATTGTGACTTACTTCAGGCGAAGGTAATGTCAAGGATTTGTTCTGGATGAGAGTGGGAAGATTTTTGTGTAGCATATATTTGCATACACATTTGATTCATTATTCTATTTTCCATTTGAAATACTGATCCCTGACACTAACTCATAACCTACTGGACTCTGACTACTACTCCTAATATGATGGAGAAAAATAACCCAAACAGAATAGAAATCCAAGCAGTTCAGAGGAGGCATGGTGTATAGTTGGACTTGCCTTTTGCATAAAAAAGGGTATGTGTTATAAATCTAGTCAATTTTCTGTTGAAATAGTTATCCATGTGTTTTTAAAGTTAACAAATATGTGAATTCCTGTCTCCCTCTCTCTGTAGCCTACTCAGCACATGTATTTTTATATGCACATATAGAATCCTACCTGGTATCACACGTACATTCTTGTGAGGTGGCTGACTTGGCAGATACAAAATGTGAGAAGAGATTACTCCTCCTAAATGCTGTTGGAACTGAAAATTCAATGTATGGGTAAACTTCCTAGTTAAACAACATTATACATAAATCTATCTTCAGTAACATGAATATTTTTGAATCTGTGGATGATGTATATTTCATGGTGAATTTCAATTGGCATATATATTGCTATTTTTATAGTCTCAGTTTGTGTGAGTGTGTGTGTGTTTGTATATATATATATATATATATATATATATATATATATATATATACTCTCCAGATTTTTCAAAATATGAAATGTATGAGTCTTATTATACACTCCCTGAATTCATTCATGTTCATGTATGTGGATTTATAATCAACTTTTCACAAGATTATTCTCAGAAATACTCATCTACCTGAAATACATATTTGTTTCCTAGTACTGAAAACTAACTTCAGTGAATGGTGCATACAAATTCTAATATTTCTACATTAACGGACGCAGTTTAACATCAATTCAAGTAGATTCCTATGGGACATGATGTGTATTTTAACGTTCATTTTTATTCAACACTGGTACATTACTATTTCTTCAATTTCTGCACATCATCGTATATATTTATCATCCACAAGTTAGCAAATATATAGGCGTTTGTTTCACTTTAAATCACTTTCTGCTTCAGAACACATGCATACCTCCAGGTTTCTGGACTGGTCTTTTCATGAGACTTCTTTCCAAACACATTATTTTCAATTTCCATAATCACTTTTGAAGCAAAACTCAAACACTCTTCATGAAAATCCATAACCCTAATATTTCATTCAGATGTATAATGGGTAGGATTAAATGTAGTATATCAATATAAGGTTTTCTGTATATTTTCAGATATCAATTCAATCCATTATTTAAAGTTGGAACCAGTAATATTATTAATTCACAGTATTGTCTATTCATGCATTATCTCTATATTCATAGACAAATGGTACACCTATTTCTACCCAAAATACTAATTCATATATCTTCAAAATATTGCTCCCATAAATGGTGGAAGAAAAACTCCTATTACCTGATCTACATATATTATTTATTATAGTAATATTCTGGACACACATAGGAATGTTCACACTTATGATTGTACCAATGTAAAGTCGGGCGAGCATCGGAAAAGAGACCACGAAGAGACTGTCTCATGCAACAGCAAAGGGTTTATTGGGGGTCCAGCATGCTGGGGCTCAGAGCTCACTTGAATAGAGAAGAGAGCCCTAAGAACAGCTTAAGCAGAGCTTATGCAATTTACGTGGTGAGAGCAGGGAGGGAAATTTATTGATGGGTCAGGTCGAGTGAGTGGTTTGCATGCCAATGGGAGAGGGAGTACATTCAACAGTTTGGCAATTGGGGACAGCACATTCTGGGAACAAGATTAGCAAACAGTTTTCAAGATTTCATCAGTATTTTGTTAAGCATACAGAAAAACAAGAAGTTAAAAGTACATATTTTATTAACCTTTCATTCCCCACTTCTTATTCTGGTTAATTTTAATCATAAAAATGAGCATTGCGGGGTCTCACATTTTATGTCTTCTAGTGAGGTATATTGTTGTCTGATTACCATAAGTTTAACTTATCCAATTTAAGCTTGTAGAAAGGAAACTAGATGGTTGAGCAAACAGGGTCCTACAATTAGCAATGAAATGAGGATTATTAATGGACTGGCCAGGGCTGATAAAAGCGTAGTTAACCAGGGGGACTGTGTGAACAAAGACTCAAACCACCCTTTTTGTGCATCTCTCTCTTGTTGGTGCTCTTCTAGGCGTCTTCTTAATTTACTCATAGATTTTTTTACAACTCCAGTATGGTCGGCATAAAATCAACTTTTTCCCTCAATGCAGCACAAAAGCCCCCTTCTCTCACGAAGAGGAGGTCCAACCCTCGCATGTTCTGTAAAACAATTTCAGAGAGAGAGGTTAAAGATTCCTATAAAACTGTGATGGAGGTTTTTAATATCTTTAAATTTTGGTCTATTGCTGCTTCTCATCGGGTCATTTGTTGTGTCACATGGACTAGGACAGTGATTCCTGTGCCCACACCTGCAGCAGCTCCTTTTCCTAATAGGATGGCTAAAGTGAGGGATACAGGTTCCCAGAGGAACCGGGTTGTATGCCCCCGTATTTGATTTTTAAATTAACCTGCCTCATGATAGAGCACTCTGGGAAACATCTGAACATTACATAATTAATCACATCTGTTGACCATTTTATGAAAACATAAACAATGTTTAAGTATATAGAATTATACTGTTGTAAGGACGGACAATTCAAGGCACCTAAGATAGCACCGAAGACAGCGAAACATACCTATTTAGTTGCAACGGATTTAGAGGGCATTGCTTCTGTTGTAATCAATTAGTCACCTGATCTCCAAATTTAGGTAGTTTCCGAATTTTGTACCCAACATGTAAGGGAAGGGGCTCAGAAGTTCACAGTCTGCATGAGTTCACAAAAAGAAGTTTTCGTTTCTATTGTTTTTTTCATCTGTTCTGGGCAAGTTAACATTTTAAGGACACCTGGAGTGGGAGAGCTTTTTTCTTCTCTTTTATTTTTTCTCACTGCCAGCTGTAACAATGGAGCTCATTTGGTAACTTATTTATCTTAGAAATGTAACCATGTCTGTGAAGCCCCAGCTCAAGGCCAGAGGCCTTGTTCACATGTTTTGTGAAAAACTAGTAAGGGGGAGTCTAGCTTAGGAGTGCTGATTTTTCCAGCCAGTGGCCAAATAGAACAGGGAAACACGAAAAGGGGAAGTTTATCTACATTGAACTCTTTTATAGGGACTCTTTGGCTGAAAGTCCTAAAGTCAGCCATGGTGAAGACTGCTGGAGAAGGTCATTTAAGACTTTTCTGTGGGCCTGGTATAGACGGGGAAGACAGGGAAGGCGGGTCTGAGAGCAGCACCTTGGGTCTGAGCATGAGGAAGGAGACATGTAAAAGAATAATGGGAAAGGGGTTTGGAATTTTCCAGGCAACAAAACTTGAGCAGTAGAACAGATAGAGCAGAGGGGAAGATGGGAGTTTGTATCCCAAAAAGCCTGTGAGGGACTTTAAATTCTTAGTAACCTGTTTTCAGTGATGACAGAGCAACTTTAAAGGCCATTTTCATTACATCTTGGATAGGGGTCTGAGGGCTCTCCTTAGCTGGTTTGAGCTTTGGGTTAGCTGGTAAGAGGACCTGGTGGGACCTGGTGCGGGCACTGACAGGAGAAGAGAGTAGTGAGTGGGTGGATGGGTACCTCAGTACCTGCTACCTCAGCAAGGGGGCAATAATCTGAGAACCGGCGGTTTGGGTTTTTGATCTAGTAATTGGAGGGAAGAAATCAGGTTGCTGAGGTGGGAGTGGCAGCAGAGAGTCTGGAGCAGAAAGCTGAGGGTGAGGATCTATTGGATAAGCATAGTTCAGGATGTGAGCGAAGGAGGGAAAATGCCTCCACTTAGGGGAATTTCCTTCCACCCTTTGAGCACTTGCCGAAGTTAAAAAGGTCACGGAGAATTTTAGGATCTAGAGACCCCTCTGGGGGCCATCGGTATTGGTTGTGTAATTGGTAATATGGCCAATGCTGTGTATTGAATTTGATGAGGAGTTTGGGTTCCACCAGGCACCCCTGTATGCTCACATTCCCATGACTTACAGAAGAAGTCGGCATTTCCCCCACACAGCCATGTCTGTTTGTGGCTTTGATAGTCCGCTGGGCAAACATAGTAATCTAGGCTAGCCAACCTGCATCTGGCTCTCGTGTCCCTACATCCATAATGTTTGTTTCTATTACCTATGATACAGAAAGGATTTATTGGAATTTTAGTTGGATCCCCTTCATCAGGGATATCCCAATAGGAAAGACCTACAGCCAGCTGACAAATGTCTGGGTGGAGAGATGGCCACCATGTCCCTAAAGGGGCTGTATGCAAGATAGACCATACTTCTTGTACAGTAGGATTTGTGATCAGCCATTACTGCTGAACAGGCTGATGAGGGTTAGGACTACTCTTGGCCAAGGGGAGAGTCTGTAGCCTTATCCACATGGCGAATACGCACTTTGAAAGTGTTACCAGTCTTTTCCAGTTTCCAGTCAGATTTTGGACAGGGCGCAGGCCAGAGATGAGAGACATGGATCCATGAAGTGATTCCGTCTACATTTACCACTGTAGGTGTTATATGTAGCACCTTATATGGTCCTTTCCAGTGGGGTTCCAGGGATGACACCTGATGTCGTCTAATGTAGACGAAGTCTCCTACTTGGTATCGATATGGAGTCCCCTCGTCCCCAGGTTGGTCGGCAGTGGCCAGATGTTTCCACAGATATTGCTGATTTCTTTCAAGAGCTTTAAGTCTGTCAAGCAAGGGGGTGTGGAAGGGATCGTAAGGTCTTAGAGTTTGGGTTAGGTCCCTTACTGGAGGAGGGACCATAGAGAATTTCATAGGGGGTGAGGTTACACAAGGAAACAGAGGAGTATGAGTATTTATTGCATGAAACAGTGCAAAAAGCAGGAGAATAGATCGATCTTTTATGCCGATCTCTAAGCTTGATTTTGTTAATTCTCTTTAATGGTTCTATTATTTTTTTTTTTACCTGTACTGAGCTCTGGGGTCTATAAGCACAATGTAATTTCCAATTAATCCCCAGGGTCCTGGCTAATCCCTGACTTATCAGGGCAATTAACGCCAGTCCATTATCAGACCCTATTGCCTTAGCCAGTCCGTATCTTAGAAAAATATCTTTCAGGATCTTCTTGACCACCATTTGTGCCATTTATTTTGTTGTTGTTGTTTTTTTTTTTTTGTGTGTGTGTGTGTGGGGGGGGGAAGGCTTCAATTAATTCATCCTGAAAATGTATCTACAAAGACTAGGAGATATTTAAGTCCATAACTTCCTGGCTTAATTTCAGTAATGTCCACTTCCAAGAATCGTCCTGGTCTGGTTTCTTGTAGGTGCTTTCCTGCAGGAAAGTTGGAAGGGTAAGCATTAACCAATTGACAGACCCGGCAGGCTTTTGTTACCCGTTCAGTTATTTCTTTCGCTCTGAGTCGGTTAGTGGAAAACTCTGTTCTTGATCCTTCAGGAATGCCTGCAGTTTCTTTGAACCAAGGTGAGTGAGTTGATGTACATTTTTAACTTAGTTTAGGGCTTTCTGAAAATGCAAGCTGGGCTCAGTGAAGTTGAGGGTTTCAGTGTCAGTGTCCTTAGATGTTATCAAAAGCTTGCTGGTGCTCAGGGGTCCATTAGAATTGGGCATCTCTCTTTAACAGCGGGTATAAAGGAGCAGCTAAGGACGCAAACCCAGGTATCCATAAGCTGCATAAGCCAGCAGTCCCAAGAAACTCTCTGAGTTGTCTGCTGTTAGATGGGGGTGGTATCTGCTCAATGGATTGTTTTCTGGTCTCAGTGAGCCATCGCTTACTGCCCCTAAGGGAATAGTCCAGGAAGATTACTTCTTGCTGGCAAATTTGGGCTTTTTTGGCAGAAGCACTATACCAGAGTTGAGCAAGCTCGTATAATAATAATTGGGTTCCAGACTCACAGTTTTTCTTGGTGTTGGCTGCCAGTTGCAGGTCATCGACATATTGAAGCAGGGTGACGTCAGGGTGCATAGTTCTGAAGTTGTTGGGGTCTCTGTGGAGGGCTTCATCAAAGAGAGTGGGGGAGTTTTTGAACCCCTGTGGGAGTCTAGTCCATGTTAGTTGACCAGACTTCCCGGTTTCTGGGTCTACCCACTCGAAATCAAATAGCAACTGACTATCTTTATGCAGAGGCAAGCAAAAGAAAGCATCTTTTAAGTCCAGAACAGTATACCATTTCCGCTCATGGTTCAGAGTGCTAAGCAGATTGTACAGATTATGTACTGTGGGGTGAATGTCCTGCACTCTGTTGTAGATCTCTCTTTGGTCTTGAATGGTGCGATAGTCCCCGGTTCCTGGATTTTTATACTGGTAACAGGGCAGTGTTCCAGTTCAAATGACAGGGCCTTAGGACCCTTAAGGCCAGATATTTCTGAATATGGGGCCTTATCCCATCTTTAGCTTTTTTGCTCAGAGGATATTTTTTGACATTGATGGGGGGGCTGAAGTTTTTAACTCCACTGTTATTGGAGGATGTTTCACGGCTACGTGTAACCCAGCAGTTTTTTTCCTAGGCATCTGCGTAATCTGTTATCCATTTCCGGGGTAGCTTGCCTGTTTGATCAGTCTTGGGGGGTTTGACAAGTTGATGTTCATCTTCTACTGACATAGTAAAAGCCGTGACTATAGGAGTTTTTACTGAAAAATTTAGAAATTTCACTTGGGGGCCTTCAGGGTTAAAAGTTATTCTGGCCTGGAGCTTTTTGAGCAGATGTGTGCCCATCAATGGGGTCGGGCATTCTGGGATTACTAGGAACGAGTGATGAATTTTTTCTTTCCCCAGGTCCATGGTCCTCTTAGTTGTCTAAGCCCCATATTTACTCCCATTAGCCCCTTGAACTAGAGTCCTTTTTGTTTGATAGATGGCCCAATGGGGCCTTAAGGGCTGAGTATACTTACCCTGTATCCACTTCAAAGTTTAACCCCCCCAGCGAGTACTTTGTGTTCTTTTGGCCGGGCCAGCTACCTCCAAGGAAGGAGGGGCTGTGTGTGCCGTGGGGTAGTCACCTGGAGGGCGCTGGGCTGGCCTATATTCCTCCAATGGTGGAGAGTCTGAGTCAGCAGCAGGGGAATCACTTAGAGGGTGTTTGGGGTTGGAGGACAAGGGCAGGGCATAAGGAGGGGGAAGAGAGTCCAGTAGAGTCTTGAGACTCAGGGACAACAGAGGGTGGAGGAGGGGGAGCAGAGGGTTTGAGAGATAGAAAAGTGGGAGAACCAGTAGGAGCGGGGACAGGGACAAGGAAAGGCTTCAACCATGGAAGAGGAGATTTGCAGAGGTCCTGCAAACTAAAGATATATTGCTGTTGATCTGGATGGCTATGTGGCCCCGGCTGAAAGACAATATCTCTGAGTTTTTGAATTAGTGTGAAGTAGAAAGATCCTTCTGGGGGCCATCCGACTTTAAAGGTGGGTCATTCTGAGACACATAGAGTCTTCCAGATCTGACGTTTTACTGAAAAAAAGAAGATTCTGAGCCTTTAAGCAGACTTTGGTCCAGTGATCAAGGTTCAGGGACAGAGGCATTGAAGTGTTCTGTCCCATATGAAAGATACACAAATAGTGAAAGCAATGACACACGACACAGACAAGACAAGACAATAAAGACAGGCAATGGACGTCCAATACTGAGAACAGGACTGAGTAGCCAGGAAAACCTGATGGGCTGACAATACCGAATCCAAAACAAAATATCACTGAGTTTAGGAGACTATTGTTACTCAGTTTCCCGAGTTCTCTGGGGCGTCCCCCAGAGACGTGGCCTGTGGCTCTGTGACACTTCTGTCAGCCACCGTCAGAGAGAGCTCATGCTCATCACCAATAGCCATTTTGCCCATCCCTAACCTGAAACCTGAAACAAGAAAGTGGCGCCTTACTTAACCTGAGATGAGCCTATTGGGGGTCTTTCGTCCAACGCTGCTGGAACTCGCTGGGGCCCTCAGATGTAATGGTCAGGCGACCATTGGAGGAAGAGACCACCAAGACACTGTCTCATGCAACAGCAAAGCACCCAAAATTCTGGGGCTCAGACCTCACTTGAATAGAGCAGAGAGCACTGAGAACAGCTTAAGCAGAGCTTATATACTTTTCTTGAAGAGGGCAGGGAGGGAAGTTTATTGATGGGTCAGGGCAAGTGGGCGGTTTGCATGTAAACGGGTGAGGGTGTACATTCTGCAGTTTGGCAGTTGGGGACAGCACATTCTGGGAACAAGATTAGCAAAAAGTTTTCAAGATTTCAAGAGTGTTTTCTTAAGCATACAGAAAAACAGGAAGAGACAAGTACCTATTTTATTTATTTTCAACAAAGCCTAAATGGAAAGTGAGCATGAATTACTAAAAACATTCATGTCCAGGTTGCCTAATGCTCTCAAATGTCAATTCTATTGGTGACTACATATTTCTTTCTTCCTAAGGTTATATATTCAACCTCAACCCTGTTGAAAATGCCTAATCCTATGACTCACTTAATAATTTGCCTGATTTCCTAAGGTCTCTATTGATACCTCCTTTCCTACATATTTTCCCAAATTCATTATTGTAACTGACACTTAACATGGGCTGACATTAATATTCACTCTCTAACCGAAACCCTATTGGTAAAGAACTTTTTTCCAAATCTTATTCTCACCCTTCTTTCTAAACCTACTGACTATCTTCCTAATTCCACCGACTATCACTTTTTGACTGGAGGTTCTCTTCGACATTCAATCATCCAAGGTACAACGTCCTATGCCATTGTGTATGGATTTATCTGAGACATTTGTGCAGAAAGTATAACATTGCTAAGTATCCCAATGAAGGTCTCAATGCCCTTCTGGGATGCAAATCTTACCTAGATTTCTGTTTCCATAATTTTAACTCACGTCTATATTCTTATAAATATCACAGATTCCCAATACCATTATTCATCCTGCAGAATGATTCCTAACCCAAATCGAAACTGTTATTAACCGTAACCACACAGTGATCTCTCAATCTAACTTTAGAGAAGAGCAGGGACAGAGTTGGCCTTAAAATATAGGGATGTAGGGGATCTTCCACTTGCTGAGAACCTCAAAGGTCCATGCAGAAATGATCCCTGAAGAAGATGTAGGCAGCTATGAAGGACCTGAGAGAGCAAAAGTCATCTTCCATTGCCAAAAAACCTGGTCAGGATGAAGGGATGTGGCTGAATCAGCCTCTCTCTTAATGTACAGGAGACGGACCAAACCAGGCCTTTGTGGAGCGCTGTTTCTTGGTGCCTTTGATTTATATATCATTCTAACTTGTGAAAATGTCACAGGAAGTAGGGGCAGCCTCCATCTCATGGAACCATTGGAAGCAACTGTTAGGACAATGTGTTTGCCAAGGCAGTGACCTCATTAAATTCCTGAAGGAAGTAACCTACCTCACTTCCTTGGTGATGGAACACTTTAAACTTGGGATCCAGGAAGCCAGGCACTGAGAGCCAATCCAAGTCCCAGTCCCAGTGGGCTCACTTGTTTGGTGTTACTAAGGACAGAATCAGTCTTTCTTGGTACCTACTGATGTGAGGATGGCCACATGCCAGGGACCTTTCCTGAGAAAGTAGGTAGTGGCTCTCCACATGCTCCTGACAACGTCACAGAGTTGGCCAAGGAGACCAGATCTGAGAATGGATAGGCCATATCAGGGGAACATAGTATGACCCACCAGTCAAAGGACACTCTGGATAGTTACAAACCTACTTGGGGGAAGGAGGTGCCTTTGTGGGTGTGGGTGTGAGTGTGTGGTTTTGTCTCATGTTCTGAGAATAGGTAGGAAAGGTGGTTTGTTTGGATTGGAATGGACTTTTTCTAGTAAATTGTTTGACAAGGCGAGTGTTTCTATGTCTGTTTCTCCCACTGTGTCCGTGGTTGTAGACATTAGAAAAGAAAATGCATCAATGGATGTTTCCTGTCTTGTAGAAAGCTTCCCAGCATTCATCCTGCCCAATTAACGCATGGACTGTGACTTGCCTTATGGATGGGCAACACCTACTATCTTACTACGTTTCTGGTTTCTTCCTGAATTCTGGCCACTCTCAAGAATTGGCTCATGGTTTTGTGTCCAAGATATGTACCACCTCCAAGCACTGTGACATGGCCATGTACATGATAACTGAAGGGAATGGGAGGATCTCAGAAAACTCAGATATCAATGTGACCAGTAAAGTCTCAGTGGAGAATCCTTGCTTTGGGCCATTTGCTTACCTATTGCTTCATTGCCCTGAATGTCAGGAAGGTCTTTGCCTCAGGCCACCCCTTTGTGAAGCCTTAAGAAAACAGTTTTCAAATGGAAATGAATGGGCATCACCTGTGGCTCTTTGCTTAATTGCTTCCAAAAGGGATGTGTCTGAATCAGCCTCGTGAACCTGTGTGAGGCTGCTGCTTAGATTCTTAACACCTGATGGATCTAAGGTAAGATTCCATGTGTGCTACAAATACAAAATGGTCAAAATAGCAGTCATTGTGTATGAAGTCTCTCGCCATCTTCTGTAAGGTTCCTGACCTCCATCCTGGCCTGCAAAGGCTAGACCATAGATGCTTGGGTTTTTTCATGACTCCCATTCATATAAAGAATTTATACCTGGCAGTCAGTAGGCCTCAAATTGGAGAAGTGGAGCAGTAATAAGGTCAGGCCTATTTGATCACTCCTGGTTCACAGGAAAGGTGTTTAGGCCACACTGACCTTAGGCAACATTGGGGCGAGGGAGCATATTTTGGACAGGGTCTTGGACTTCACCCCTTTTGGAAACGTCCAGCCAGAGGATTTGATGAGTGTCTACATGGAAGAAGACGAGGGCTATGTGAAAGTGTTTTGGTTTTAATTGTGGTCATTTGTGTGGCAGTTGGAAGACATAACTGTGTCCACCATGGCTTGAACTTTGGTGTGATTCCCCTTAGAGACTGCGTTCTGGACCTGACCTCAGAGAAGAATTGCCATGAATTGTGTTGGGATTTCAGGAGGCCACGCATGAGAGTCCCCATTGGAAACTGAGATATAGGCCCAGGTGGCTCTCCACAGAACACTGGGAATCTCAGCTACGATATCACATGATTTTATTCTGAAAGACTTGGCAACCATAGTTGAGATTCAAAACACACATGGACCTAGCATTGTAGACCTCAATGGGCCTGGCTTCATGTGACCTTTTGGCCACTCCATGGGAAGCCTTGCCTGTGAGAGTCCTCCAGAGCTTTCATTGAAATGAAATTCCTCACCATTTAATGGTTCCTGAAAGAATTGAAACTCACAGTGCATCCAACTTCATCCTTGAAAAATGGCTAGATAAATACCATGAAATTTTTGAAATTCTTATGACCAAGTGGCACTGAAGAACATTTGGATGTCCAGTTGCTGATCATGAGTGTACCAGAGAGTGCCTTGATTGACTGGGTTTCATGAAAATGGTGTAGAAGAAAGAATCCTGTATGTTGGCGCCTGCTGAGTAGTGACCCAGAGCTGTGGTGTGCAGTTGTGTCATAAAATATCTCTGGTGGGGCCATTTGGATCTGCCATTGACTTCCAAATGTCTTGTGGCAGACATGGTGCAGCCAGTAATCCCTATATGTCTGATCTCTTCATATAAAGGCATCTTGTTATATTTAGAGGTTTCAGGGCCGTGTTCAGAATCAGGTTGCAATGGTTGAGGGGGCAAGCTATGTGGGATATAAGCCTCATTGGTGGATTCTCCTGGAGACCCTGACCCACCACACGTGTGAGAAATCCCTCCAGCACTGAGTCCCTGTTGATCTCCTTGTATTTCATGAAGCAAATACTAAACCCCCAGTGCAGCAGCAAGAAACACCATGAAATGTGGAAGATGCGCAAATGGCTTCACATACCACATGGGGAGACACTTAGCCTTCAGTGACAACAGTTTCCCTACAAAGAGAGAATTCTGCACTCCTGCCTCATGTTCATTGGAAAATAAGAAACCATGTCCTCCAGGTCACATAGATGCAGACCCAGCTCTGATGGTCTCACTACAAAGAAGCTAAAGCTCCTGACAACAACATATATTTCAAGTGCCCAAGGTCAGGGAGAGTTTCTCAATAAGTTTTAGGCCGGCAGAGCTCCATGTTTGTGGAGTGTTTACCTGTTTGACCAGGACAGGAGAAAAGACCACTGACTCCAATTAAAATCAAATTAAAGCAAGCTTATTATTTTTCCACTGGCTGAGCTGCCTATCCCTCTCAAAATGGCAGAAACAAGACAGGAACCCCACCTTTCCTACAGCCCAGCTTTATAGTCCAGTAAGTTACACAAAAGGGGGGTTACAGATAACAGAACTCGGAGAAGCATCACGCTATTGCTAGTTTACAATTTTTTTTTTTGCTGGCCCCATCATCAGAATTTATGAGGACCATTAGAGACTCACGAGAGTCGTTGTCTGGCCAGAGAAGGCCAATATTTATGAGGTGTCACTAAATTTTCAGAGAGGGCTGCTATCTGGTCAGAGAGCCAGGCATGGGTGAGTTCAAGGCACGGACAGGCATTCCAAGCAGATTCAGAATTTGCAGTAATTTATAGGAAAGCAAAATTATCTTTTCATGACTTTGTGGCAAGATGGCTCCCAATTTTAATAAATGATCAGGTTGGGTTTATCATTCCCCCCCCCATTTTTTTTGCTTTTTAATATTTTTTAAATTAATTTTTATTGTAGGTTGTTCAAAACATTACATAGTTCTTGATATATCATATTTCACACTTTGATTCAAGTGGGATATGAGCTCCCATTTTTACCCCATATACAGATTGCAAAATCACATCAGTTGCAGAACCATTGATTTACATATTGCCATTATGGTGTCTGTTGTATTCTGCTGCCTTTCCTATCCTCTACTATCCCCCCTCCCCCCTCCCCTCCCCTCTTCTCTCTCTACCCCCTCTACTGTAGTTCATTTCTCCCCCTTAAATTTTTCTCCTTTCCCCTCACTTCCTCTTTTATGTAATTTTGTATACCCCTGAGGGTCTCCTTCCATTTACATGCAATTTCCCTTCTCTCTCCCTTTCCCTTTCACCTCTCATCCCTGTTTAATGTTAATCTTCTTCTCATGCTCTTCGTCCCTACTCTGTTCTTAGTTACTCTCCTTATATCAAAGAAGACATTTGGCATTTGTTTTTAAGGGATTGGCTAGCTTCACTTAGCATAATCTGCTCTAATGCCATCCATTTCCCTCCAAATTCTATGATTTTTTCATTTCTTAATGCAGAGTAATACTCCATTGTGTATAAATGCCACATTTTTTTTATCCATTCATCTATTGAAGGGCATCTAGGTTGGTTCCACAGTCTTGCTATTGTGAATTGTGCTGCTATGAACATGGATGTAGCAGTGTCCCTATTGTGTGCTTTTTTTAGGTCTTTAGGGAATAGACCGAGTAGGGGAATAGCTGGATCAAATGGTGGTTCCATTCCGAGCTTTCCAAGAAATCTTCATACTGCTTTCCAAATTGGCCGCACCAATTTTCAGTCCCACCAGCAATGTACAAGAGTACCCTTTTCCCCACATCCTCCCCAGCACTTGTTGCTGTTTGACTTCCTAATGGCTGCCAATCTTACTGGAGTGAGATTTGCAACAAAATGAAACTGAATCCCTTACTCTCGCCATGCACAAAAGTTAACTCAAAGTGGATCAAGGAACTTGATATCAAATCAGAGACATGGCATTTGATAGAAGAAAAAGTTGGCTATGATCTACATACTGTGGGGTCGGGCTCCAAATTCCTCAATAGGACACCCATAGCACAACAGTTAATAACTAGAATCAACAAAAGGGACTTACTCAAACTAAAAAGTTTTTTTCTCAGCAAAAGAAACAATAAGAGAGGTAAATAGGGAGCCTACGTCCTGGGAACAAATCTTTACTCCTCACACTTCAGACAGAGCGCTAATATTCAGAATATACAAAGAACTAAAAAAATTAGACAATGAGATAACGAATAACCCAATCAACAAATGGGCCAAGGACCTGAACAGAAATTTCTCAGAGGAGGACATACAATCAATCAACAAGTATATGAACAAATGCTCACCATCTCTAGCAGTCAGAGAAATGCAAATCATTCCCCCTTTTTTAATGTGTCCCTTCCAAATTTTTGATAGGGTAGGGAAAGAGCAATGAGGGAATTTTAATCCCTCAGGTAACAGTCTCCAAATTTTTAGAACTCACCCAAAATTGGATTCCTGGTTTTACCTGACTTAATTAATTACTTATATTGATATTCTATTTATTTTTGGCTCCATAGTTGTAAGACGAGAGGCGTCACTCATTTTGGCTTCTTCTGAGCTGAGAGAGAGTGACGTGAGTGGGCACAGTATAAGGGACATGAGTTGCTTTTTAGAAGTCAGTTGAGGAACATGAGTTGCCTTTTAGAAATCAGTTCGTTTTGAAGTCTGGTTGGGGAAGAACAGGTTGTAAATTCATCTGGGGATGGGTTCTTCTGTGTGAGAAACAAGAACCATGAGTACTGAAAAAATGTTGCAGCAGCTGGAACATGTCACTGTATAGAAGTTCCCTCAGCAGGCTTTAATATTCCCAGTTATCAGGACTGTCAACTTAATATTTAACATTTAGTGTTACAGTTATCCCTCTCCATAAGATACAGTTTAATGATTTAATATCATCTAATCTTGCAAAATCATTTTACTAGTATGACCTCTGTGTGTAATAGAGAAACCTTTAATTCTGTTACTCAGGGCTGGATAATCGTACTAGCAAACACCAACCCTACCTGTAGGTTAGGAATATCTGTAGGCCTTAAACTAAAAATTTCTGCCTCTGGCAGCTCCTCTTGATAGTCTCTTTTTATAGTTATCAGGCATTCCTTTCTGGGAATCCTTCTTTGTAGCCTCCAGTCTTACTTATTTTGGGAGGCTAACATAATGTGTATAAAATTTATTATTATTATTATTAATATTATTATTTAAAATGCCCAGGAATGGCTGTATTTTGGTTTTAACTGTCTTTCCTAAGTGTTTATCATGAAACAGTCAAACTGACTTTTGTTTCTATCTATTGTTAACAGTCAGCTGAGCTTTTATGGGAGTCATTCCTGGGGAAACTTGAGAGCAGCTTCTCAGTTCTGCTAGTGCCATTTGCGCTAGGTGGGTCCAGGTCTTGCTTGACCATGTGGCTACCCTTGGAAGCATCAGGGATGTCTCCCTTCTCTGATGACTCTCCTCTTCTTAGCAAATGCACTGATTGGCTTTCTGTTCTCCAGGGGTCTCATTAATCTCCCTAATTGGGAAGATATGAGGCCCAGAGTTGCAAAGGTCTTTGAGAAGTCCCTTGTTCCCTGGATTCAGACTGACTCAGAGGGCAAGAGCCAAATATTGGTTTTCTTGTCCCTTTTCATGTAACTTTAATATAAATCCTAATCTTAATCATCCAGCAAATAAATTTTAACAGCCTTATATTAAGAGTACTGGGCTTTAATGTCTATAACTTTATAATTATTTATCTTTTTTTATTAACTGGGATCTGTATTATTCTGTCTGTCTTGTAGGTGATGACTTATTATCTTAAATTAACCCATATTGTGTTCTTAAAGCAACACTTCTGTAAAACACTAACAAGGAATCTTTAGATCACTTATAAGGAAATTACAAAATAAAATTTTTTAACAAGAGTAAAAATACTTAGTTCGTGTAATAGCTACCCTGAAGTTTTAAGCTGAGTTATACATTATATCCCCTGTTTGAGATCCTAGAAATCTTGACAGAAAAAAAAAACAACTTTTGAACATAACTTTAAATGAAATAATATCTGACCTACTGCTTTCGTAGTCATTCTCACATATATTAAGATGGGACACAGAGCCTTATCTCAGGTAAGGCAGGGCTCTTTATAAAACTTAAGTGTTTTACTTCTAAAGATGATCTTTGTTTTTTTAAATATCATTTTACAAAGATTACATATATTATTTGAGGTCACATGAACATTAGTTAACACCATATGATATCACATTTAAAACATGAATTTAAGAAAGGCTGAAAGTTTTTAACCTTTATATAGATTAGACTCTCATTAACATAAAAATACATTTAAATTGTTCCCCAATGTAAAAAGTAACATACAACTTTACATATCTTATTGATAAGAAGTAAATGAATGCCCAATATATTTTTTTACCATACAACTTCAGAACACCAGCTTGAAATAATGCTCTTTTAAAGTTTCTACCTTACAGATTCGTATACCTGAAAGATATGAGCACATTAATAGCATCACAATTACATTGAAGTTTCTACATTAACCAAGTTTAGCTTTTAAATAAATGGCAGTACAGTGCTCTAAAATAACAGTTCTTATTTAATCAGTTGTTTAATTTTTATGGTTGCTTGCTCTAGAAAAAATAAAACTTAATAAACACAATGTTATGGGTAAACTTATGTTTTAAGAAATTTTTGTCTCTTTAACACATGACTGATTATTACAATCTTATACAGACATTAGTACAAACTTATACAGACCTTAGTAAATCAATCAGATATCTAACAAAAGTACTCATGAATGAGTAATCCCATATCAAATTTACTTTACTTATTTATCAATATATTAGACAAATATATTGAACAGTGTAAACCATTTTTTTGTTGAAGGAAAAGTCTTAGAACCAAGGCATATTAGAACATTTGTAGACATTAATATTTTATTAGATTTTTGAACACCTAGAAAAACTTGTAAGCTTAAATTTAAAGACATTTATTTTTATCTCTTTATCCAATTTAAATTCAACTATTTAAATCACTTGAATTAAAGATCTTTGGATCCACTTTTTAAAATTTGTTTTTATGAGCGTTTTTGTTTTAATGAGTGCTCTTTATAAATGTTAATTTGTGTATCATATATATGATATACGGACAAATGAATATATAGACATACAACACATACCAAAATTGTGCACACATAATAATAGTAAAGGCCTTGTAGCTTTTCCAGGTGAAATATCCATTGCAATGTTTCAAAAACTACACAGTTAGTCAAAGATAGAACTGGTCAGAAAAACATCATCCTAGGTTTTTAGGATCAAAATCATGAGCTCAAAAAAAATAAAGAATCTAAGGAAAAAATAAGAGTCCTAGAAAAATTGACTGGCCATTAATTAGTAAATACCATACAATTTAATTTTTTTAGGCCTCAGATCACTCTCCTACTGAGCTTGCAGGCCTCTTTCATTTGCCATTCAACATAAGTCCTGGCTGAGGTCTGGAAGGAGCAGGAAAAAGCTGCTATTCTGAGCAGACACCTCAGGCCTAAGGCATTTCAACCATAATTTTCAGGTTCAGATGTTGAAAATTATAATACAATTTTAAGACAAAATTCACAAAATTTTATGATACAAGTTTAAGACACAGTTTACAAAATTTTACATCTTTATATCTTGTTTTGTCAACAGATACCATACTATGATTTACTATCCTTGTCCAAATTAATGCACTGGTAGACACAGTGACATTTTCCCAGGCTACCCAATTAAAAATTGGTGAAAAAAAAGCCTGAATGATTGGGAAGTTACTTGCCAACTTGGAAGTAGAGTTCTCTAGTTTTCCATCCTAAGTATTTAAGTTCTCTGGCATGAATTATCTGAAATCATAAACTAAACAATTTCCTAAACCCGACTTTTAACTGCAAGATTGTGCAATGCTTCAAAAACCCATTCAGATGCCAGATTGTTACAATAAAACATCATCATTTAGATACACATTCAGCTAAGATCATTCCCAAGAAATGATTTATAATATCAACACATTATTGCACATGTCTTAAAGGGCCAGAAACAAAGACACAAGACAGACTGAAAGGAGCTCCAGACTATGGCTTACAGACAGAAGCCTTTAAACCAGAGCAGATAAGAGAAAAATCTCCTACACCAGTGGCACCATAGATTTTCCCACAAGGGAACCAGATGTTTTCACAGAGGGACAACCTGAAATGTAAAATCAAGGGTCTCCATGGTGACTTTACTGTATTTAGTGTCCCCTTTTTCTTTTTCTCTTTTTTAAGAAAACAGAGATGGCAAAATCCTTACAGTGCAGGGAAGGAAGTAGGTAATTCTCTGAAGCAACAGGGCTTGGGCAGCTGCTGGAAGTCCCTCAGTCCCTCCTTTCACTTACAGGATTAGCTCCTCTTGTTCGGTTCCACCCCAAGCACGCTCCGTCTCCTAACATTTCAGTAGTCAGCTCTCAAAGAGTTCCGGGGTGTGGGGGGTACCAAAAATTGTAACTTAAAGTTTGGTTCCTGATTTTGAAGCCAATTAATACCAATTTAATAATGAGGACAGGGTTTGAGAAAAAGAAAAAGGGAGATTTACTGCTTTGCTAACAAAGGAGAAAAACAGGGGCCTCTGCCCAATGGTTGTGATTCTATCGATCTGAAGGGACAAGGGGTTTTAAGGAGTTTCACGTGTTAACCTGGGAGATACTCAGTTCTTAGGTCCCCAGCAGGCATTGCCCTCTGCAGTGGGTGTGCTCCAGGCAGCCAGCTAGGGGTTTCTCTCATCCTGCTTAACAAAGGGTATTAAAGTTTATCACAGTTCTTTAAAACACAGTCCAAATGGGTGTCAGTTTACTTGCTTTATTACCCATTTTCAGTTAAGTTTTACCACAGAAATCACACAACAAAACACACTAAAACAAACCAAAAAAAAAAAAAAACATATGAAACACAGAACAAAACACACAAAAAAACAGAAAACCAGCGCAGAAACAGAAAAACAGAGGAACTATGCAACGTCTTGCTAAAGCTCTGGGATAGGAGCTCCTGCGTGCCCATTGGCACCTCTCTATGCTTTCAGAGGAATTCCCTACAGAACATAACAGAGGACAGAATGATTCTCGTTACTGTACCAGACAGGAGTATATGTGTGTCTCCCCAGGACACCACTCTGTCATCAGAAGAGATCTCCCTTAACCGGATATCAGATGTTATATAGGCGCCAGTTACCTATGGAGGCCTCCTCCACCATGTGCTTGCTACTAGTTTTAGGGCGGTGGTTCACTGCAGTGCTCCCTGGACCAAAATCTCACACCAAGGCCTTGGAAATTGCCTCTTCATGCCGGAGCCCTGGAGGGAAGGCCAGCTTCAGAATTTCCAGTAGTCTGGTCTTGTGATCTATTGGGGCAGGGTCATCTCGATGGGAAACTACAAAATATTACACCAGGATGCAAGAAAAGACCACTGACTCCAATTAAAATCAAATTAAGGCAAGCTTACTATTTCAAAGTGGATCCAAAGATCTTTAATTCACGTGATTTAAATGGTTCGATTTAAATTGGATAAACAGATAAATATAAATGTCTTTAAATTTAAACTTACAAATTTTTCTAGGTGTTTAAAAATCTAATAAAATATTAATGTCTACAAAAGGTCTAATATACCTTTGTTCTAGGACTTTTTCTTCAACAACAACAAAAAAAATGGTTTAAACAGTCTCCTACTCTAAGCCATTTTCTACCATCAATGGACCCTTCAGGGGGAAACCATGGACACAATTCTCCTATGTATGAAAAGAATAATTTTAAGTCCTTTTTCTTAACATGTGCCCCCTATGTCTTGAGGGCCTCCTTGAGGCCTGACAAAAACAAATCATGTGACGAAACTGCTTGTCCCATGGTGGGTCACTCACCATGTGTCATCCCCACTCTCCTCCTGGATCTGTCTTTCGGTGGTGTCTGCTGAGGCAATCGCAAGCTCCGCTTTTTTAAGTCTTCCCTGAGGACAGGTTTCCCCCTCAGTCAAAGGCTCGAGCCCCTATTGATCCTCAGGCAGAGGATCAAAAGGCATCTGTCATGATGGCCTTCATTGGGCAAGCTGCCCTGGATATTAAAAGAAAGTTACAACTCTTAGAGGGATCACAAGATATGACTTTGGGAGATTTAGTCAGAGAAGCCGAGAAAGTATACTATATGAGAGAAACAAAGAGAAAGAAAGGGAGCAAAGGGAAGATGAGAGATGCAAAAGACAGACTAAGGCATTGACTAAGGTCCTGGTCACAACAATAAATAGGCCAGAAATTAACAAACAGGAAGACAGGAACGGAAACCTGGGCGCACGCCAGAGGCCACAATGGAGTTTAACTCAGCATTAAAAAATGACAAAATCATAGAATTTGCAGGGAAATGAATGGCATTAGAGCAGATTATGCTAAGTGAAGGAAGCCAATCCCTAAAAATCAAATGCCAAATGTCTTCTTTGATATAAGGAGAGTAACTAAGAACAGAGTAGGGATAAAGAGCATGAGAAGAAGATTAACATTAAACTGGGATGAGAGGTAGGAGGGAAAGGGAGAGAGAAGGGAAATTACATGGAAATGGAAGAAAACCCTCAGGGTTATACAAAATTACGGACAAGAGGAAGTGAGGGGAAAGGGAAAAATACAAGGGGGAAAAATAAATTACAGTATAGGGGGTAGAGAGAGAAGATGGGAGGGGAGGGGAGGGGAGGGGGGATAGTAGAGGATAGGAAAGGCAGCAAAATACAACAGACACTAGTATGGCAATATGTAAATCAATGGATGCGTAACTGATATGATTTTGCAAACTATATACTGGATAAAAATGGGAGTTTATAACTCACTTGAATCAAAGTGTGAAATATGATATATCAAGAACTATATAATGTTTTGAACAACAAACAACAAAAGTTAAAAAAACACATGGAGAACTATTTCAACAAAAAATTGACTAGATTTGTAACTCCAATTCTACATAATGCAAAAGGCAAGTCCAATTATACACCATGCCTCCTCTGAAATGCTTGTATGTCTATTCATTTTGGGTTATTTTTCTCCATTATATTAGGATTAGGAGTCAGAATATAGAGTCTAGTAGGGTATGGGTTAGTGGGAGTGATTCAGTATTTCGAATGAAAATTAGGAAAATCAATCCAATGTTTATGCAAATATGTGCTAAAATAATCATCCCACTCTCATCAAGAACAATGCCTTGACATTACCTTCGCCCCAAGTTAGACACAATTAGAGGAGAAGAGTTAGAAAATCTATAAATACTTATCTGGAATGGAATATGCTCAGGAGTTCACAACTTTGGGGGTGGTAGAAGAGTTTCCAAAAGTAAGGGACAGGGTAAACACTTCACAAACATGGTGCTCTGCTGACCGGAAGACTTATGAGAAACTGCCTCTGAGTTTGGGCACTGGATATATATGTTGTAGTCAGGAGCTTTAGCTTCCTTTGCAGTGAGACCATCAAAGCTGGGTCTGCATCTATGTAACCTGGAGCACATGTTTTCTTATTCTTTAATGAACATGAGGCAGTAGTGCAGAATTCTCTCTTTGTATGTAAACTGCGGCCAATGGGGGCTAAGTGTCTTCCTGTGTGGACTCTGAAGCCATGTGGTCATCCTCCATTTTTCATGGTCTTTCTAGCTGCTGCAATGGGAGTTTGGTGTTTGCTTCACGAAATACAAGTAGTTCAACTGGGACACAGTGCTGGAGGGAGTTCTGTCATGTGTGGTGGGTCAGGGTCTGCCAGGAGAATGCACCAACCAGTCTTATATCCAACATAGACTTCCCCCTTGTCCCTAGCAACTTGATTCTGAACATTGCCCTGAAACCTCTCCATATAACAAGATGCCTTTACATGCAAGGGTCTGCTGGCTGCACCATGTCAGTCAAAAGCCATTTGGAAGCCAATGGCCAATCCACATGACACCAACACAGATGTTTAATCACACACCTGCCCACCACTGTTCTAGGCCCACTACTCAGCAAATTCCAACTTACTGGCATCTCTGTTCTACACCATTTTCATGAAACCCAGTGATTCAAGGCACTGTCTGGTACACTCATGATCAGCAACAGGACATCCAAAGGTTCTCCAGTGCCACCTGGTCATGGGAATTTCAAAAATTTCATGGTATTTATCTAGCCATTTTTCAAGTATCAAGTTGGATGCACTGGTTTTTCAATTCATTCAGGAACCATTAAATGGTGAGGATGAAAGCTCTGGAGAACTCTAAAAGGCAACGCTTCCCAACGAGTGGCCAAAATGTCACATGAAGCCTGACCCATTGATGTCTACTCAATGTGAGTTCAATATGTGTTTTGAGTCTTTACTATGGTTGCCAAGTCTTTCAGAATAAAATCGTCTTATATCCTGGTGGAGATTCCCAGTGCACTGTGGAAAGACACCCTGAGACTAGATCTCAGTTTCCAAGGGCGACTCTCATGTGTGGCCTCCTAAAATCCCACCAAAATTAATGGCAATACTTCCCTGAAGTCAGTTCCAGAACTCAGTCTCTAAGGGGAATCACACCAGAGTTCAGGTCCAGGTGTACCCAGTCATCTCTTCCAACCAGCACACAAATGACCACAATTAAAACCAAAACACTGCCACATGGCCCTCATCATCTTCCATATAGACACTCATCGTAACCTCTGAATGGAATTTTCCATGAGGGGCGAAGCCCAAGACAGTTTCCAAAATAAACTCCCTTGCCCCTCATTTGCCTAAAGTCAGGGTGACCTAGACACCCTTCCTGTGAACCAGGAGTGATCAAATAGGCCTGCCGTTAATACTGTTCTGATTCTCCAATTTAATCCTACTGATTGTCGGGTATAAATCCTTTATGTGAGTTGGAGGCAATAGAACACCCAAGCACACATGGGATCTTTCTTAAGATCTATCACCTTCTGAGAATCAAAGCCCCAACCTCACACAGGGCCAAGAGGCTGATTCAGACACATCTCTTTCCAAAGCAATTAAGCAAAGATCCACAGGTGATGCCCATTCATTTCCATTTGAAAAATGTTTTCTTCAGGCTTCAGAAAGGGGTGGCCTGAGGCAAATACCTTCCTGACATTCAGGGCAACATAACCATAGGTAAGCAAATGGGCCAAAGCAAGGTTTTTAAACTGAGACTTTACTGGTTACACTGATATCTGAGTTTTCTGAGATGTTCCCATTCCCTTCAGCTATCCATTACATGGCCATGTAACAGATTTTGGAGGTGGTACATATCTTGGCCACAAAACCATGAGCCTATTCTGGAGAGAGGCCAGAAATCAAGATGTGTAGAGGACCTTAGGAAGATAGTAGGTGTTGCCCATCCATAAGGCAAGCCACAGTCCATTTATAAAGTGGGCAGGAGGAATGCTGGGAAGCTTCCAACTAGACAGGAAACCTCCATTGATGCATTCTCTTTTCTAAAGACTACAACCACGAACACAGTGGATACACAGACATAGAAACACTCGCCTTGCCAAACGACTTCCTAGAAACAGTCAACTCCAAACCATACAAACCACCATTCCTACCTATTTTCAGAACATGAGACAAAACCACAAACTCACATCCACATCCACAAAAGCACCTCCTTCCCCCAAGTAGGTCTGTGACTATCTGGAGTGTCCTCTGACTGGTGGGCCATACTATGTTGCCCCAAAATGGCCTGGCCTGTCTCAGATCTGTTCTTCTTGGCCCACTCTACGAAGTTGTCAGCAGGCAGCATTGAGCCAATACCTGCTATCTAGGGAAAGGCCCCTTTTCTGAGCTCTACTGGCATTTGGCCATCCTCATATCATTAGGTACCAAGAAAGACTGACTCTGTCCTTGGTAAATCCAAACAAGTTCGACCACTGGGACTGGGACTGGGACTGGCTCTGTGTGCCTGGCTTCTTGGATCCCAATTTCAGAGAGTTACATCACCAACGAAGTTAGGTAGGTCACCTCCTTCAGGAACTGAATGAGATCACTGCCTTGGCAACCACTTTGTCCTAACAGTTGCTTTCATGGGTCTCATGAGATGGAGGCTGCCCCTACTTCCTGTGACACTTTGACAAGTTTGAATGGTATATCAACAATGGCCACCCGGGAACACCTCTCCACGCAGGTCTGGTTTGGTCCATCTTCTCTACATTAAGAAAAGAGAGGCTGATTCATACACATCCCTTCGTTATCACAGGGTGTTTGCCATGGAAGATGGCTTTTGCTCTCTCAGGTCCTTCATAGCTGCCTACATCTTCTCCAGGGATCATTTCTGCATAGAAATTTGAGGTTCTCAGCAGGTGTAAGATCCCCTACATTCCTGTATTGTAAGATGAACTCTGTCCCTGCTCTTTTGTAATGTTAGATTGAGGCAAGAGTGTATGGTTAGGGATAATAACAGGATCGATTTGGTTTAGGAATCATTCTGTGGGATGAATAATGGTATTGGGAACCTGCAATATTTATAGGAATACAGAGGTGAAATATAAGTATGTAAACAGAAATCTAGGTGAGATTTGAAGCTCAGAAGTGCATTGGGCAATTGATTGCGATACATAGCTTTAAATTACGTTCTGCACACATGTCTCAGATAAGTCGATATACAATGCCATAGGACTTGTACCTTGGATGATTGAATGTAGAGGAGAACATCCACTCAAACAGGGATAATCAATAGGATCAGGAAGATAGTCAGTAGATTTTGGAACAAGGGTGAATTTAGTATTTGTACCAAAAGTTCTTTAGCAATTGGGTTTTGGTTAGAGAGTGAATATCAATGTCAGCACATGTGAAGGGTCAGTCACAATGATGAACTGGGGAAAATATGTAGGAAAGCCAATATCAATAGAGACATTAGGAAAACAGGCAAAGTACAGGGTGAGTGATAGTATTAGACATTTTCAACAGTTTTGAGGTTGAATATATTAGGAAGAAACAAATATGTAGTCACCGATAGGATTGACATTTGAGAGCGTTATGCAAGCTGGACATGGATGTTTTTAGTAATCCATGTTCAGTGTCCATTTAGGCTTTGGTACAATCACACGTGTGAATTTTGCATTTTGCGTCCAGAATATTACTGTGATAACATGCATATTTAGATTAGGTGACATGAGTATTTCTTCCTCTATTACTGGGAGCAATATTTTGAAAACGTATAAATTAGTATTGGGGGTACAAAGAGGTGTACCCTGTGTCTATGAATATAGATAATGCATGAATAGACCATACTGTGAATAAATAATATAACTGGTTCCACTTTAAATCATGGATTGAATTGATATCAGAAAATATATAAGAAATCTTATATTGATATACAATCATTCATTCCAAACAGTTATACATCTAATTGTGAAATGATAGTTATGGTTTATCATGAAGGGTGTGTGAGTTTTGCTTAAACAATTATAAAGAAAATCGGAAATAATATGTTTGGAAAGAAGTCTCACGAATAGACCAGTTAAGAAACCTGGAGTAATGCATGTGTTCTGAAGCAGGAAGTGATTGAAAGTGAAACAAATGCCTATAAATTTGCCAACTTGTGCAAGAAATATATACCCTCTGATGTGCATAAACTGAAGAAATAGTAATGTACCAGTGTTGAATAAAAATGAACATCAAAATACAAATCATGTCCCATAAGAGTCTACTTGCATTGCTGTTAAACTGGGGCAGTTACTGTAGAAATATTAGGATAATGCCGCAGTCTTGCTGGGCACAATCAGGAGCCACTTGTCAAAAGAAACTAACTTTATTTTTAAAACCACACAAGCCAAACAAAACAGCCTCTCAGGAAAAACCCTCAGAGCCCCAACTGCCACCACTGGCTTCCCAAAAGCCTCTTCCTCCCACACAAGCCTCTCTCCACCTCCCACAATCCTCCTGCTCTTGAGGCCGATTGGCTAGGTCATGTGGGCAAAGCCAAATAAGTCTCCTAATGAGCAACTCCGTGGTCTGAAAGGGCAGGGAAACAGCCCAATGAGCATCACCGCAGAGGAGCCAATCAGCTAGATGTTGCTGTGAGCCAATCATCAGCCAGCAGCTGGAAGTTTGCTGGCTTCTGGAATTTTGCTGGGGCCCCTTCGGATGTGGCTCTCAACATCTCCCCCTCTCTGTTTAAACAACACACATGTGGCTTAGGGACAGTGCCTGCCTTAGATTGTCCAATAGTACATATGGTCCTTACCCGTTAAGTTGGTACCATTGCAATTGGATCTTACCCATCACTGACTACCGGTCCAGTTTACAGCAACACCTGTGGAGAGGTCTTTGTACCACCGGGGGGTGGTGAGGTTCTTTGCCTCACCTCTAATGGCCCCCAAACATTAGCTGGACGATAATGACACACAGAAGAGAGGAAGATACACCAAGCCAATTGACAGCTCCTTTTGGAAAAATTGTACCACCGATGACATCATCAGCAAATATACCCGAACACTACCACAAGTCGCTGCACAAACAGGTAGTTTACAATGCATACAGGAGAGTTCTCAATGTGTCTAGGCAAGTTCTGCAAGCATTTCAGTGATGGCTATTGCAGAAGCTGTAGATTGGTTTTATCTTTGATTTCACCAGCACTGGGATGAAGATAGGAATTCTGGCAATAATGGCTAAAGAAAAATTATGTAACATTCCAGAAGGCACTGAAAGAAAACAGTTTTCTTAACTATTTACATTGTCTTGAAGATAATTATTAAATATAATGAAAAGGAAAGGTGAAAGAAAGGAAACAGATCTGTTAACCTCCTTTTTTTCAAATTTTAAAACAAACCTCAACAGCTCTTTACCCAATTTAAATTAAACCATTTAAATAATGTGAATAAAAAAATATTTGTATCCATTTTTTTTATGAGCGCTCATCATATATCATATATGGACATATGAACATTCAAACATATAACACAAAACACAAGTGTGCACACATAATATAATACATACAACACATAACCTAATAGTAAAGGCCTTATAACTTTTTACACGTGAAATCTCCATTGCAATGTTCAAAAACTCTTTTGTCAAAAAATAGAACTGATCAGCAAAACATTAAACTAGGTCTGTATGAGCTCAAAAAACAAAATAGAATGTGGGAAAGGGCAATAATAAAGTAGATAATGAAAAAAGCATCCTGGTTCTATCTCAGATGTAAGGATAGTCAAACTGGAATTTTGGATATCAGCTGATAAGGCCTTGAGTCAAATCATCTTCTTTTTGGATGTGCCCTGATATGTCTTATAAAGAATAGATCTTTTCTGTCCCAGATTAGACTTTTTATATTGGAAAGTAAAGAGAAAACAGTAGAGAAAGGAGAAATCTTACCAGCAACTTTAAGGGATACTATAGCATTAACTATATACTGACTATCGGAAAATAAATTAAATACAGAATATTTAAATATCTCAAAAGCTTGTAATACTGCATTAAGCTCTACCTTTTGAGCTGATTGTTTGGGTACTAAAAATTTATAAGTTTTATCAGGTATAACTATTGCTGCTGTACCATTATTTGATACATCAGTGAATATATTTGAAGCATTCATGATAAGTGTTTTTCTTCTCAATTTTGGAAAAATTACAGGATGCGATGACCAAAAAGAAAATAAAGGGTTAGATGGTAAGTGGTTATCAAATGAAACATTAGATTGGACCATGATTATTGCCCAAGTATTTAACTCATTAGCTAACTCATCAATTTGATTCAGAGTATATGGAGTAAAAATTTTATTGGAAGAAATTCCAAACACTCCCTTTGCTGCTTTAATTCCTTTGAGTATTAATTATCCTAAAGCCTCAGGATACCTAGTAAGAATAGTGTAAGGAGAATAAGATAAATGTATCCATAATAATGGACCTTCTTGCCAAAATACTCCTGTAGGAATATTTTTTGTTGGTAGTACAATAAATAATAAAGGCAAACTTATATCAATTCTATCCAAATGCATATTTTCCATATATGTTTCATTGATTTTTATTGCCTTTCTTGCTTCAGGTGTTAACATGCAGGGTGAATTTTTATCTGATAGACCTTTTAGGATATCAAATAAAGGTCCCAACTCTCCTGTTGGTATACCTAGATAAGGCCTTATCCAATTAATGTCTCCTAATAACTTTTGAAAGTCGTTATGTGATTTGAGTTGATCTACTCGTATTTGAATTTTTGGTGGACTGACCATGGTTGAGGATAACAGAACTCCTAAATAATTAATTGGAAAATTTAATTGTACTTTATCTATTGCTATCTCTACATTATAATTTTTAATAAGTTTGTAAGTGTGGCATAACTTTCTAGCAATGTGTTTTTAGCTTTGTGTGCTAATAATACATCATCCATATAGTGAAATATTTGTGTTCAGAATTTTGATTTCTAAGTGGCTGGATTACTTTGTTAACATAAATATGACACATAGTTGGGCTGTTAGCCATCCCTTTAGGGAGTACTTTTCATTCATATCTCTGATCAGGACCTTCATGATTCAGTGCAGGGATAGTAAAAGCAAAACCTGGACTATCCTTAGGATGAATTATAATTGAAAAAAAAAACAATATTTAATATCTATAACTAAAACATACCAGGTTATTTGCAAAGCAGACAATTGAGGAATCCCTGATTGAGCAGGTCCCATAATAACCATCTCATTATTAATGGCTCTAAAATCTTGCAATAGTCTCCATTTACCAGATTTCTTTTTGATGACATAAATGGGAGTATTTTGGGGATATACAGTCGGTTGTATATGTCCTTCTGCTAATTGTTGTTTTACCAGGTCATGGACTGCTTGTATCTTTTCTTCAGTCAGGGGCCACTGAGGAACCCATACTGTCTTTCTGATTTTCAGGTAATTTTTATTGTCTCAGTGGCCCTTTCTGAAAATCCAACCCATGTCTCTCTGTTCCTTGATCTATTTGTATTGGTGCTGCTATGACTTATTCTTGTTTTTCTAATCTTTTTTCTTTCCTAAAACCTTGTCTAGTCATAATAGTGGCTGCATTTTGGTTGATGTTATTTGTTAATGTCAAACCTAATTGATCTAGGACATCTCGTCCCCATAAATTTATGGGAAGATGATCCAATTCATATGGCTGTATAGTTCCTTCACATCCTTTAGGATCATTCCTATCTAATACCATTTTACTTCTATGGGGATTAGTCGCCACTTATAGGCCTCGAAGCGTTTGAGTGGCTTGTTGTAATGGCCAATGTTTTTGCCATTCTTGACGAGAGATGATGCTAATGTCTGCACCTGTATCCAGTAGCCCATTCAATTCATGCCCTTGAATATTTAGTTTTAGCATGGGGCGAGAATCTAAATTTAAAGAAAGCATAGCCAAATCTACACCTGTGGAGCCTAATCCCTTGGAACATCTTTCTACAGTACGACTGGAAAATTTATCATATAGGCTGGGTATTATTAGAAACTGTGCTATTCTATCTCCTTGTGAAATTACTGATATGTCCTTTGGAGAACTGGCTATAATTTTTATTTCACCTTCATAATCGGGATCAATCACCCCAGGACTTATCATAAGTTCTTTTAGAGTAGAAGAGCTGCATCCCAATAATAAGCCCATGGTTCCTTTGGGAAGAGGTCCTTTTACCCCTGTGGGAATGATTTGAACTCCCATCTCTGGAGTTAGTACTGATCTGGCAGAGGCACAGATGTCCAACACTGTGCTCCCTCTGGTTTGTCTGATGAGGGATCTGATGGACAATGTGTCCTGGGCACTACCCTGTTGGGGTTGCTGGGTTCCTCCAGTGCTCTGTATATTTGTGGTTTGGGGCCCCGGAGCATTGAAACCCCCTGTCCATTTATTTGGCAATTGAGCCCAATGCCTTTCTCCATGATATCGTGGATAAACACCTGGTCCTTGTTCATTTTTTGATAATTGAGTACCCTCTATGGTGGTTTGAGAACAGCACTCATTAGCCCAATGTCTCCCTCTATGGCATTGTGGCCAAATACCTGGTATTCTACTCCTTTGATAACTAATATTGTTAAACCCTCCTTCTATGGGCCAATTCCTTTTAAAATGTCCTGTTTCTTCACATTGGTAGCATGTTCTTGGTCTGGCATCTAAAGCCTGTTTTACTGTAGCTGCCACAATTTGCCCTTGTTCATTAATGTATCTGGCAACTAAAGCCTGTTTTACTGCAGCTGCCATGACTTGCTCTTGTTCATTAATGTCTCTACATAATTAAATCAATGTGTTTAAATCTTCATTTTTCCATGGTCTAATGATATCTCTGCAACAATGATTTGCTTGCTCATAAGCCAGTTGTTTTAGTAATGGCATTGCTTGTTCTGTATTCCCAAAAACTCTGGTAGCTCTTTGAATAAGCCTATCTACAAATTCAGCATAAGGTTCATTAGCTCCTTGTATTACCTTAGATAATTGACCTTGTAAACCTCCATGTTCTTGTAAAGTCTTCCATGCCTTAATTGCATCTACACCAATTTCTGCACATACACCATGATCATATGCAATTTGCTGCGGCTGATCTTCATAAGGTCCCTTTCCTAACAACATATCTAGATTTCTCTGAGGATAACCAGCTCCTGCATTTCGCCTAGCTGTCTCCTTTCAACATTCCTCATTGGCAACCTTCCATAACATGCATTGTCCTCCATTTAGCACAACATTACACATATTAGCCCAATCCACTGGCTTCATGTTCAAGTTGTTAATGGATTCGACCATGATTACATTGAAGGGTGCTTGAGGACGATAGGTTGTTACAGCCTCTTTTAGCTGCTTCACTGTTTTGAAATTTAAAGCATGGTAAACACGCTGCCCTCCTCCCTCAAATACAGGGCATGTTAATATTTGAGATCTTGTCTCAGGATCCTAACTATCAACTGCGGGAGTTGGGGGCCTCCCAGCATAAGAAAGTGGCCTTGTTAGTTGGACACTTATGTCATCTGGTGATAGAAAGGTGTTAGTAGCAGTCTCCTGTTGTAAATTTCCCCTGATGTTTTTTACTGTTTTACACTTTCTTTCTCTGTCTAACTAGCTTTAGAGGCCTTCTCTTTTACTTGAATTTTTTCCTCTGTCTGACTAGTTCGAGAGACGTTCTCTTTTACTTGAATAGTTTCCTCTATCTGACTAGCTCGAGAGACCTTCTCTTTTACTTGAATTTTTTCTTCTGTCTGACTAACTTGAGACACCTTCTGTTTTACTTGAATCAATATGTCTTCTTCTTCCTCTACCATTGACTGAACTGAAGGCTTTGAACTAAGCAAACAAGATATGAATGTCCACAATGGCAATGTGCCAACTGGCAGAATCCCTGGGCTTTTCTTTTCTATTCTTTTTAAATCTGCACCATGATGGTTCCATTGTGATATATTTAACAACTCCTCCTTAAAAAGCCATGGTCTACATTTTTGTATTGTATCAACAATTGCCATGACTGCTCTTGATTTTACTGGGATGCCTCCTTCCTCTAACAATTTACTTAACACTTTTTTGGTTTGTTTTTTACTAATTTTTGATCCCATATTTCTACTATAATACAAACCAACAAGATAACACCAAACAAAAAAAGAGATAGAACGAAATAAAAATGGAACAACAAAAAATTATTATAGCCTTTCTCCCTATCTGTTCCTCAGACACAAATAGTTTTTCCTCAGATGTGAGCAGTTTTTCTTCCATCTCACTCATCTCCAGGGACAGGCAACTTAAAACAAAATAGGAATCATAAAATGGCTACCCATCCTCTCGCCCTGCCCTCAAGAGCGAGCAGTTTACCTTATCAGTTACCCTCAGTCGCTCCCCATATGAGCCACCAAATGCCGCTGTCTGGCTGGGCACAATCAGAATCCACTTGTCAAAAGAAACTAACTTTATTTTTAGAACCACACACGCCAAGCAAAACAGCCTCTCAGGAAAAATCCTCAGAACCCCAACTCCCAACACCAGCTTCCCAAAAGCCTCTCCCTCCCACAAAAGCCTCTATCCACTTCTCACAATCCTCCTGCTCTTGAGGCAGATTGGCTGGGTCACGTGGGCAGAGCCAAAAAAGTCCCCCAATGAGCAGCTCCATGGTCTGAATGGGCAGGGAAACAGCCCAATAAGCATCACCGCAGAGGAGCCAATCAGCTAGATGTTGCTGGGGCTGCTGTGAGCCAATCATAAGCTGGAAGTCTGAAAGGCGGGGAAACATCTCAATGAGCATCTCCAATGAGCATCACCACAGAGGAGACAATGAGCTAGAAGTTGCTAAGGCCGCTGTGAGCCAATCATCAGCCTGCAGCTGAAAGTTTGCTGGCACCTGGAAGTTTGCTGTGGCCCCTTCGGCTGTGACTATCAACAGGATACGTATGCACCATTCACTGAAGTTAGTTTTCAGTAATAGAAAACAAATATGAATTTCAGGTGGATGAATATTTCTGAAAATAATCTTGTGAAAAGTTGATTATAAATCCACATACTTGAACATGAATGAATTTAGGGAGTGTAAATAAGACACATATATTTCATATTTTGAAAAATCTGGAGAGTGTGTATGTGTGTATACACACACACACACACACACACAAATTTTAAAATGTAGCAACATATATGCCAATCCAAATTCACCATGAAATATACATCATTCACAGATCTAAAAATATTCAATTTACTTAACAGGGATTTATGTATAATGTTGTTCTCCTAGGAAGCTCACCCATAGGTTCAATTTTCAGTTCCAACAGCATCTAGGAGGAGTGATCTCTTCTCAAAATTTGTATCTGCCAAATCAGCTACCGCACAAAAATATACACGTGATAAAAGGTAGGATTCTTTATGTGCATATAAAATAGATTTGCTGAATAGTCTACAGTGAAAGGGAGACAGGAATTCACATATTTGTTAACTTTAAAAACACATGGAGGACTATTTCAATTAAAAATTGACTAGAATTATAACACCTACTTGCAAAAGGCAAGTCCAAATATATACCATGTCTTCTCTGAACAGCTTCTATTTCTTGTCTGTTAGGATTATTTTTCTCCATCATATTAGGATTAGTAGTCAGATTCTAGTACAGTATGGGTTAGTGTGAGGGATTCAGTATTTCAAATGGAAAATAGGAAAATGAATCCAATGTGTATGCAAACATATGCTAAACAAAAATCTTTCCACTCTCATCCAGAAAAATGCCTTGACATTACCTTCGCCCCAAGTAAGACACAATTAGAGGAGAAGAATTAGAAAATCTGTTAATACATATCTGGAATGGAAAATGCTCAGGAGTTCACAACCTTGAAGGTGGTAGAGGAGTTTCCAAAAGTAAGGGAAAGGGTAAACACTCCAGAAACATGGAGCTCTGCTTGCCTAAAGACTTCTTGAGAAACTGCCTCTGAGGTTGGGCACTTGAAATATACGTTGTTGTCAGAAGCTTTAGCTTTCTTTGTAGTGAGACCATCAAAGCTGGGTCTTCATCTATGTGACCTGGAGGATGTTGTTTCTTATTTTCCTAATGAACATGTGGCAGCAGTTCTGAATTCTCTCTTTGTAGGTAAACTGTGGCAACTTGGGGCTAAGTGTCTCCCTGTTTGGACTGTGAACCCAGTTGGTAATCCTCCAGTTTTCGTGGTGTTTCTTGCTGCTGCACTTGGAGTTTGGTATTTGCTTCTTGAAATACAAGGATTTCAACTGGGGCACAGTGCTGGAGGGATTTCTGTCACATGTGGTGTGTCAGGGTCTGCATATAAATGCACCAACCAGGCTTCTATCGCACATGCTTGCCCCCTTGACCATAGCAACTTGATTCTGAACATTGCCCTGAAAAATCTCCATATAACAAGATGCCTTTACATATAAGGGTCTGCTGGCTGCAGCATGTCAGTCACAAGCCATTTGGAAGCCAATGGCAGATCCACATGGCCCCAACACAGATGTTTTATCACACACCTGCACATCACTGCTCTAGGCCCCAACTCAGCAGTCTCCAAATTACTGGCATCTCTGTTCTACACCATTCTCATGAAACCAAGTCAATCAAGGCACTGTCTTGTACACTCATGATCAACAGCATAAGATCCAAAGTTACTCCAGTGCCATCTGGTCATGGGAATTTAAAAAATGTCATGGTACTTATCTAGCCATTTTTAAAGGATGAAGTTGGAGGCACTGTGGGTTTAAATTTATTCAGGAACCATTAAATGTTGAGGAAGTTTATTTCAATGAAAGTTCTGGAGAACTCTCAGAGGAAAGTCTTCCCAAAGAGTGACCAAAAAGTCACATGAAGCCAGGCCCATTGAGGTCTACAATATGAGGTCCATGTGAGTTTTGACTCTCAACTATTGCTGCCAAGTCTTTCAGAATGAAATCATGTGATATCCTGGCTGAGATTCCCAGTGTTCTGTGGAAAGCTACCCTGGTCCAAGATCTCAGTTTCCAAGAGCGACTCTCATGCATGGCCTCCTAAAACCCCAACACAATTCATGGCAATACTTCTCTGACATCAGTTCTAGACCTCAGTCTCTAAGGGTATCACACCAGAGTTCAAGCCCAGGTGGACCCAGTCATCACTTCCAACCACCACACAAATAAACACAATTAAAACCAAAACACTCCCACAAGGCCCTCATCCTCTTCCATATAGACACTAATCATAACCTCTTGCTGGAGTTTTCCATGAGGGGCGCAGCCCAAGACAGTGTTCAAAAGAGCTCCCTTGCCACTTATTTTCCTAAAGTCAGCGTGGTTTTTTACCATTTTTGTTTTGGATACACACATGGAATCTTTCTTTAGATCCATGAGGTGCTGAGAATCTAAGCCACAGCATCACATAGGGCCAAGAGGCTGAATCAGACACATCCTTATCCTAAGCAATTAAACAAAGAGCGACAGGTGATGCGCATGCATTTCCATTTGAAAACAGTTTTCATCAGTCTTCCCAAATGGGTGGACTGAGGCAAAGACCTCCTGACATTCAGGTCAACAGATCAATAGGTAAGCAAAAGGCCAAAAGAAGGGTTTTTCCACTGAGACATTACTGGTCACACTGATATCTGTGTTTTCTGAGATGCTCCCATTTCCTTCAGCTATCCAGTACATGGCCATGTCACAGAGCTTGGAGGGGTACATATCTTGGACACAAATCCATAAGACTATTTTGGAGAGTGGCCAGAATTTAGGAAGAAAACCTGAACTTAGGAATTTAGTAGGTGTTGCACATCTATAAGACAAGCCACAGTCCATTAATAAATCGGGCAGGATGAATGCTCGGAAGCTTCCTAATAGACAGGACACATCCTTGATGCATTCTCTTTTCTAATGTCTTCAACCATGGACACAGTGGAATACATAGATAAAGAAACACTCACCTTGTCAAACGACCTACTATAAAGAGTCCACACCAAACCAAAAAAAACCCGCCTTTTCCACCTATTCTCAGAAAATGAGACAGAACCAAAAACTCACACCCACACCCACAAAGGCACCTCCTTTCCCCAAGTAGGTCTGTGACTATACAGTGTGTCCTCTGAATGGTGGGCCATACTATGTTACCCCAAAATGGCCTGTCTTGTCTCAGATCTGTTTTCTTTGGCCAACTCTGTGAAGTTGTGAGGATCCATTGGTGAGCCACTTTCTGCTTTCTCAGGAAGGGCCCCTCTTCAGAGCTTTTCTGGCATTTGGCCATCCTCACATCAGTAGGTACCAAGAAAGACTGACTCTGTCCTTGGTAAATCCAAACAAGTGAGACCACTGGGACTGGTACTGGGACTGGCTCTGTGTGCCTGGTTTCCTGGATCCCAAGTTCAGAGATTCCATCACCAAGAAAGTGAGGTAGGTCACTTCCTTCAGGAACTGAATGAGGTCACAGCCTTGGCAACCACTTTGTCCTAACAGATGCTTCCAAGGGTCCCATGAGATGGAGGCTGCACCTACTTCCTCTGACATTTTCATAAGTTAGAATGGTATATCAACCATAGGTACTGGGGAACAGCTCTCCACAGAGGCTTGGTTTGGTCCATCTTCTCTACATTAAGAAGAGAGATTCTGATTAAGACACAACCCTTTATCCTGACCATGTTTTTTTGCCATGGAAGATGACTTTTGCCCTCTCAGGTCGTTCATAGCATCCTATACATTCTCCAGGGATTATTTCTACATGGACCTTTGAGGTTCTCAGCAGGTGGAAGATCCATACATTCCTGTATTGTAATACCAACTCTGTCTCTGCTCTTCTGTAAAGTTAGATTGAGGAACAGTGTATGGTTAGGATTAATAACATGTTCAATATGGGTTAGGAATCATTCTGCTTGATGAACAATGTTATTGGAAACCTGTGATATTTACATGAAAATATAGGTGAAATATAAGTATTGAAATATAAATCTAGGTAAGATTTGAATCCTAGAAGGGAATTTGGCCTTTGAGTGGGATACTTAGCTTTGAATTATGTTCTGCACATATGTCTCAGATAAATTGATATGCAATGGCATAGATCCTTGTACCTTCGATGATTGAATGTAGAAGAGAGCATCCAGTTAAAAAAGGGATTTTTGCTAGGATTAGGAATATAGTCGGTAGGATTACGAAGAAGATTGAGTATAGAATATGGACCAAAAGTTCTTTAGCAATAGGGTTTCTGGTAGAGATTGAATATAAATGTCAGCACATGTGAAGAGTCAGTCACAATGATGAACTGGGGAAAAAAGTAGGAAAGCAGATGTGAATAGAGAGTAGGAAATCAGGCAAATTATAAAATGCGTGAGAGGTTTAGACAGTTTCAACAGGGTGAGATTGAAAATGTAGTCTTAGGAAGAAACACATATGTAATCACCAATAGGATTGACATTTGAGAGCATTAGGCAACCTGGACATGGATGTTTTTAGTAATCCATGTTCACTTTCCATTTAGGCTTTGGGACAGTCATAAGTGTGACCTTTGCATTTTGTGTCCAGAATATTACTGTGATAAAATGTATATGTAGATCAGTTGACATGCATATTTTTTCCACCATTTCTGGGAGCAATATTTTGAAGATATAGAAATTATTGTTGGGAGTACACAGAGGTGTACCATGTGTCTATCAATATATAGACAATGCATGAATAGACCATACTGTGAATAAATGATATAACTGGTTTCACTTTGAATAATGGATTGAATTGATATCTGAAAGTATACAAGAAATCTTATATTGATGTACAATCATTCATTTAAACCAGTTTTACATCTAATGGTAATATTAGTGTTATGTTTTATCATGACGGGTGTGTCAGTTTTGCTTCAAAAGTGATAATGGAAATCGAAAATAATGTGTTTGGAAAGAAGTGTCACAAAAAGAGAAGTCAAGAAACATGGAGGAATACATATGTTCTGAAGCAAAAGTGATTGAAAGCAAAACAAATGTGTATATATTTGCTAAATTGTGGATGAAATATACATACTATGATGTGCATTAACTGGAGAAATAGTAATGTACCAGTGTTGAATAAAAATGAACGTCAAAATACACATTATATCACATAGGAATCTTCTTGCATTGATGTTAAACTGGGTCAGTTACTGTATAAATATTAGAATTTTATTTTGGTGTTATAATACAATTTATTTTAGCACTAGCATGCCACAGAATGTAGAAGAAAGAGCAATGGATTTTTAGTTATAACACTAATAATCTAGCATTTAATGATTATTTTGGGGAGTCTAGAATTTACATAAGGCTATGCAACATAATTTTTTGTATTTAACATTCATAAAATCTTGGAATTTTGGTAATATTTCTCCTTTTTTTATTTTTTCAGTTGTTGATAGACCTTCATTTTATTTATTCGTATGTGGTGCTGAGAATATAACCCACTGCCTCACACATGCTAGACAAGCATGTTAACACTGAGTCACAAACCCAGCCCCTCCACTTTTATCTTTTCATCAAACACTCCTCTCCCTCTTCTTTACTCACTTTCTTTCTCATTTTCCCCCTTCTCTCTCTTCCTTTTTCATTTTCCCTCCATAAGTATTTTTCTCTCATAGCATTACAAACAGTACTATGCTATGAAATTTACATTTAAAACTGTTTTTTATAGTCATTCTTTTCTTGAGAAAATTTAAAAATTATAACCACCTGATAAATATATTACAATACATTTATTATGCATATGTATCTATATTCATGCATATGTGTTACATATATATATATATATATATATATATATATATACACATATATATTTAAAAGTACTTTGATTAGCCTGTTAGAAATAATATAGACCAAGTCTTTCTTAATTCTCAAGTCTTCCAGAATTAACATCTTACAGTGAAAATCAAATAAACATATTTAAGTAAACAGGTATCATTCTTATTTATCAATACTGATAATTTAAGGTTTTTATATCACATTTAGCTGTAATATGGCATATTAACTCTTTTGAATTAGAGAATTTTTTTTTTGAACAACCTATTATTTAAGGACCATATGCACTGACATTTTAAATGGCTTTCTTGTGATTTCACTTTCTATCAATTGCATATTAATTGCCAAATACTTATTTTAGTAATTTTCATATTCATAATTGATATAAAGTCAATTGATTAATTCTTTTTGTAAGGAGTTACTAATTACAGTAGGGACAGTATTAATAATTCTAAATCTTTATAAAAATGGTACAAAAATATTTTCATGCAAAATTATGTATAATTGCATGCTCTAAATGTTTGATTGTTGATACATATAATAAAGAGCTTTTGATGAGTCTCTTCCCAGTAAAACAGAAAATGCAAAGATATAGTTGGGTATGTATGTCCAAACAAACATATGGAAAAATACACATTATCATCTAGAAACTATTAAATAAAAGATGAAAAGAACAATCCAACACATTGTACCAACTTGTCAGATGAGGTAGTATTCTGGAAGAATAGCCTAAGTCTAGACCTGGTCCATGACAAAATATTCACAAAAAAATAAAATATGAAAAATATAGGAAATGCTATGAGTTTTTCTTGAAGGTAAGTGGATTATCCTTTAATCTCAATTATGTGCATTTTTAAAAGCCAGTTTTCTGGTAAAATAAATTTGTGATAGTTACAAGTACACAAAACAAAGTTTCTGCTTAGCAAAATGAATGCATCTCAACTCTTTTTTAGCTGATTTCTTCCCACTCAACTTTAAACCTTTATTTATTTATTTTTTATTGGTTGTTCAAAACATTACAAAGCTCATCCTATATCATCTTTCATACATTTGACTCAATTGGGTTATGAACTCCCAATTTTCCCCAAATACGAGTTGCAGAATCACATCGGTTACACATTCACATTTTTACATAATGTCATATTAGTGACTGTTGTATTCTGCTACATTTCCTATCCCCTACTATCCCCTACTATACCCCCTCCCATCCCCTCCCATCTTCTTTCTCTACCTCATCTGCTGTTGTTCACTTCTCTCCCTTGCCCCACCTTTCCCCAATTTTCCCTACCCCATTGTTTGAAGATGCTATTGCATGCTTTTAGCCCCTTTTTCAAATATAAGAAAGTTGTAATTTTGAGGATTGGTTTCTGTGTCCTCTATTCTGTACCATTGTTCCACCTGCCTATTTTGTTACCAGTACCACGCTGTTTTTGTTACTATTGCTTTTAGTACAGTTTGAACTCTGGTATCACTATACCTCCAGATTCATATTTTCTGTTTAGAGTTGCTTTTGCTATTCTGGGTCTTTTGTTTTTCCATCTTCTAAGATCTTCTTCTCTCTCTCTCTTTAGGGTTCTGTAGTTTTCAGTATATAAAACTTTCACGTCTTTTGTTAGGTTGATTCCCAAGTATCTTATTTTATTTGAGGATATTGTGAATGGAGTGGTTTTCCTCATTTCCATTTCAGAAGTTGTGTTGCTTACATACAGGAATGCCTTTCATTTATGCGTGTTAATTTTATATTCTGCCACTTTGCTGAATTCATTTATTAACTCTAACCATTTCATTGTAGACCCTTTGGGGTCTGTTAAATATATTTTCATGACATCTGCAAATAGCGATAATTTAAATACTTCTTTTCCTATTTTTATGCCTTTAATTTTTTTTGTCTGTCTAATTGTTCTGGCTAGTATTTCAAGAACTAAATTGAATAGAAGTGGTGATAGAGGGCATCCCTGTTTTGTTCCAGATTTTAGAGGGAATGCCTTCAGTTTTTCCACATTCAGGATGATGCTAGCCTGAGGTTTAGCATATATAGCTTTTACAATGTTGAGGTAAGTTCCTGTTATCCCTAGTTTTTCTAGTGTTTTGAACATAAAGTGATGCTGAACTTTGTCAAATGTTTTTTCTGCATCTATTGAGATGATCATATGGTTCTTGTCTTTATGTCTATTGATGTGGTGAATGGCATTTATTGATTTCCGTATATTGAACAAGCCTTGCATCCCACGGATGAATCTTACTTGATCATGGTGCACAATTTTTTTGATATGCTTTTGTATTCGATTCGCCAGGATTTTATTGACAAGTTTTGCATCGAAGTTCATTAGAGATATTGGTCTGTAGTTTTCTTTCTTTGAAGTGTCTTTGTCTGGTTTCGGGATCAGGGTGATTTATCCTCATAGAATAAATTTGGAAAAGCTCCTTCTTTTTGTTTTTCTTGAAATAGCTTGAAAAATATTGGTATTAATTCTTCTTTAAAGGTTTTGTAGAACTCCGCTGTATACCCATCCGGTCCATGGCTTCTTTTGGTTGGTAGTTTTTGATGGCTTCTTTCATTTCTTCCTTTGTTATTGGTCTGTTTAAATTGCGTGTGTCTTCCTGACTCAATCTGGGCAGATCTTATGACTTAAAAAATTCATCGATATCTTCACTATCTTCTATTTTATTGGAATATAGTGTTTCAAAATACTTTCTAATTATCTTCTGTATTTCTGTAGTGTCTTTTGTGATATTGCCTGTTTCATCCCGTATGTTAGTAATTTGAGTTCTCTCTCTTCTTCTCTTCATTAGCATGGCTGTGGGCCTGTCAATCTTATTTATTTTTTCAAAGAACCAACTTTTAGTTTTATCAAATTTTTTAATTTTTTTTTGTTTCAATTTTGTTGATTTCTGCTCTAAATTTAATTATTTCTTGTCTTCTACTACATTTGCTGTTGTTTTGCTCTTCCTTTTCTAGGTTTTTGAGGTGTAGTGTGAGTTCATTTATTTGTTGATTTTTTTCTTTTTTTGAGGAAAGAACTCCAAGAAATGAACTTCCCTCTTAAACTGCTTTCATTGCGTCCCATCGATTCTGGTATGTTGTGTCTGTATTGTCATTTGTCTCTAAGAATTTTTTTTATCTCCTCCATTATGTCTTCTGTAACCCATTGATCATTCAGTAGCATGTTGTTCATTTTCCATGTGATGTAGGATTTTTCCTTCCTTCTTTCATCATTGATTTCCAGTTTCATTCCATTATTATCAGATATAGTGCATGGTATAATCTCCATGCTTTTATATTTACTAAGAATTGCCCTATGGCATAATATATGGTCTATCTTTGAGTAGGATCCATGTGAAACTGAGAAGAACGTGTATCCACTTGATGATGGCTGATATATTCTATATATGTCGTTCAAGTCTAGGTTACAAATTGTGCTGTTGAGTTTGATAGTTTCTTTATTCAGTTCTTGTCTAGAGAATCTGTCTAATGCCGAGAGTGGTGTCTTGAAGTCACCCATAATTATTGTGTTGTAGTCTATTTGGCTATTGAACTTGAGGAGAGTTTGTTTTATGAACATTGCAGCTCCATTGCTTGGTGCATACAAATTCATAATTGTTATGTCTTGTTGGTGGATGGTTTCTTTTAACAGAATATAGTGTCCTTCTTTATCCCTTTTGATTAACTTAAGTTTGAAGTTGATTTTATTCCACATGAGTATGGCCACTCCTTCTTGCTTCTGAGGGCCATGTGAGTGGTATGATTTTTCCCAACCTTTTACCTTCACCCTGTGTATGTCTTTTCCTATCATATGAGTCTCCTTAAGGCAGCATATTGTTGGATTTATTTTTTTTGATCCAGGTTACTAGCCCATTCTCTTGATTGGTGAATATAATCCATTAACATTTAAGGTTACAATTGAAATATGATTTGTTCTTCCAATCATGTTTATTTATTTATTATGTTTTAGTTTGGCTAGTTTTTACTTTTTTGGTTATTTTCCTCCCCCTTTACTGAGATACCTCCTGCTGTTAGTTTTCGGCACTATTTATCAATTCCTCTTCTTGTAGTATTTTGCTCAAAATGCTTTGCAGTGCTGGTTTTCTGGCTGCGAATTCTTTTAGCTTTTGTTTATTGTGAAAGACTTTAATTTCGTTTTCAAATCTGAACCTTAATTTTGCTGGATACAGTATTCTTGGTTGGAATCCATTATTTTTCAGCATTTGAAATACATTGTTCAAGGATCTTCTCGCTTTCAAAGTCTGTGATGAAAAATCAGTCATTAACCTAATTGGTTTTCCCCTGAATGTAATCTGCCTCCTTTCTCTTATAGTGTTTAATATTCTCTCCTTGTTCTGTATGTTGGCTATCTTCATAATTATATGTCTTGGAGTTTGTCTATTATGATTTTGAATGTTTGGGGTCCTGTAGGCTTCCAGGATTTGACAATCCGATCCATCTTTCATCTCTGGGATGTTTTCTAGAATTATTTTATTTAATATGTTCTCCATTCCTTTGGTTTGAATCTCTATGCCTTCTTCTATCCCAATGACTATCATTTTTTATGACATCCAATATCTCTTGAATATATTGCTAGTGGGATTTAAGCCTCTTTTCTGTGTTGATTATATTCTTTTCAAGTTGATAAACTTTGTCTTCATTATCTGATATTCTGACTTCTGCTTGATCTAGTCTATTTGTAATATTCTCGTTTGAGTTTTTAATTTGGTTAATACTTTCCTGCATTTCTAGTATTACTGTTTGATTTCTTTTAAGATCTCTATCTCCTGGTAAAGCTCGTTGTTTGCCATTTGAGTTTGTTTGTTTAATTCATTTTCAAAATATACTTTTATTGCTTGGACTTGCTGCCTCATGTCTTCTCTAATATTCCTTTCCATCTGAGTTAGGAATGCCTTAAGTTCTTTCCCTATCCCTGTTTCTGATGCTTCTAGGTCCTCCTGTAGAATTAAGTTGTCCTGCATTGTTTGTACTCCTTTCTTTCCCTTGTTTTTTCATGATGCTCATGTTACTTTCCAGCTCTATTTGATTGCTGTGTTTCTGTTTTATTCTATAGATTTGTTTCGGTGTTGTGTATCTCTGTTGTCTCTCCTTTGTGTTGGTAGACTATGCCTGCTAAAGTGGATTCCACTTGTAGGGAATTCCGAAGGCCGAGCTCCAGTGACGTCACCCCTCTGCTTTGGCGGGCCCAGGCTCCTTGCCGAAATGTTCGAATACGGGGATGGAACTGGACTGTCTCCAGTTGGTTTCAGCTCTAGGTCACTGGCGGGTGGGCAATCACTAGCCACCCAGTGGCGCAGTCGGTCTCCTGCGCGCCGGTGTTCTCCAGACGCCCAGTCACGCGGACAGCAGGTGGACTGTCACCTGCGCTTCTGTGTTCTCCAGCTTCCCAGTCACAAGAGCCTGGCCTCTAGTCCCCTGGTTTCTCCTGCTAGTCCTGGTTTCTCCTGCTAGACTAGATTTCCCCTGAGTGATGCTTCTCTGCAGTTCAATCTGTATTCTGGGCCTGTCATTTGTTGGGTGTGGAGGGTGTCTATTGGAACCCAGACACTCTATTGTTTTGAGGATCAGTCAGACCGGATCTCCGGTTGCACATTTGGCTCGTTTTTCAGACCCAATTACCAGATCTCAGTGCTAAAAATCTTTCTTATACGTTTTGGTGCACCCCCATTTTGCTGTAAGTTCTTAACAAGATAGTTTTTTGTGGTTCTATCTCGTTATTCACCTGTGCAGTGGCGCGTTACACTGGGTGTGATGCACTCTATTCGTGGCCATCAGGCAATGATGAAATATTATGCTTTGTATGCAGCATTTACTGAAGTTAGTTTTCAGTATTAGGAAACAAATATGTATTTCAGGTGAATGAATAATCTGAATTTCTGAGAATGATCTTGTGAAAAGTTTATTATAAATCCACATACGTGAATATGAATGATTTTAGGGAGTGTATAATAAGACACATATATTTCATATTTTGAAAAATCTGGAGAGTGATATATATATATATATATGCCAATCGAAATTCAAAATGAAATATATATCCTTCACATATCCAAAAAAATACATTTTACTGAAAATGGATTTATGTATAATGTTGTTCAACTAGGAGGCTCACCCATAGGTTGAAATTTCAGTTCCAAAAGGGTTTGGGAGGAGTGATCTCTTCTCACAATTTGTATCTGCCAAGTCAGCCACCTCAGAAGAAAGTCTGTGTGATACCAGGTAGTATTCTATTTGAGCATATAAAAATACATGTGCTGAATAGGTGACAGAGAAAGGGGAGAGGAATTCACATATTTGTTAACGTTAAAAACACATGGAGAAATATTTCAATAAACATTGACTATATTTATAACTCCAACCCCATATAATGCAAAAGGGAAGTCCAAGTATACACCATGCTTTCTCTGAACTGTTTGTATTTCCATTCTGTTAGGGTTACTATTCTCCATCATATTAGGATTAGTAGTCAGAGTCTAGTAGGTTATGGATTAGTGTCAGAGATTCAGTATTTCGAATAGAAAATAGGAAAATAAACCCATTGTGTTTGCAAATATGTGTGATACAAAAATCTTCCCACTCTCATTCAGAACAATGCCTTGACATTACCTTCTCCCCTAATAAGACACAATTAGAGGAGAAGAGTTAGAAAATCTGTGAATACATATCTGGAATGGAATATTCTCGGTGTTCACAAGCTTGGAGGTGGTAGAGGAGTTTCCAAAAGTAAGGGACAGGGTAAACACTCCACAAACATGGAGCTCTGCAGGCCTAAAGACATATTGAGAAACTGCCTCTGAGTTTGGGCACTTAAAATGTATGTTGTGGTCCGAAGCTTTGGCTTCCTCTATAGTGAGAGCATCAAAACTGGTCTGCATCTATGTGACCTGGGGGACATGGTATCATATTTTCCAATGAACATGAGGCAGCAGTGCTGAATTCTCACTTTGTAGGTAAACTGTGGCAACTGGAGTCTAAGGGTCAATCTGTGTGGACTGTGAAGCTAATTGATCATGCTCTACTTTTCTTAGTAGAGCACTGGGAGTTTGTTATTTGCTTCACAATACAAGGAGTTCAACTTGGTCAGAGTGCTGGAGGGAGTTCTGTCACATGTGGTGCCTCAGGGTCTGCAGGAGAATGCACCAGTCAGGCTTCTATTTCACATAGTTTGACCCCTTGACCATAGCATCCTGATTCTGAACATTGCCCTGAAACCTCTCCATATAACAAGATGCCTTTACAGATAAGGGTCTGCTTGCTGCACCATGTCAGTTACAAGCCATTTGGAAGCCAATGGCAGATCTACATGGCCCCAACACAGATGTTTTATCACACACCTGCCCACCACTGTTCTAGGCCCACTACTCAGCAGGCTCCAACTTACTGGCATCTCTGTTCTACACCATTTTTAAGAAACGCAGTCAATCAAGGCACTGTCTGGTATACTCATGATCAGCAAATGGACATCAAAAAGTTCTCCAGTGCCACCTGGTCATGAAAATTTCAAAAATTCCATGGTATTTCTCTAGCCATTTTTCAAGGATGAAGTTGGAGGCACTATGATTTTCAATTCACTCAGGAACCTTTAAATGTTGAGGAAGCTCATTTCAATGAAAGCTCTGGAGAACACTCACAGGCAAGGCTTCCCAAAGGGTCGCCAAAAGGTCACATGAAGCCAGGCCCATTGAGGTCTGCAATGTGAGATCATGTGGGTTTTGCCTCTCAACTATGGCTGCCAAGTCTTTCAGAATAAAATCATGTGATATTCTGGCTGAGATTCCTCGTGCCTTGTGGAAAGCCTTTCTGGGCACAGATCTCAGTTTCAAAGGGCGACTGTCATTCATGGCCTCCTAAAATCCCAACACAACTCATGGCAATAATTCTCTGAGGTCAGTTCCAGAACTCTGTCTCTAAAGGGAATCACACCAGAGTTCAAGACCAGGTGGAGCCAGTCATCTTTTTCAACCGCCACACAAACTTCCAAAATTAAAACCCAAACACTCCCACAAGGCCCTCATCTTCTTCCATATAGATACTCATTATAAACTCTGGCTGGAGGTTTCCATGAGGGATGCAGAACAAGATAGTGTCCAAAGTTAGCTCCCTTGCCCCTCATTTGCCTAAAGTCGGGGTGGCCTGAACACCTTCCTGTGAACCTGGAGTGATCAAATAGTGTGCCGTTAATACTGCTCTGCTTCTCCAATTTGAGGATGACTGACTGTGGGGTTTAGATTCTTTATGTGAAATGGAAGCATGAGAAAATGCAAGCACCTTTGGGCTTGCCTCTCCTTGGCTTTAAAGAATGCATTTGACCCAAAGAATCCCTCTTCTCACTTGATGGAGGTCAGGAACCTTACAGAGGAAGGCAAGAGACTTCATCCGCAATGACTGCTCTTTTGATCATTTTGGTTTTGGATGAACACATGGGATCCATCAGGTGCTGAGAATCTAACCACAGCCTCACACAGGGCCAAGAGGCTGTTTCAGACAAATCCATTTCCAAAGCAATTAAGCAAAGAGCTACAGGTGATGTCCATTCATTTCCATTTGAAAACTTTTTTCTTCAGGCTTCACAAAGAATGGGCCTGTGGTAAATACCTTCCTGATATTCAGGGCAACAGAACAATAGGTAAGCAAAAAGCCCAAATCAGGGTTTCTCCACTGAGACTTTCCTGGTCACACTAGCTACCCACTACATGGCCATATAACAGAGCTTTTAGGTGGTAAATATCTTGGACACAAAACCATGAAGCTATTCTGCAGAGTGTCCAGAATTCAGAAAGAAAACAGAAACTTATGAAGATATCAGGTGTTGCCCTTTGATAACAAAAGCCACAGTCCATTTATAAATTGGGCAAGATGAATGCTGGGAAGCTTTCTACTAGACAGGACACATCCTTTGATGCATTCTTATTTCTAATGTCTACAACCACGGACACAGTGGGATACACAGACATAGAAGCACTCGCATTGCAAAACGACTAACTAGAAACAGTCCACGCCAATCCAAACAAACAGTCTTTCCTACCTATTCTCAGAACATGAGACAAGACCATGAACATACACCCACACCCACAAAGGCACCACCTTTGCTCCAAGTAGTTCTGTGATTACCCAGAGTGTCCTCTGAATGGTGGGCCATACTATATTCCCCCCAAATGGCCTGTCGTGTCTCAAATCTGGTCTCCTTGGCCAATTCTGTGAATTTGTCATTAGCCATGGGTGAGCCACTACCTGCTTTCTCAGGAAAGGCCCCTCTTCAGAGCTTTTCTGGTATTTGAACATCCTCACATCTGTAGGCACTAAGAAAGACTGACTCTGTCCTTGGTAAATTGAAGCAAGTGAGACCACTGGGCCTGGGACTGCGACTGGCTCTGGGTGCCATTCTTCCTGGATTCCAAGTTCAGAGAGTTCCATCACAAAGGAAGTGAGGTGAGGTCACTTCCTTCAGAAACTGAATGAGGTCACTGCTTTGGCAACAACTTTGTCCAAATAGTTACTTCTAAGGGCCCATGAGATGGAGGCTGTTCCTACTTTCTGTAACACTTTCAAAAGTTAGAATGGTATATCAACCATAGGCACCTGGGAACACCTCTTCACACAGGCCTGGTTTGGTCTATCTTCTCTACATTAAGTTGATAGAGGCTGATACAGACACATCCCTTCATCCTCACCAGGTTGTTTGCCATGGAAGATGACTTTTGCTCTCTCGGGAACTTCACAGCTGCCTACATCTTCTCCAGGGATTATTTCTACATGGACCTTTGATGTTCTCAGCAGGTGGAAGATTCCCTACATTCCGGTATTTAAAGAGAAACTCTGTCCCTCCTCTTCTGTAAAGTTAGATTGAGGTAACAGTGTATATTTAGGGTTAATAACATGTTCGATTTGGGTTAGGAATCTCTCTGCCGGATGAATAATGGTATTGGGAACCTGTGATATTTACAAGAATATATAGGTGAAATATAAGTATGAAAACAGAAATGTAGGTAAGATATGAAGCCAGAAGGGCATTGGGCCCTTGAGTGGGATACTTAGGTTTGAATTATGTTCTGCACATGTGTCTCAGATTAATTGATATAAAATGGCATAGGACCTTTTACCTTGAATGATTGATTGTTGAAGAGAACATCGAGTTAAAAAGTGATAGTCAGTAGGATTAGTAAGATAGTCAGTAGGTTTATAAAGAAGAGTGAGTATAGGATTTGTACCAAAAGTTCTTTAGCAATAGAGTTTCGGGTAGAGAGTGAATGTAAATGTCAGCATATGTGAAGTATGAGTCACAATGATGAACTAGGGAAAATATGTAGGAAAGCAGATATCAATAGAGATATTAGGAAATCAGGCAAAGTGTAAAGTGAGTGATAGAATTAGACATTTCCAACAGGCTTGAGGTTGAATATATAATCTTAGAAAGAAACAAATATGTAGTCATCAATAGGATTGACATTTGAGAGCATTAGGTAACCAGGACATGGTTGTTTTTGGTAATCCATGCTCACTTTCCATTTAGGCTTTGATACAATCATGAGTTTGACCTTTGCTTTTTGTGTCCAGAATATTACTGTGATAAAATGTATATATAGATAAGGTGACATCAGTATTTCTTCCACCATTTCTGGGAGCAATATTTTGAAGAGGTACAAATTAGTAATGGGGGGACAAATAGGTGTACACTGTGTTTATGAATATAGAGATAATGCATTAATAGACCATACAGTGAATAAATAACATAACTGGTTCCAACTTTAAATAATGGATTGAATTGAAATGTGAAAATATACAGGAAATTTTATATTGATATACATACATTCATTCCAACCAGTTTTACAACTAATGGTAATATTAATGTTATAGTTTATCATGAAGCGTGTGTGAGTTTAGCTTCAAAATTGATTATGGAAATCGAAAATAATGTGTTTGGAAAGAAGTCTCATGAAAAGACCAGTCAAGTAACATGGAAGAATTCATGTGTTCTGAAGCAGGAAGTGAAACAAATTCTTATTAATTTGCTAACTTGTGGATGAAATATATGTCCTATGATGTGCAAAAACTGAAGAAATACTAATGTACCAGTGTTGAATTAAAATAAAGGTCAAAATAGACATTAAGTCCCATAGGAATCTACTTGCATTGATGTTAAACTGGGTCTGTTACTGTAAAAATATTAGGATTTGTAAGCACCATTGATTGAAGTTAGTTCTCATACTGGGAAACAAATATGTATTTCAGGTAGATGAATATTTCTGAGAATAATCTTGTGAAAAGTTGATTATAAATCCACATACATGAATATGAATGAATTGATGGAGTGTATATAAGAGACATATATTTCATATTTTATAAAATCTGGAGAGTGTGTGTGTGTGTGTATATATATATATATATATATATATATATACAGAAAAACACAAAAATACATTAAAAAGTATCAATATATATGCCAAACGTAATTTATCAGTAATATATATCATCCACAGATGAAAATATATTTATTTTACTGAACATGGATTTATGTATAAATTGTTCTACTGGGAAGCTCACCCATAGTTTTAATTTTCAGTTCCACCAGCGTTTACGAGATCTCTTCTCACAACTTGTTTCTGCCCAGTCAGCCAACTCAAAAAAATGTACGTGTGAGACCACGTAGGATTCTATATTTGCATATAAAAATACATGTGCTGAGTAGGCTGCATAGAAAGGAAGACAGGAATTTACATATGTGTTAACATTAAAAACACATGGAGGACTATTTCAATTAAAAATTGAGTAGATTTAGAATACCTACCCTCTATCATGCAAAAAGGAAGTCCAACAATACACCATGCCTGCTGTAAACTGCTTGTATTTTCATTCTGTTTGGGTATTTTTCTCCATCATATTAGGATTAGTAGTCAGAGTCTAGTAGGGTATGAGATAGTGTCAAGAATTCAGTATTTCAAATGGAAAATTGTAAAATGAATCAATGTGTATGCAAATGTGTGCTACACAAAAATTTTCCCACTCTCATTCAGAACAATGCCTTGACATTACCTTCACCCAAGTAAGACACATTTAGAGGAGAAGAGTTAGACAATCTTTGAATGCATATCTGAAATGAAAAATGTTCAGGAGTTCACAACCTTGGAGTTGGTAGAGGAGTTTCCAAAAGTAAGGGAAAGTGTAAAATCTCCACAAACATGGAGATTTACCAGCCTAAAGACTTCTGGAGAAACTGCCTCTAGGTTGGGCACTTGAAATATATGTTGTTGTCAGGAGCTTTAGCTTCCTTTCTAGTGAGACAATCAAAGCTTGGTCTGCACGTCTGTGACCTGGAGGACATGGTTTATAATTCTCCAATGAACATGAAGCAGCAGTGTTGATTTCTCTCTTTGTAGGTAAACTATGGCCACTGGGTCTAAGTGTCTCCCCATGTAGACTGCTAAGCCATTAGGTCATCCTCCACTTTTCAAAACGTTTCTTGATACTGCACTCGGAGTTTGGTATTTGCTTCATGAAATACAAGGAGTTCAACTGGGACAAAGGGCTGGAGGAAGTTCTTTCACGTGTGGTGGGTCAGGGTCTGCAGGAGAATGCACCAACAGGGCTTGTATACCACATAGGTTGCTCCCTTGACCATAGAAACCTGATTTTGAACATTGCCCTGAAACCTCTCTATATAACCAGATGTCTTTACATGCAGGATCTGCTGGCTGCACCATGTCAGTCTCAAGCCATTTGGAAGCCAATGGCAGATCCACATGACCCCACCACAGATGTTTTATCACACACTTGCTCACCCCCGCTCTGGGCCCATTACTCAACAGGCTTCAAATGACTGGCATCTCTTTTCTACACCATTTTCATGAAAACCAGTCAATCAACACACTGTCTGGTACACTCATGATCAGCAACTGGACATCCAAATGTTCTCCAGTGCCACCTGGTCAAGGAAATTTCAAAAATTTCATGGTATTTATCTAGCCAATTTTCAAGGATGAAGTTGGAGACACTGTGGGTTTCAATTCATTCAGAAATTATTTAATGGTGAGGAAGCTCATTTCAATGAAAGCTCTGGAGAACTGTCACAGGCAAGGCTTCCCAAAGAGTGGCCAAAAGGTCACATGAAGCAAGGCCCATTGAGGTCTACAATTGAGGTCCATGTGTGTTTTGACTATCAAATATGTCTGACAAGTTTTTCAGAATAAAATTGTGTGATATCCTCCTGAGATTCCCAGTGCTCTGTGGAAAGCGACACTGGGCCTAGATCTCAGTTTCCAAGGGTGACTCTCATGCGTGGCCTCCTAAATCCCAACACAATTCATGGCAATATTTCTCTGAGGTAAGTTCCAGAACTCAGTCTCTAAGGGGAATGACACCATAGTTCAAGCCCATTTGGATCCAGTCATCTCTTCCAACCGCCACACGAATGACCACAATTAAAACCAAAACACTCCCACATGGCCCTCATCTTGTTAAATATAGACACTCATCATAAACTCTGGCTGGAGGTTTCCATGTGGGACGCATCCCAAGACAGTGTCCAAAATATTCTCCCTTGCCCCTCATTTGCCTAAAGTCAGGGTGGCCTGGACACCCTTCCTGTGAACCAGAAGTGATCAAATAGGCCTGCCGTTAATACTGCTCTGCTTCTCCAATTTGAGCACTATTGACTCTCAGGTATAGATTTTTTTATGTGATTTGGAGTCACGAGAAAACACAAGCACCTCTGCAGGACTTTGAAAAACTCATTTGACCAAAAGGATCCCTGTCTCACTTGATAGAGGTCAGGTACCTAACAGAGGAAGGCAAGAGACTCATCCACAATTACTGAATTTTTGCCATTATGGTTTTGATTGCACACATGGTATCTATCTTTAGATCCATCATGTGCTGAAAATTTAAGCCACAACCTCATACAGGGCTAGGAGGCTGATTCAAACACATCCCTTTACAAAGCAAAGAACCACAAGTTATTCCCATTTATTTCCATTTTAAAACTGTTTTATTCAGGCTTCACAAAGGGGTGGCCTGAGGCAAAGACCTTCCTGACATTCAGGGCAACAGAACAATAGGTAAGCAAATGAACCAAAATATGGGTTCTTCACTGAGCCTTTACTGGTCACAATGATGTCTGAGTTTTCTAAGATGTTCCCATTTCCTATAGCTATCAAGTACATGGCCATGTCACAGAGCTTGGGGGTGGTATGTATCTTGGACACAAAACTATGAGGCTATTCTGGAGAGTGGCCAGAATTCAGGAAGAAAACAGGAACTTAGGAAGTTAGTAGGTGTTGCCCATCCATAAGGAAAGCCACAGTCCATTCATCAACTAGGCCTGATGAATGCTGGAAAGTTTTCCACTAGACAGGACACATACATTGATACATTCTCTTTTCGAATGTCTACAACCATGGACAGAGTGGGATACACAGACATAGAAGCACTCGCCTAGTCAAACGACTTTCTAGAAACAGTCCACTCCAATCAAAACAACAGCCTTTCCTACCTATTCTCAGAACATGAGACAAAACCACAAACTCACACCCAAACCCACAAAGGCACCTCCTTAACTCAAGTAGGTCTGTGACTATCCGGAGTGTCCTCTGAATAGTGGGCCATACTATGTTCCCCTAAAATGGCCTGTACTGTCTCAGATCTGGTCTCCTTGGCCAACTCTGTGAAGTTGTCAACAGCCAGCGGTGAACCACTACCTGCTTTCTCAGTAAAGGCCCCTCTTCAGAGCTCTTCAGGCATTTGGCAATCCTCATATCAGTAGGTACCAAGGAAGACTGACTCTGTCCTTGGTAAATCCAAACAAGTGAGACCACTGGGATTGGGACTTGGACTGGCTCTCGGTGCCTGGCTTCCTGGATCCCAAATTCAGAGATTTCCATCACCAGGAAAGTGAGGTGAGGTCACTTCCTTCAGGAACTGAATGAGGTCACTCCCTTGGCAACCACTTTGTCCTACCAGATTCATCCAAGGTTCCCATGAGATGGAGGCTGCCACTACTTCCTGTGACACTTTCACAAGTTAGAATGGTATATCAACCATAGGCACCTGGGAACAGCTCTCCACACAGGCATGGTTTGATCAATCTTCTCTACATTAAGAAAGGAGAGGCTGATTCAGACACATCCCTTAATACTGACCAGGTTGTTTGTCATGGAAGATGACTTTTGCTCTATTAGGTCCTTCATAGCTGCCTGCAACTTCTCCAGGGTATCATTTCTGCTTGTACCTTTGATGTTCTCAGCAGGTGGAAGAGCCCCTACATTACTGTATTGTAAGACAAACTCTCTCCCGGCTCTTCTGTACAGTTAGTTTGAGGGTACAGTGTATGGTTAGAGTAATAACAGGTTTGATTTAGGTTAGAAATCATACTGAGGAATGAACAATGGTATTGGGAACTCGCGATATTTACGAGAATATATAGGTGAAATATAAGTATGAAAACAGAAATCTAGATAAGGTTTGAATCCAAGAAGGGCATTGGGCTGTTGATTGGGATACTTAGCTTTGAATTATATTCTGCACAGATGTCTCAGATAAATTGATATACAATGGCATAGGACCTTGTACCTTGGATGATTGATTGTCAAAGAGAATTTCCAGTCAAAAAGGGATAGTCGGTAGGATTAGGAAGATAGTTGGTAGGTATAGAAAAAAGAGTGAGTATAGGATTTCGAACAAAAGTTCTGTAGCAATAGGGTTTCGGATAGAGAGTGAATGTAAATTTCAGCACATGTAAAGAGTCAGTCACAATGATGAACTCAGGAAAATATGTATGAAAGCAGATATCAATGGAGACATTAGGAAATCAGGAAAAGCATAAAGTGAGGGTTAGTATTAGTCATTTTCAACAGGGTTGAGGTTGAATATATAATCTTAGAAAGCAACAAATATGTAGTCACCAATAGGATTGATTTGCGAGCATTAAGCAACCTGGAAATGGATGTTTTTAGAAATCCATGCTCACTTTCCATTTAGGATTTGGTGAAAGGTTAATAAGATAGGTACTTGTCACTTCCTGTTTTTCTGTATGCTTAAAAAAACACTGTTGAAACCTTGAGGACTGTTTGCTAATTTTTTCCCCAGAATGTGCTGTCCCCGACTGCCAAACAGAGAATGTACACCCTCACCTGTTTGCACGCAAACCGCCCACTCGCCCTGACCCATCAATAAGCTTCCCTCCCTGCCCTCTTCAAGGAAAGTATATAAGCTCTGCTTAAGCTGTTCTCATTGCTCTCTGCTCTATTCAAGTGAGCACTGAGCCCCAGATTGCTAGACTCCCAATAAACCCAGGGTAACTTTTGATGTGGAGGGGACCCCAGTAAACTTTGAAGTGGATACAGGGGCAGTATACTTAGTCCTTAAGGCCCCACTGGGCCCTCTATCAAATAAAAGCTCTCTAGCTCAAAGTGCTAACACCAGTAAATATGGGAATTAGACAACTAAGAAAAGAAAACCATGGACACGAGGAAAGGAAAAATCCATCACTCCTTCCTAATAATCCCAGAATGCCTGGCCCCATTGATGGGCAGAGATCTGCTCACCAAGCTCCAGGCCAAAATGACTTTTAACCATGAAGGCCCCAAAATGATATTTCTAAATCCTTTAGTATAAACTCCTATATTCACGGCTTTAAATATGTCAGTAGAAGATGAACAGCAACTCTTCACACCCCCCAAGACTGATCAAACAGGCAAGCTACCCCAGAAATGGATAACAGATTACCCAGATGCCTGGAAAAAAACTGCTGGGTTAGGACTAGCCATGAAACAACCTACAAAAACAGTGGAGTTCAAAACCTCAGCCTCCCCAATCAATGTCAAAAAATATCCTCTGAGCAAAAAAGCTAAAGATGGGATAAGGCCCCATATTCAGAAATATCTGGCCTTAGGGTCCTAAGGCCTTGTCAATCATCCTAAAACACTCCCCCGCTACCAGTATAAAAAGCCAGGAGCCGGGGACTATCCCCCATTAAAGACATAAGAGAGACCTACAACAGAGTGTAGGACATTCACCCCAGTGTACCTAATCCGTACAATCTGCTTATCACTCTGAACCCTGAGAGGAAATGGTATACTGTTCTGGACTTAAAAGATGCTTTCTTTTGCTTGCCTCTGCATAAATATAGTCAGTTGCTGTTTGCTTGCTAGTGGGTAGACCCAGAAACTGGAACGTGTGGTCAACTAACTTGGACTAGACTCCCCAAAATGGTTGAAAAACTCCCCCACTCTCTTTGATGAAGCCCTCCAAAGATATCTCAACAGCTTCAGAACTACGCACCCCGAAGTCACCCAGCTTCAATACGTGGATGACCTGCTACTGGCACCCAACACCAAGGATATCTGTGAATCTGGGACCCAAGCAGTATTATGTGAGCTTCCTCAACTCGGGTATAGAGCTTCTTCCTAAAAGGCCCAAATTTGCCAGCAAGAAGTAATCTTCCTGGGCTATTCCTTTAGGGGCAGTAAACGATGGCTCACTGAGCCCAGAAATCAAACGGTTGTGCAGAAACCACCCCCATCTAACAGCAGACAACACAGAGAGTTTCTTGGGACTGCTGGGTTTTGCAGGTTAAGGATTCCTGTGTTTGGGTCCTTAACTTCTCATTTACACCCGCTGTTAAAGGAGATGCCCAATTCTAATGGACCCCTGAGATCCATCAAGCTTTTGATAATATCTAAGGACACTGACACTGTACTCCTCAACTTCACTGAGCAAAGCCTGAAATTTCAGAAAGCCCTACACTACGTTAAAAATGTACATCAGTTCACTCACCTTGGTTCAAAGAAATTGCAGGCATTCCTGAAGGATCAAGAACAGAGTTTTCCACTAACCGACTCACAGTGAAAGGAAATAACTGAACAGGTAAAAAAAAGCCTGTCGGGTCTGTCAATAGGTTAATGCTTACCCTTCCAACTTTCCTGCAGGAAAGCACCTACGAGGAACCAGACCAGGACAATTCTGGGAAGTGGACTTTACTGAAATTAAGCAAGCATGGTATGGACTTAAATATCTCCTACTCTTTGTAGATATATTTCAGGATGGATTGAAGCCTCCCCCCCCCCAAAAAAAAAAGGCGCAAATGGTGGTCAAGAAGATCCTGAAAGATATTTTTCCAAGGTACGGCCTGCCTAAGGTAATAGGGTCTGATAATGGACCAGCGTTCATGGCCCAGGTAACTCAGGGGTTAGCCAGGACCCTGGGGATTAATTGGAAGTTACATTGTGCTTATAGACCCCAGAGTTCAGGACAGGTAAAAAAATTAAATAGAACCATTAAAGAGACCTAAACGGAATTAAGCTTAAAGAGCAGCATAAAAGATTGGACTATGCTCCTGCCTTATGCACTATTTCATGCAAGAAATACTCCCTCTGTTTCTTTGTGTAACCTCACCCCCTATGAAATTCTCTATGGGGCCCCATCTCCAGTAAGGGACCTAACCCTAACTCAAAGATCTAACGATCCCTTCCACACCACCTTGCTTGACAGACTTAAAGTTCTGGAAGGAACTCAGCAATACCTGTGGAAACAGCTGGCCACTGCCTACCAACCTGCTGAAGAGGGTACTCCACATCTATATCAAGTAAGAGACTTTGTCTACATAAGACAACATCAGGTGTCATCCCTGGAACCCGGCTGGACAGGACCATACCAGGTGCTACTTATAACACCTACAGTGCTAAAGTTAGACGGAATCACTTCCTGGTTCCTAATTCTCATCTCAAGCCTGTGCCCTGTCCAGAATCTGGCTGAAAAATGAAAAAGACTGGTAACATTTTCAAATTGTATATTCGCCATGTGAATAAGACTATAGACTCTCCAATTGGTCACCAGTAGTCCTAACCCTCATCAACCCGTTCAGCAGCGATGGCTGATCACAAATCCTACTAGACAAGAAGTATGGTCTATCGCACATACAGCCCACTTAGGGACCTGGTGGCCATCTCTCCACCAAGAAATTTGTCAGCTGGCTATACGTCTTTCCTATTGGGAAATCCCTGATGAAGAGGATCCCCAAAAATTCCATTAAATACTTTCCATACAATAGATAATGGAAACAAACATTATGGATGTAGGGACACGCGAGCCAGATGCAGGTTGGCTTGCCTAGATTACTATGTTTGCCTGGCGGACTACCAAAGCCAAAAACAGCCACGACTGTGTGGGGGAAAAGCCAACTTCTTCTGTAAATAATGGGGATGTGAGGATACAGGGGCTACCTGGTGGAAGCAAAACTCCTCATCAAATTCAGTACACAGCATTGGCCATATTACCAGTTAGATAACAAAAACCGATGGCCACCAGAAGGGTCTCTAGATCCTCAAATTTTGCGTGACCTTTTCAACTTTGACAAGTGCTCAAAAGTGTGGAAGGAAATTCCCCTACGTGTAGGCCTTTTCCCTCCTATGCTCAAATCCTGAACTATGCTTCTCCAATAGATACTCACCCGCAGCCTTCTGCCCCAGACTCTCTGCTGTCACTCCCACATCAGCAACCTGATTTCTCAGCTCCAGTTACTAGATCAAAAACCCAAATTTCCGTCGGTTCTCAGACCATTGCCCCTTGCTGAGCTTGCAGGTACTGAGGTACCCTTCCACCCACTCACTCCTCTCTCCTCCTGTCAGTGCCCACACCGGGTCCCACCAGGTCCTCTTACCAGCTAACCCAAAGCTCAAACCAGCTAAGGAGTGCCCTCAGACGCCTATCAAAGATGTAATTAAAATGGCCTTTAAAGTTGCTTTGTCATCACTGAAAACAGGTTACTAAGAATTTAAAGTCCCTCACAGGCTTTTTGGGATACTCACTCCCGTCTTCCCCTCTGCTCTACATGTTCTACTGCTCAAGTTTTGTTGCCAGGAAAATCCCAAACCCCTTTCCCATAATTCTTTTATATCTCTTTTTCCTCATCCTCAGATCCACGGAGCTGCTCTCATCCCCTGCCTTCCCTGTCTTCCCCTCTGTATCAGGCCCACAGAAAAGTCTTAAATGACCTTCTCCAGAAGTCTTCACCATGGCTGACTTTAAGCCTTTCAGCAACACAGTTCCTATAAAAGAGTTCAATGTAGATAAACTTCCTCTATTCGTGTTGCTCTGTTCTACTTGGCCACTGGCTGGAAAAATCAGCACTCCTAAGCTAGACACCCCCTTAGTAGTTTTTAACAAAATATATGAAGAAGGCCTCTGCCCTAGAGCTGGGGCTTCATAGAGATGGCTACATTTCTAAGATATAGAAGTTACCAACTGGGCTCCATGGTAACAGCTGGCAGGGAGGAAAAGAAAAAAAAGAAGAAAAAAGCTCTCCCCCTCCCAGGTGTCCTTAAGAAGTTAACTTTCCCAGAACAGAGGAAAAAAAAAACAGAAACAAAAACTGCTTTTTGTGAACTTCTGCAGACTGTGAACTTCTGAGCCCCTTCCCTTACATGCTGGGTACAAAATTCTGAAACAACCTAAACTTTGGGTTCAGGGATTAATTGATTACAACAGAAGCAATGCCCTCTAAATCCGGATGCAACCAAATAAGACTGTTTCCCTGTCTTCTGTGCTATCTTAGGTACCTTGCCTTGTCCATCTCTACAGCAGTACAATTCTATACACTTAAACATTGTTTATGTTTTCATAAAATGGTCAACAGATGTGATTAATTATGTAATGGTGCAGATGTTTTCCAGAGTGCTCTATCATGACGCAGGTACATTTAAATATCAAATAGGGGGGCAAACAACCCGGTTCTGCCAGGAACCTGTATCCCTCACTTTAGTCATCCTATTATGAATAGGAGTTGCTGCAGGGGTGGGCACAGGAACCACTGCCCTGGTCCATGGGACACAACAAATGACCCAATTAGAAGCAGTAATAGACCAAAACTTAAAGATATTAAAAACCTCCTTCACAGCTTTACACGAATCTTTAACCTCTCTCTCAGAAGTTATTTTACAGAACAGTCGAGGGTTGGACCTCCTCTTCATGAGAGAAGGGGCCTTCGTCCTGCATTGAGGGAAGAATGTTGTTTTTATGCCGACCATACTGGAGTTGTAAAAGAATCTATGATTAAATTAAGAAGATGCCTTGAAGAGCATCAACAAGAGAGAGAGGCCCCAAAAAGGTGGTTTGAGTCTTGGTTCACAAAGCCCCCTCATTAACTACATTTTCATCAGCCCTGGCCAGTCCATTAATAATCCTCATATTATTGGTAATTGTAGGACCCTGTTTGATCAACCGTGTAGTTTCCTTTCTCCATGCTCAAATTGGACAAGTTAAACTTATGGTAATCAGAAAACAATATACCACACTAGTAAACATAAAATGTGACACCCCCAATGATCATTTTTATGATTAAAAGTAACCAAAAGAAGAAGTGGGGAATGAAAGGTTAATAAAATAGGTACTTGTCACTTCCAGTTTTTCGGTATGCTTAACAAAACACTGTTGATGTCTTGAGAACTGTTTGCTAATCTAGTTCCCTGAAAGTGCTGTACCCAACTGCAAAACTGCAGAATGTACTTCCTCACCCATTTGGACGCAAACCGCCCACTCGCCCTGACCCATCAATAAACTTTCCTATCTGCCCTCTCCAAGGAAAGTATATAAGCTCTGCTTAAGCTGTTCTCAGGACTCTGTGCTCTATTCAAGGGAGCTCTGACCCCAGCATGCTGGACCCCCATAAATCCTTGGCTGTTGCATGAGACAGTCTCTGGTAGTCTCTTCCTCCGACACTCGCCTGACCTTTACATTGGTAAAATAATAAGTGTCATCTTTGCTTTTTGTGTCCAGAATATTACTGTGATAAAATGTATATGTAGATAAGGTGACGTGAGTATTTCTTCCACCATTTCTGGGAGCAATATTTTGAAGATGTATAAATTAGTATTGGGGGTACAAATAGGTATATCCTGTGACTCTGAATATAGAGATAATGCATGAATAGACCATAATGTGAATAAATAATACAATGGGTTCCAAATTTAAATAATGGATTCCATTGATATCTGAAAATATACAGGAAATCTTATATTGATATACATACATTCATTTCAACCACTAATACATCTAATGGTAATATTAGGATTATGGTTTATCATGAAGAGTGTGTTTGTTTTGCTTCAAAAGTGATCATGGAAATTAAAAATAATGTGTTTGGAAAGAAGTCTCATGAAAAGCCCAGTCAAGAAACCTAGAGGAATTTATGTGTTCTGAAGCAGGAAGTGATGAAAGTGAAACAACTGCCTATAAGTTTGCTAACTTGTGGATGGAATATATATCCTATCATGTGCATAAATTGAAGAAATAGTATTGTACCAGTGCTGAATAAAAATGACCTTCAAAATACACATCATGTCCCACTGGAATCTACTTGCATTGATGTTAAACTGGGTCAGTTATTGTAAAAATAATAGTATTTGTATGCAAAATAAACTGAAGTTAGTTTTAAGTACTGGAAACAAATATGTATTTCAGGTGGATGAATATTTCTGTGAAAAATCTTGTGAAAAGTTGATTATAAATCCATATACATGAACATGAATGAATTTAGAGAGTGTATATAAGACACATATATTTCTGGAGAGTATATATATATATATATATATATATATATATATATATATATATACACACACATACACACATACACACACACACACACAAAATACACACACACACAGAGACATTAAATTAGCAATATATATGCCAATCGAAATTTATCATGATATATATATCATCCACAGATGCAAAAATATTTCTTTAATTGAACATGGATTTATGTATAATGTTGTTCAACTAGGAAGCTCACCTATAGGTTGAATTTTTAGTTCCAACAGCGTTTAAGAGGAGTGATCACTTCTCACAAATTGTATTTGCCAAATCAGCCACCTCACAAAAATGTACATGTGATACCAGCTATGATTCTATATGTGCATTTAAAAGTACATGTGCTAAATAGGATACAGAGAAAGGGAGACAGGAATTCACATATTTGTTAACCTTAAAAACACATGGAGAACTATTTAAATTAAATATTGACTAGATTTATAACACCTACCATTAATCATGCAAAATACAAGTACAACTATACACTATGATTTCTCCTAACTGCTTGTATTCCTATTCTGTTTGTGTTATTTTTCTCCATCATATTAGGAGTAGTAGTCAGAGTCTAGTAGGGTATGGGTTCATGTCAGAGATTCAGTATTTTGAATGGAAAATTGTAAAATGAATGCAATGTGTATGTAAATATGTGCTACAAAAAAATGTTCACACTCTCATCCAGAACATTGCCTTGACATTGCCTTTGTTCCGAGTAAGACACAATTAGAGGAGAAAAGTTAGAAAATCTGTGAATATATATCAGGAATGAAAAATGCTCAGGAGTTCACAACCTCCGAGGTGGTAGAGGAGTTTTCAAAAGTAAGGGACAGGGTAAACATTTCTCAAACATGGAGCTCTGCTGGTGTAAAGACTTCTTGAGAAACTTCCTCTGAGGTTGGGCACTTAAAAATATATGTTGTTGTTAGGAGCTTTAGCTTCCTTTGTTGGGAGACCATCAAATCTGGGTGTGCAACAATGTGACCTGGAGGATATTGTTTCTAATTTTCCAATGAACATGAGGCAGCCATGCTGAATACTCTCTTTGTAGTTTAACTATGGTCACTGGGTTGTAAGTGTCTCCACGTGTGGACTGTGAAGCCATTTGGTCATTTTCCAATTTTCGTGGTGTTTCTCACAGGTGCACTGGGAGTTTGGTATTTGCTTCATGAAATACAAGGAGCTAAACTGGGACACAGTGCTGGAGAGAGTTCTGTCCCGTGTGGAGGGTCACAGTCTGCATGAGAATGCACCAACCAGGATTCAATTCCACATAAGTTGCCCCCATTTCCATAGCAACCTGATTCTGAACATTGCCCTGAAACCTCTCTATATAAAAAACACCTTTGCATAGAAGGGTCTGCTGGCTGTACCATGTCAGTCACAAGCCTTTGGGAAGCCAATGGCAGATCCACATGTCACCACCACACATGTTTTATCACACACCTTCACACCACTGCTCTAGGCCCACTAATGAGCAGGATCCAACTTACTGGCATCACTGTTCTACACAAATTTCATGAAACCCAGTAAATCAAGGCACTGTCTGGTACACTCATCATCAGCAACAGGACATCCAAAAGTTCTCCAGTGCCACCTGGTCATGGGAATTTCAAAAATTTCATGGTATTTATCAAGCCATTTGTCAAGGATGAAGTTGGAGGCTCTGGGGGTTTCAATTCATTCAGGAACCATTAAATGTTGAGGAAGCTCATTTCAATGAAAGCTCTAGAGAACACTCACAGGCAAGGCTTCCCAAAGAGTAGCCAAAAGGTCACATGAAGCCAGGCCCATTGAGGTCTACAATGTGAGGTCCATGCGTGTTTTGACTCAACTGTGGCTGCAAAGTCTTTCAGAATAAAATCATGTGATATCCTGGCTGAGATTCCCAGTGCTCTGTGGAAAGCCACTCTGGGCCTAGATCTCAGGTTCCAAGGGCAACTCTCATGCATGGCCTAGTAAAATTCAAACACAATTGATGACAATGCTTCTCTGAGGTCAGTTCCAGAACTCAGACTCTAAGGGGAATCACACCAGAGTTAAAGCCCAGGTAAACCCAGGCATCTCTTCCAACTGCCACACAACTTACCACAATTCAAAACAAAATTCTCCCACATGGCCCTTATCTTCTTCCATGTAGACCCTCATCATAACCTCTGGATGGAGTTTTCCATGAGGGACACAGACCAAGACAATGTCCAAAATAACCTACCTTTCCCCCGATTTGCCTAAAATCAGTGTGGCCTGGAAACCCTGACTGTGAACGAGGAGTGATCAAATAGGTCTGCCATTAATACTGCTTGGCTTCTCCAATTTGAGGCCTACTGACTGTGGGGTTTAGATTCTTTATGTGAATTGGAGTAATGAGAACACCCAAGCACGTATGGGCTAGCCTCTGCAGGGCTTTGAATAACTCACTTGACCCAAAGGATCCCTATTCTCACTTGATAGATGTCAGGAACCTTTGAAAGGAAGGCGAGAGTCTTCATCCACAATGACAGCTCTTTTGGCTATTTTGGTTCTGTATGCATCCATGGGATCTTTCTTTAGATCCATCAGGTGCTGAGAATCTAAGCCACAGACTCACACAGGGCCAAGAGGCTGATTCAGACACACCCCTTTCCAAAGCAATTAAGCAAAGAGCCCTAGGTGATGCCCATTCATTTCCATTTGAAAACTGTTTTCTTCAGGCTTCACAAATTGGTGGCCCGAGGCAAAGAACTTCGTGACATTCATAGCAACAGAATAATAGGTAAGCAAAAGGAGTGCATATCCCACTTGAATCAAAGTGTGAAATATGATATATCAAGAACTATGTAATGTTTTGAACAACCTACAATAAAAATTAATTTAAAAAAAAAGGCCCAAAGCAGGGTTTCTCCACTGAGATTTAGTGGTCACACATATTTCTGATTTTTCTGAGATGCTCACAATTCACTTGAGCTATCCAGTACATGGCCATGTCACAGAGCTTGGAGGTGGTACATACCTTAGAGACAAAACCATGAGACTATTCTGGAGAGGGGCCAGAATTCTGGAAGAAAACTGTAACTTAGGAAGATTGCAGGTGTTACCCATTGATAAGGCAATCTGAACTCCATTCATAAATTGGGCAGGATGAATTCTGGGAAGCTTTCTACTAGACAGGACACATCCATTGATGCATTCTTTTTTTCTAATGAGTACAACCACGGACACAGTGAGGTAAACAGACATAGAAACACTCGCCTTGTCAAATGACTTACAATAAACAGTTCATTCCACAGCACATAAAGCGCCTTGCCTACCTATTCTCAGAAAATGAGACAAAACCACAAACCAACACCCACAAAGGCAGCTCCTTCCCCCAAGAAGGTCTGTTACTATCCGGAGTGTCCTCTGACTGGTGGGCCATATTATTTTCCCCCTAAATGGCCTGAAATGTCTCAGATCTGGTCTCCTTGGCCAACTCTGTGAAGGTGTCAGGACCCAGAGGTGAGCCACTACCTGCTTTCTCAGGAAAGGCCCCTCTTCAGAGCTTTACTGGCATTTTGCAATCCTCACATCAATAGGTACCAAGAAAGACTTACTCTGTCCTTGGTAAATCCAAACAAGTGAGACCACTGGGACTGGGACTGGGACTGACTCTGGGTGCCTGGCTTCATGAATCTCAAGTTCTGAGATTTCCTTCACTAAGGAAGTGATGTGAGGTCACTTCCTTCAGGAACTGAATGAGGTCACTGCCTTGGCAATCACTTTGTCCAACCAGTGGCTTCCAAGTCTCACATGAAAAGGAGGCTGTCCCTAATTCCTGTGACACTTTCACAAGTTAGAATCTTATATCAACCATAGGCACCCGGGAACAGCTACCCACACAGGCCTGGTTTGGTCCATCTTCTCTACATTAAGAATAGAGAGGCTGATTCAGACAGAAACCTTCATCCTGACCAGGTTGTTTGCCATTGAACATGACTTTTGCTCTCTCAGGTCCTTCATAGCTGCGTATATATTCTCCAGTGATCATTTCAGCATGGAACTTTGAGGGTCTCAGTAGGTGGAAGACCCCCTACATTTCTTTACTGTAAGACCAACTCTGTCCCTTCCCTCTGTAAATTTAGATTGAGGGAACAGTGTATGGTTAGGGTTAACAACATGTTTTATTTGTGTTAGGAATCATTCTGCTGGATGAATAATGGTATTGGGAACCTGAAATATTTATAAGAATATGTATTTGAAATATAAGTATGAAAAGAGAAATCTAGGTAAGATTTGAAGCCAGGAAGGGCATTGGGCCCTTGATTATGATATTTAGCTTTGAATTACATTCTGCAATGTGGTCGCAGGTAAATCTACATACAATGGAATAAAACCTAGTACCTCAGATGCCTGAATGTCGAAGAGAACATCCAGTCAAAAAGGGATAGTCAGTAGGATTAGGAAAATAGTAGGTTTAGGTTGAAGAGTGAGTCTTTGAGTTGGAAATATAGTTCTTTAGCAATAGGGTTTCGTTTAGAGACTGAATGAAAATATCAGCACATATGAAGAGTCAGTCACAATGATGAACTGGGGAAAATATGTAGGAAAGCAGATATAAAATAGAGACATTAGGAAATCAGGCAAAGTATAAAGTGAGTAACAGGATTAGACATTTTCAACAGGGTTGAGGTTGAATATATGATATTAGAAGAAACAAATATGTAGTCACCAATAGGATTGAAATTTGAGAGCATTAGGCGACCTGGACATGGATGGTTTTAGTAATATATATTCACGTTCAATTTAGGTTTTGGTACAATCATAAGTGTTACCTTTACATTTGTGTCCAGAATATTACTGTGATAAAAATGTATATGTAGATCAGGTGATATGAGTATTTCTTCCACCATTATGGGGAGCAATATTTTTACAACCTATAAATTAGTATTGGGGAAAAAAATAGGTGTACCCTGTTTTGATGAATATAGAGATGATGAATGAATAGACCAAACTGTGAATAAATAATATAACTGGACCCAACATTAGAAATTGGAATTGGAATAAATTGATATCTGAAAATATACAGGAAATCTTATATTGATATTGGCATACATACATTCATTACAACCAGTTGTACATCTAATGGTAATATTAGTGTTACGGTTGATCATGAAGAGTGTGTGAGTTTTGCTTCAAAATTGATTATGCAAATCAGAAATAATGTGTTTGCAAAGAAGTCTCATGAAAGACCAGTCAAGAAACATGGAGGAATACATGTGTTCTGAAGCAGGAAGTGATTGAAAGTGAATCAAAAGTTTTAAATTTTGAAATTTTGGATGAAACATTTATCCTTTGATGTGCATAAACTGAAAAAATAGTACTGTACCAGTGTTGAATAAAAATGAATGTCAAAATACACATCATGTCCCATAGGAATCTACTTGCATTGATATTAACCTGGGTAAGTTACTGCAGAAATATTAGGATTTGTATGCACCTTTCATTGAAGTTAGTTTTCAGTACTAGTAAACAAATATGTGTTTCAGGGGGATGAATATTTCTGAGAATAATCTTGTAAAAATTTGATTATAAATCCACATACATGAATATGAATGTATTTAGGGAGTGTATAATAAGACACATATATTTTATATTTTAAAAAATCTGGAGATTGTATATATATATATATATATATATATATATATACACACACAAACACAAAACACACACAGACATTAAAGAGTAGCAGTATATATGCCAATCGAAATTCATGGTGAAATATATATCGTCCACTGATCCAAAAATATTAATTTTACTGAACATGGATTTATGAATAATGTTGTTCAACTAGGAAGATCACCCATAGGTTGAATTTTAAGATCCAACAGCATTTACGAGGAGTTATCTCTTCTCATAATTTTTATCTGCCACGTCAGCCTCCAAACAAGTATGTACATGTGATACCAGCTAGGATTCTATATGTGCATATAAAAATACATTTGCTGAATAGGCTACAGAGAAAGGGAGATAGAAATTCACATATTTGTTAACTTTAAAAACACATGGATAACTATTTCAATTAAAAATTATCTAGATTTATAACACCTACCCTACATAATGCAAAAGGCAAGTCCAACTATACACCATGCCTTCTCTGTACTGCTTGTATTTCTATTCTGTTTGGGTTATTTTTCTCCATCATATTAGGATTAGTAGTCAGAGTCTAGTAGGGTATGGGTTAGTGTCAGGGATTCAGTATTTTTAATGGGAAATTGGAAAATGAATCCAATGTGTATGCAAATATGTGCTACACAAAAATCTTCCCACTCTCATCCACAACAATGCCTTGACATTACCTTCACCCCAGGTAAGACACAATTAGAGGAGAAGAGTTAGAAAATCTGTGAATGCAAATCTGGAATGGAATATGCTCAGGAGTTCACAACCTTGGAGGTGGTAGAGCAGTTTCCAAAAGTAAGGGACATGGTAAACACTCCACAAACATTGAGCTCTGCTGGCCTAAAGACTTCTTGAGAAACTGCCTCTGAAGCTGGGCACTTGAAATATATGTTGTATTAAGGAGTTTTAGCTTCTTTTGTAGTGAGACCATCAAAGCTGGGTCTGCATCTGTATGACCTGGAGAACATGGATTCTTATTTTCAAATGAACCTGAGGCAGCAGTGCTGAATTCTCTCTTTGTAGGTAAAGTGTGGCCACTGGAGGCTAAGTTTCATCCCGTATGGACTGTGAAGCCATTTGGTCCTCCTCAAATTTTTGTGGTGGTTCTTGCTGCTGCACTGGGGCTTTTGGTTCTTGCTGCTGCACTGGGCTTTTTGAACAACAAGTTCAACTGGGACACAGTGCTAGAGGGAGTTCTGTCACGTGTGGTGGGTTAGGGTCTGCAGGAGAATGAAACAACCAGGCTTCTTTCTCACATAGCTTGCACCCTTGACCATATCAACCTGATTCTGATCATTACCTTGAAAGCTCTCCAAATAAAAAGATGCCTTTACAAATAAGGGTCTGCTGGCTGCACCATGTCAGTCACAAGCCATTTGGAAGCAAATGGGCTAATCACATGGACCCACCACAGATGTTTTATCACACACGTGGCTACCACTGCTCTAGGCCCACTACTCAGCAGGCTCCAACTTACTACCATCTCTGTTCTACATTATTTTTATAAATTCCAGTCAATCAAGGCACTCTCTGGTACACTCATGATCAGCAGCAGGACATCCAAAGATACTCCAGTGCCACCTGGTCATGGGAATTTCAAAAATTTCAAAGTATTTATCTAGCCATTTTTCAAGGATGTAGTTGGGAGGCACTGTGGCTTTCAAGAACCATTAAATGTTGAGGAAGCTCATTTCAGTGAAACTCTGGAGAACTTTCATAGGCAACGCTTCCCATAGAGTGGCCAAAAGGTTACATGAAGCCAGGCCTATTGAGGTCTACAATGTGAGTTCCATGTGTGTTTTGACTCTCAAGTATGGCTGCCAAGTCTTTAAGAATAAAATCATGGGATAATTTGGCTGAGATTCCCAGTGCTCTGTGGAAAGCCACCCTGGACCTTGATCTAAGTTTATAAGGGCGACTCTCATGCATGGCTTCCTAAAATCCCAACTCGATTCATGGCAATACTTCTCTGAGGTCACTTCCAGAACTCAGTCTCTAAGGGGATTCACACCAGAGTTCAAACCCAGGTGGACCCAGTCATCTCTTCCAACTGCCACACAAATAACCACAATTAAAACCAAAATAGTCCCACATGGCTCTCATCTTCTTCCATATAGACACTCATCATAACCTCTAGCTGGAGGTTTCTATGAGGAGCGCAGGACAAGACAGTGTCCAAAATACGCACTCTTGCTCGTCATTTCCATAAAGTCAGAGTGGCCTGGACACCCCTTCTGTGAACCAGAAGTGATCAAAAAGGCCTACCATTAATACTGCTCAGCTTCTCCAATTTGAGGCCTACTGACTGTGGGGTTTAGATTCTTTATGTGCATTGGGGTCATGAGAAAACCCAAGCACCTATTGGCTAGCCTCCGCAGGGCTTTGAAGAAGTCATTTGACCCAAAGGATTCCTATTCTCACTTGATAGAGGTCAGGAACCTTACAGAGGAAGGCAAGAGATTTTATCCACAATGACTGCTCTTTTGGCCATTTTGGTTTTGGATGCACACATGGCATCTTTCTTTAGATCCATCAGGTGCTGAGAATGCAAGCCACAGCCTCACACACAGCCAAGAGACTGGCTCAGACACATCCCTTTCAAAAGCAATTACTCAAAGAGAGACAGGTGATGCTCATTCATTTCCATTAGAAAACTGTTTTATTCAGGTTTCACAAAGTGGTGCCTTAGGCAAAGACCTTCCTGACATTCAGTGCTACAGAACAATAGGTAAGCAAAGGCATAAAGCAGGGATTCTCCACTGAGACACTCATGATCACACAGATATCTGAGTTTCCTGAGATTCTCGCCATTCCCTTCAGCTATCCAGTACACGGCCATGTCACAGAGCTTTGAGGTGCTACATATCTTGGTCACAAAACCATGAGTCTATTCTGGAGAGTGGCCAGAATTCAAGAAGAAAACAGAAACTTAGGAAGACAGCAGGTCTTGCCCATCAATAAGGCAAGCCTCCGTCCTTTCATAAATTGGGCAGGATGAATGTGGGGAAGCTTTCTCCTAGACAGGACACATCCATTGATGCATTTTCTTTTGTAATGTCTACAACCATGGACACAGTTGGATACACAGACATAGAAACACTTGATTTGTCAAATGACTTACTAGAAACAGTCCATTCTAAACCAAAGAAACCGCCTTTCCTACCTATTCTCAGAGCATGAGACAAAACCACATACACACACTCATTCCCACAAAGGCACCTTTTTCCCCCAAGAGGGTCTGTGACTATCAAGAGTGTCCTCTGCCTTGTGGGCCATACTATGTTCCCCCGAAATGGCTTCTCTATTCTCAAATCTGGACTCCTTGGCCCACTCTGTGAAGTTGTCAGGAGCCAGCGATGAGCCAATACCTGCTTTCTCAGGAAAGACCCCAATTCATATCTTTCCTGGCATTTGGCCATCCTCACAACTGTAGATACCAAGAAAGATTGACTCTCTCCTTGGTAAATCCAAAAAGTGAGACTTCTGTGACTGTTATTGGGCCTGACTCTGGCTGCCTGTTTTCAGGGATCCCAAGTTCAGAGAGTTCCATCACCAAGAAAGTGAGGTAGGTCACTTCCTTCATGAAGTGAATGAGCTCACAGCCTTGGCAACCACTTTGTCCTAACAGTTGCTTCCAAGGGTCCCATGAGATGGAGGCTGCCCCTACTTCCTGTGACACTTTCACAAGTTAGAATGGTATATCAACCATTGGTACCGGGGAAAAGATCTCCACACAGGCCTGGTTTGGTCCATTTGCTCTATATTAAAAAGAGAGAGGCTTATTCAGACACATCCCTTCATAGTGACCAGGTTGTTTGCCATGGAAGCTAACTTTTGCTCTCTCAGGTCCTTCATAGCAGTCTACATCTTCTTCGGGGATCATTTCTGCATGGATCTTTGATATTCTCAGCAGGTGGAAGATCCCCAACATTCCTCTTTTGTAAGACCAACTCTGTCCCTGCACTGCTCTAAAGTTAGATTGAGGGAACAGTGTATGGTTAGGGTTAATAATATGTTCAATTTTGGTTAGCAATCATTCTGCTGGATGAATAATGGTATTGGAAACCTGTGATATTTACAAGAATATATAGGTAAAATATAACAGAAATCTAGGGAAGATTTGAAGCCAAGTAGGGCATTGGGCCCTTGAGTGGGATACTTAGCTTTGAATTATATTCTGCACAGATGTCTCAGATAAGTCAATATACAATGAAATTGGATCTTGTACCTCGGATGATTGAATAACAAACAGAACATCTAGTCATAAAGGAATAGTCCGTAGGATTACCAAGGTAGTCAGCAGGTTTATAAAGAAGAGTGAGTATAGGATTTGGACCAAAAGTTCTTTACAAATATTGTTTCGGGTAGAGAGTGAATGTAAATGTCAGCACATGTGAAGAGTCAGTCACAATGATGAACAGGGGAAAATATGTAGGAAAGCAGACATAAATAGAGACATTAGGAAATCAGCAAAAGTATAAAGTGTGTAATTGGTTTAGACATTTTCAACAGGGTTGAGTTTGAATATATAATCTTAGGAAGAAACAAATATGTTGTCACAAATAGGATTGAATTCGAGAGCATTAGGTAACCAGGACTTGGATGTTTTTTTGTAATCCATGTTCACTTTCCATTTAGGCTTTTTTAAAATCATAAGTGTGACCATTGCATTTTGTGTCCAGAATATTATTGTGATAAAATGAATGTGTAGATCAGGTGACATGAATATTTCTTCCACCGTTTCTGGAGCAATATTTTGTAGACGTATAATTTAGTATTTGGGGTACAAATAGGTGTACCCTGTGTCTATGAATATGCAGATTATGCATGAATAGACCATACTGTGTATAAATAATATAACTGGTTCCACTTTAAATAATGGATTGAATTGATATCTGAAAATATAAAAGAAATCTCATATTGATATGCAATCATTCATTCCAACCACTTATACATCTAATGGTAATATTAGGGTTATATTTTATCCTGAAAAGTGTGTGAGTTTTGCTTCAAACGTGATTATGGAAATCAAAAATAATGTGTTTGGAAAGAAGTATCATGAAAAGAATAGTCAAGAAACCTGGAGGAATTCATGTGTTCTGAAGCAGGAAGTGATTGAATGTGAAACACATGCATATAAATTTGCGAACTTTTGAATGAAATATATACAGTATGATGTGCATAAGCTGCAGAAATAGTAATGTAGCAGTGTTGAATAAAAATGAACATCAAAATACACATCATGTCCCCTAGGAATCTACTTGCATTGATATTAATCTGGGTCAGTTACTGTAGACATATTAGGATTTTTATGCACCATTTACTGAAGTTAGTTTTCAGTACTAGGAAACAAATATGTATTTCAGGTGGATGAATATTCTGAGAATAATCTTGTGGAAACTTGATTTTAAATCCATATAAATCGCAAAACATTATAAACAAAAAACACACACAGACATTAAAATGTAGCATAGTATATGCCAATTGAAATTCATCTTGAAATATATATCATCCACTGATCCAAAACTATTTGTTTAATGAACTTGGATTCATGAATAATGTTGTTCAACTAAGAAGCTCCCCCATAGTTTGAATTTTCTGTTCCAACAGTGTTTAGGAGGAGTGATCTCCTAAATGTGTATGCAAATATGTGCTACACAAAAATATTTCCACTCTCATCCAGAACAATGACTTGATATTACCTTCGCCCCAAGAAAGACACAATTGGAATAGAAGAGTTAGAAATTCTGTGAATACATATCTGGAATTAAAATGCTCGGGAGTTCACAACATTGGAGTTTGCAGAGGAGTTTCCAAAAGTAAGGGAGAGGCTTGATAGACCCAACCTGATTTTTTATTAAAATTGGGAACCATCTTGCCACAAAGCCGTGAAAAGATAATTTTGGCTTTACTCTAAATTACTGCAAATTCTGAACCTGCTTGGAACGCCTGCCCGTGCCTTGAACTCATCCACACCTGGCTCTCTGACCAGATAACAGTACTTTCTGAAACTTTAGTGACACCTCATAAATATTGGCCTTCCCTGGCCAGACAACAACCCTCTCTGAGGCCCTAATGGTCCTCATTATTTCTGATATTGGGGCCAGCAAAAAAAAAAATGTAAACTACCATTAGTGTGATGCTTTCAAAGTTTTGTTATCTGTAACCACCCGTTTGTGTAACTTTCTGGGCTATATAGCTGGGCTGTAGGAAAGGTGGGGTTGCTGTCTTGTTCCCGCCATTTTGGGAAGGAGAGGCAGCCCAGCCTGTTGAAATAATAAGCTTGCCTTAATTTGATTTTAATTGGAGTCAGTGGTCTTTTCTTGCATCCTAGTCCAAAATTTTGGAGTTCCCCAGTGAGATGACCCTGCCCGAGCAGATCACAAAACCAGACTGCTGAAAATTCTGAAGCTGGCCTTCCCTCCAGGGCACTGGGCTGGAGAACCACTCTAAGAGGTGCACAACTTGAGATGTTCCAAGGCCTTGGAGTGAGCCGTCAGTCTGGGGAGCACTGCAGTGAACCACCACACTAAAACTATTATCAAGCCCCTGGTGGAGGAGGCCTCCATAGGTAAGTGGCGCCTTTATAACATCTGATATCTGGTTAAGGGAGATCTCTTCTGATGACAGAGAGGTGGCCTGGGGAGGCTCACATACACTCCTGTCCAGGACAGTAATGAGAATCATGCTGTCCTCTGTTCTGTTCTGTAGGGAATTCCTCTGGAAGGGTAGAGAGGTGCCGATGGGCACACACACGCTCCTACCCTGGAGCTTTAGCAAGATGTTGCATTGCTCCTCTGTTTTTCTGTTTCAGCACCAGGATTCTGTTTTTCTGTGTTTTGTTCTGTGGTCTATATGTTTTTTGTTGTTTTTTTTGTGCGTTTTTTTGTTTGATTTCTGTGGTAAAATTTTAAGGATATTGGACGTGAAAAAGGGTAACAAAGCAAGTAAGCCTGACACCCTTTCGACTGTGTTTTAAGGAACTGTGATAAACTTTACCCACCTTTGTTAAGCAGGAAGAAAGAAGCCCCTAGCTGGCTGCCTGGAGCACACCCACTGCACAGGGCAATGCCTGCTGGGGAACGAAGAACTGAGTATACCCCAGGTAAACAAGTGAAACTCTTTAAAATCCCTTGTCCCTCCAGATCATGAGAGTCACAACCTTTTGGCAGAGTCCCCTTGTTTTTCCTTTGTTAGCAAAGCAATAAACCTCCATTTTCTTTTTCTCAAAACCCTGTCCTCATTATTAAATTAGCATTAATTTGCTTCAGGGTCAGAAACCGAACTTTAAGTTACAAATTTTGATACCCGGCCCCGTCCCAGAACTTTTTGAGAGCTGACGACTGAAATGTTAGGAGATGGTGCATGCTTGGAGTGGACCCGAAACAGAAGAGCTAATCCTGTAAGTAAAAGGAGGGACTGAGGGACCCCAGCAACTGCCAAAGCCCTGTTGCTTCAGGGAATTCCCTCCTTCCTTCCCTGCACTGTAAGAATTATGACACCTCTGTCTTCTTTTAAAAGAGAAAAATAAAAAGGGGACACTAAATGCAGTAAAGTCACCATGGAGACCCTTGATTTTACATTTCAGGTAGCTTCTCTGTGAAAACATCTGGTCCCCTTGTGGGGACATCTGTGGTGCCACTGGTGCAGGAGATTTTTCTCTTATCTGCTCTGTTTTAAAGGCTTCTGTCTGTCAGCCATATTCTGGAGTTCCTTTCTGTCTGTCTTGTGCCTTTGTTTTTGGCACTTTAAGACATGTGCAATAATGTGTTTATATTATAAATTGTTTCTTGAGAATGATCTTAGCTGAATGTGTGTCTAAATGATGATGTTTTATTGTAAAAATCTGGTATCTGAATGCGTTTTTTGAAGCATTGCACAATATTGCAGTTAAAAGTCGGGTTTAGGTAATTGTTTAGTTTTTGATTTCAGATAATTCATGCCAGAGAACTTAAATACTTAGGATGGAAAACTAAAGAACTCTACTTCCAAGTTGGCAAGTAACTTCCCAATCATGCAGTCTTTTTTTCTCCAATTCTGAATTGGGTAGCCTGGGAAAATGTCACTGTGTTTACCAGTGCATTAATTTGGACAAGGATAGTAAATCATAGTATGATATCTGTTGACAAAACAAGATGTAAAGATATAAAATTTTGTGAATTGTATCTTAAACTTGTAGCATAATTTTCAACATCCTAACCAGAAATTATGGTTAAAATGCCTTAGGCCTGAGGTGTCTGCTCAGAATAGCAGTTTTTTCCTGCTCCTTCCAGACCTCAGCCAGGACTTCTGTTGAAATGCAAATGAAAGTCTCCTGTAAGCTCAGTAGGAGACTGATCTGAGGCCTAAGGGAAAAAAATGGTAAATTGTATGGTATTTACTAATTACCGGCCAGTCATTTTTTCTAGGACTCATAATTTTTTCTTAGATTCTTTTTTTTTTTTTGAGTTTATGATTTTGATCCTACAGACCTAGGTTAATGTTTTTCTGATCAGTTTTATCTTTGACCAACTGTGGAGTTTTAAAAACATTGCAATGGTGATTTCACCTGTGAAAAGCTACAAGGCCTTCACTATTATTAGGTGTGCACACTTTTGTTATGTGTTTTATGTCTCTCTCTCTCTCTCTCTCTCTCTCTCTCTCTCTATATATATATATATATATATATATATATATATATATATATATATATACACATATGTCCGTATATCATTCAAATGATACACAAATTAACATATATAAGGAGCACTCATATAAAAAAGCGCTCATAAAAACAAATTTTAAAAAGTGGACCACAGATCTTTAATTCACGTGGTTTAAATGTTTCAATTTAGATTGGATAAACAGATAAATATAAATGTCTTCAAATTTATGCCTATAAGTTTTTCTAGGTGTTCAAAAATCTAATAAAATATTCTTGTCTACCAAAGGTCTATATGACTTTGTTCTAGGACTTTTCCTTCAACCAAAAAATGGTTTACACTGTTCAATACATTTGTCTAATATTTTGATTAAAAAGTAAAGTAAATTTGATTTGGATTTACTCATTCATGAGTGTTTTTGTTTGATATCTGATTGATATACTAAGGTCTATCAATTTTTAGTACAAAATCTGTATAAAATGTTTACAATCTTATACAGACTTTCTACTAAAGTCTGTGTAAGATTGTAAAAATTAGTCATGTGTTAAAGAGACAAAAATTTCTTAAAACATAAGATTACTCATAACATTGTGTTTATTAAGTCTTATTTTTTCCAGAGCAAGCAACCATAAAAATTAAACAACTGTTTAAAACAGAACTGTTATTTTAGAGCACTGTACTGCCATTTCTTTAAAAGATAAACTTGGTTAATGTAGAAACATCAATGTAACTGTGATGCTATTAATGTGCTCATATCTTCCAGTTATACAACTCGATAAGGTAGAAACATTAAAAGAGCATTATATCAAGCTGGTGTTCTGAAGTTGTATGGTAAATAATATATATATTGGGGATTTATTTACCTGTTATCAATAAGATATGTAAAGTTTTATGTTACACTTTACATTGTGCAACAATTTAAATGTATTTTTAAATTAATGAGAGCCTAATCTATTTGAATGTTAAAAACATTCAGCCATTCTTTAATTCATGTTTCAAAAGTGATATTATATGGTGTTAGCTAATGTTCATGTGACCTCAAACAATTTATGTAAACTTTGTAAAAGGATATTAAAAAACGAAGATCAGCTTTAGAACTAAAACACTTATGATTTATAAAGAGCCCTGTCTTACCTGAGATAAGGCTCTGTGTCCCATCTTACTACATGTGAGAATGACTACGAAAGCAGTAGGTCAGATTTTATTTCATTTAAAGTTATGTTCAAAAGTTTTGTTTTTTTCTTTTTTTTTTTCTCTCAAGTTTACTAGGATCTCAAACAGGGAATATAAAGTAAAACTCACCCAAAAAATTCAGGGTAGCATTACATTAACTAAGTATTTTTACTCTTGTTAAAAAATTTTGTTTTTTAATTTGCTTATAAGTGATCTAAAGATTCCCTGTTGGTGTTTTAACTATGGCTGGAATCTTTCAGAATAAAATCTTGTGATATCCTGGCTTAGATTCCCAGTGCTCTGTGTAAAGTCACCCTGGGCCAAGATCTCAGATTCCAATGGTGAATCTCATGTGTGGCCTCCTGAAATCCCAACACAATTCATGGCAATACTTCTCTGAGGTCAGATACACAACTCAGTCTCTAAGGGGAATCACAACAGAGTTCAAGCCCAGGTGGACCCAGGCATCTCTTCAAATTGCCACACAAATGATGACAATTAAAACCAAAACACTCTCACATGGCCCTCTTCATCTTTTTATATAGACACTAATCATAACCTCTAGCTGGAGGTTTCCATGAGGGGCACAGCCCAAGACAGTGTCAAAAATAATCTCCCTTGTCCCTCATTTGCCTAAAGTCAGGGTGGCCTGGACAACCTTAGTGTGAACCAGAAGTGATCAAATAGGCCTGCCGTTAATACTACTCCACTTCTCAAATTTGAGGCCTACTGACTGTGGGGTATAGATTTTTAGTGTGAATTGGAGTTATAAGAAAACCCAAGCACCTATTGTCTCCCCTCTGCAGCCCTTTGAAGAACTTATTTGACACAAATTATCCCTATTCTCCCTTGATGGAGGTCAGGAATCTTACAGAGGAAGTCGAGAGGCTTCATCCACAATGACTGATCTTTTTTCCATTTAGGTTTTGGATGCCCACATGGGATCTTTCTTTAGATTCATCAGGTGCTGAAAATCTAAACCACAGGCTCACACAGGGCCAAGAGGCTGATTCAGATACATCCATTTCCAAAGCAATGAAGCAAAGAGCCACAGGTGATGCCCATTCATTTCCATTTGAAAACTGTTTTCTTCAGGCTTCACAAAGGGCTGGCCTGAGGCAAAGACCTTTCTGACATTCAGAGCAACAGAACAATAGGTAATCAAAAGGCCCCAAGCAGGGTTTCTCCACGGAGACTTTCCTTGTTACTCTAATATGTGAGTTTTCTGAGTTGCTCGCCATTCCCTTCAGCTATCCAGTACATGGCCATGTCACAGAGCTTGGAGGTGGTACATATCTTGTACAAAACTACATGATACTAATCTTGAGAGTGGCCAGAATTCATGAAAAAATGGAAAATTAGGTAGATAGCAGGTGTTGCCCATGGATAAGGCAAGCCTCAGTCCATTCATTAATTGGAAAGGATGCATGCTGGGAAGCTTTCTACTAGACAGGACACACCCAATGAGCTATTTTTTTCTAATATCCACAAAGAAAAACACAGTGGGATACACGGACATAGAAACAGTCTCCTTGTCAAATGACTTCCTGGAAACAGTCCACTCCAATCCAAACAAACCTCCTTTTTTACCTATTCTCAGAACATGGAAAAAAACCACAAACACAAACCAACAACCACAAATGCAACTCCTTCCCCCAAGTAGGTCTGTCACTATCTGGAGTGTCCTCTGACTGGTAGGCCATACGATGTTCCCCACAAATGGCCTTTCTGTCTCAGATCTGGTCTCCTTGGTCAACTCTGTGAAGTTGTCAGGAGGCAGTGGTGAGCCAATTCCTGTCCTCTCAGGAAAGACCCCTCTTCAGAGCTTTCTTAGTATTTGGCAACCCTTACATCAGTAGGTACCAAGAAAGACTGACTCTGTCCTTAGTAAATCCAAACAAGTGAGCCCACTGCGACTGGGACTTGGACTGGCTCTGGTGCCTGGCTTCCTGGATCACAAAATTCAGAGAGTTCCATCGCCAAGGAAATGAGGTGAGGTCACTACCTTCAGGAAATAAATGAGGTCCCTGTCTTGGCCACTACTTTGTCCTAACAGTTGCATCCTAGTGTCTCCTGACATGGAGGCTGCCCTACTTCCTGTGATACTTTCACATGTTAGAATGGTATAGAAACCATAGTCACCTGGGAACAGCTCTCCACACAGGCCTGCTTTGGTCCATCTTCCCTGCATTAAGAATAGAGAGGCTGACTCAGACACATCCTTTCATCCTGACCATGTTGTTTGCCATGGAATATGACTTTTGTTCTCTCAGGTCTTTCATAGCTGCCTACATCTTCTCCAGGGATTATTTCTGCATGGATTTTGAGGTACTCAGCAGGTGGAAGATCTCCTAACTTCCTGTATTGTAATATCAACTTTATCCCTGCTCTTCTGTAAAGTGAGATTGAGGGAACATTGTATGGTTAGGGTTAATAGCATGTTCCATTTGGCTTAGGAATCATTCTGCTGGATGAATAATGGTATTGGGAACCAGCAATATTTATAAGAATATAGAGGTAAAATATAAGTATGAAAACAGAAATCTAGGTAATATTTGAAGCCCAGAAGGATTTGGGCTCTTGATTGGGATCCTTAGCTTGAGTAATGTTTTGCACCGAGGTCGATGCAAATCGATATACAATGGCATAAGACCCTGTACCTCAGATGATTGAATGTAGAAGAGAACATCCAGTGAAAAAGGGATAGTGTGTAGAATTAGAAAGATAGTCAGTAGGTTTAGGAGGAAGAGTGAGTCTAGGATTTGGACCAAAAGTTCTTTAGCAATAGGTTTCGGTTAGAGAGTGAATATAAATGGCACCATATGTGAAAAGTTGGGCACAATGATGAACTGGGAAAAATATGTAGGAAGGCAGACATCAATAGAGACATTAGGAAATCAGGCAAAGTATAACGTGAGTGATAAGATTTGACATTTTCAACAGGGTTGAGGTTGAATACATAATCTTAAAAAGAAACAAAAATGTAGTCACCAATTGGATTGACATTTGAGAGCATTAGGCAAACTGGACATGGATGTTTTTAGTAATCCATGTTCACATTCCATTGAGGCTTTATTGCAATCATAATGGTGACCTTTGCATTTTGTGTCCAGAATATTACTGTGATAATATGTATATGTAGATCAGGTGACATGAGTATTTCTTCCACCTTTTCTGGGAGCAATATTTTGAAAACATATAAATTAGTACTGGGGATACTAAGAGGTTTACCCTGTGTTGATGAATATAGAGATGATGCATTAATAGACCATACTGTGAAAAAATTATGTGACTGGTTCCAAATTTACATAATGGATTGTTTTAATATCTGAAAATATAGACGAAATCATATATTGATATATGTACATTCATTCCAACAAGTTATATATCTAATGGTATTATTAGGGTTACCGTTTATCATGAATAGTGTGTGAGTTTTGCTTCAAAAATGATAATGGAATCGAAAATAATGTGTTTAGAAAGAAGTCTAGTGAAAAGAACAGTCAAGAAACATAGAGGAATATATGTGTTCCAAAGGAGGAAGTGATTGAAAGTAAACCAAATATTTATAAATTTGTGAACTTGTGAATGAAAGGATATATTTTATGATGTCCATAAACTGAATAAATAATAACGCACCAAGTTTGAATAAAAATGAACTTTAAAAAACACATCATATACAATAGGAATGTATTTGCATTGATGTTAAACTTGGTCAGTTAGTCTAGAAATATTAGGATTTGTAAGAACCCTTCCCTGAATTTAGTTTTCAGTACTAGGAAACAAATATGTATTTCAGTGGATGTATATTTCTGAGAATAAACTTGTTAAAAGTTGATTATAAATCCACATATATGAATATGAATGAATTCAGGTGGTGTATAAGAAGACATATATTTCATATTTTGGAAAATCTGGAGACTATATATATATATATATATATATATATATATATATATATATATAGAGAGAGAGAGAGAGAGAGAGAGAGAGAGAGAGAGAGACAAACACACACACATTATAATGTCGCAATATATATGTCAATCGAAATTCATCATGAAAAATAACTCATCCGCATATCCCAAAATATTCATTTTACTGAACATGGATGTATGTATAATGTTGTTCATCTAGGAAGCTCACCCATGGGTTGAATTTTCTGTACCAACAGCGTTTAGGAGGAGTGATCTCTTCTCACAAATAGTATCTGCCAAGTCAGCCACCTTACAAGAATGTACGTGTGAAACCAGGTAGGATTCTATTTGTGCATATAAAAATACATGTGCTTAATAGGCTACAGAGAAAGGGAGACAGGAATTCATATATTTCTTAACTTTAAAAACACATGGAATAGTGTGTAGTGTCCCTCTTTATCCCTTTTGATTAACTTTGGCTTAAAAAAAAAGAATTTTATTGAGAATTTTTGTATATATCTTTGTCAGGAATATTGCTCTGAAGATTTCTTTCCTTGATGTGTCTTTGTCTGATTTTGGTATGTGAGTGATAATAGCCTCATGGAATGAGTTTGGAGGAGTTCCATCCTTTTCTATTTTATGGAATAATTTGAGGAGTATTGTGATGAATGCTTCTTTGAAGGTCTTGTAGAACATGGCTGAGAATCTGTCTGTTCCTGGGCTTTGCTTGATTGGTAGGCTGTTGACAGCAACTTCTATTTCATTGCTTGAAACTGATTTGTTTAAATTGTTCACGTCCTACTAATTAAGTTTGGGTATATCTCTAAAATTTTATTGATGTCATCATGGTATTTTAATTTATTAGACTATAAATTTTCAAATTAGTTTTCAATTATTCTCTGTATTTTAGTTGTGTACTCTGTAAAAGTTCCTTTATGATCCTTAATTTTAGTAATTTGAGGTTTTTTTTCTTCATTAGCTTGGTTAAGGAAGTGTCAATTTTATTTATTTTTCAAAGATTAAATTTTGTGTTGTGTCAAAAAAAATAACACATGGAAAATTATTTCAATAAATTGAATAGATTTATAACTCCTACCTTATATTATGCAAAAGGCAAGTGCAACTATACACCATGTCTCTTCTGAAATGCTTGTATCTATTCTGTTTGGGTTCTTTTTCTCCATTATATTAGTATTAGTGGTAAGAGTCTCGTAGGGTATATGAATGTTTCTGAGAATAATCTTGTGAAAAGATAATTATAAATCCACATTCATGAATATGAAAAATTTAGGAAGTGCAAAATAAGACACATATATTTCATACTTTGAAAAATTTGGAGAGTATATCTATATTTATATCTATATATCTATATCTATATATATATATATATATATATATATATATATATATATACACACACACACACACACACACACACACACACACAACACTCACAGACATTAAAATTTACCAATATAAATGCCAATCGAAATTCATCAGTAAATATATATCATCCACAAATGCAAAAAATATTTATTTTACTAAACATGAGTTTATATATAATGTTTTTCTAATAGGACGCTCTCCTGTAGGTTGAATTTTCATTTCCAAAAGCATTTAGGAGGAGTGAACTCTTCTCACAATTTGTATCTGCCAAGACAGCCACCTCACAAAAATGTACGTGTGATACCTGGTAGGATTCTATATATGCATATAAATATACATGTGTGAATAGGCTACAGAAAAGGGAAACAAGAATTCACATATTTGTTAAGTTTAAAAACACATGGACAATATTACAATTAAAATTTGACTAGATTTATAACTCCAACCTTATATAAGGCAAATGTCAAGTCCAACTATACAACATGTCTCCTCTGAAGTGCTTGTATTTCTATTGTGTTGGGTTAATTTTCACGATTATATTAGGATGAATAGTCTGAGTCTACTAGGTATGGGTTATTGTCAGGGATTCAGTACTTCAAATGAAAAATTGGAAAATGAATCCAATGTGTATGTAAATATACGCTGCACAAATATCCTCCCGCTCTCATCCAGAAAAATGCCTTGACATTACCTTCACCACAAGTAAGACACAACTAGAGGAGAAGAGTTACAAAATCAGTGAATACATATCTGGAATGGAAAATGCTAAGGAGTTCACATTCTGGAGGCGGTAGAGGAGTTTCAAAAAGTAAGGGACAGGGTAAACACTCCACAAACATGGAGCTCTGCTGGCCTAAAAACTTTTTGAGAAACTGCCTCTGAGCTTCCGCACTTGAAATATATGTTGTTTTCAGGAGATTTGGCTTCCTTTGTAGTGAGACCATCAAAGCTGGGTCTACATCTATGTGACCTGGAGGACATGATTTCTTATTTTCCAATGAACAAGATGAAGCAGTGCTGAATCCTCTCTTTGTAAGTAAACTGAGGCCACTGGGGACTAAGTGTCTCCCCGTGTGGACTGTGAAGCCATTTGGTCCTCCTCCATTTTTGTGGAGTTTTTGCTGCTGCACTGTGAGTTTGGTAGTTGTTTCACGAAATACTAGGAGCTAAACTGGGACACAGTGCTGGAGGGAGTTCTGTCACGTGTGGTGGGTCAGGGTCTGCAAGAGAATGCACCAACTAGGCTTCTATCTCTCACAGCTTTCCCCATTGCCCCCTTTTCCATATCAACCTGATTCTTAATTTTCCTCTGAAAACTCTCCATATAACAAGATGCCTTTACATATAAGGGTCTGCTGGCTGCACCATGTCAGTTACAAGCCATTTGGAATCCAATGGTAGATCCACAAGGCCCTTCCACGAATGTTTTATCAAACACCTCCCCACCATTGCTCTAGACCCACTACTCAGCAGGCTACAAACTACTGGCATCTCTGTTCTACACCATTTTCATGAAACTCAGTTAATCAAGGCACTGTCTGGTATAATCATGATCAGCAAAAGGACATCCAATGTTTCTCCAGTACCACCTGGTCATAGGTATTTCAAAAATTTCATGGTATTTATCTAGCCATTTTTCAAGCATGAAGTTGGAGGCACTGTGGGTTTCAATTCATTCAGCAAAGATTAAATGGTGAGGAAGCTCATTTCAATAAAATCTCTGGAGAACTCTCACAGGCAAGGCTTCCCAAAGAGTTTACAAAAGGTCACATTAGGCGAGGCCCATTGAGGTCTATAATGTGAGGTCCATGTGTGTTTTGACTCTCAACTATGGCTGCCATTTCTTTAAGGATAAAATCATGTGATATCCTTGCTGAGATTCCCAGGCCTCTGTGGAAATCCACCCGGGGCCTAGGTCTCAGTTTCCAAGAGCGACTTTCATGCATGGCATCTTAAAATCCCAACAAAATTCATGGCAATGCTTCTCTGAGTTCAGTTCCAAAACCCAGTCTCTAAGGGGAATCACACCAGAGTTCAAGCCCACGTGGACACAGTCATTTATTCCAATGCCACACAAATGAGCAACATTAAAACCAAAACACTCCCACATAGCCCTCATCTTATTCCATATAGTCAATCATCTTAACATCTGGCTGGAGGTTTCCATGAGGGGCGCAGCCCAAGACAGTGTGCAAAATCAGCTCGTTTGCCCCTCATTTGCCTAAAGTCAGGGTAGGCTGGACACCGTTTCTGTGAACCAGGAGTGAACAAATAAACCTGCCGTTAATACTTCTATGTTTCTCCAATTTGAGGTCTACTGATTTTAGGTATCAATTCTTTAGGTGATTTAGAGTCAAGCGAAAACACAAGCACCTCTGCAGGGCTTTGAAGAACTCATTTGACCTAAATAATCCCTATTCTCATTTGATGGAGTGCAGCAACCTAACAGAGGAAGGCAAGAGACTTCATCCAAAATGAATGATATTTTTTGCCATTGTGGTTTTGGAAGCTCACATGGGATCATTCTTAAGATCCATCAGGTGCTGAAAATCTAAGCTACAGCCACACACAGGTCCAAGAGGCTGATAAAGACACATCCCTTTCCAAAGCAATTAAGCTAAGAGCCACAGGTGAGGCCCATTCATTTCCATTTGAAAACTGTTTTCTTCAGGCTTCACAAAGGGGTGGCCTGAGGCAAAGACCTTCCTGACATTCAGTGCAACACAGCAATAAGTAAGCAAAAAGCCCAAAGCAGTGTTTCTGCACTGAGACTTTCCTGGTCACACTGATATCTGAGTTTTCTGAGATGCTCGCCATTCTCTTCAACTATCCTTTACATGGCCATGTCACAGAGCTTGGAGGTGGTACATATTTTGGAAACAAATCCATGAGCCTTTTCTGGAGAGTGGCCAGAATTCAGGAAGAAAACAACAACTTAGAAAGATAGCAGGTGTTGCACATCGATAAGACAAGCTGCAGTCCATTCATATATTGGGCAGGATGAATTATAGGGAAGATTTATACTAGACAGGACACATCCATTAATGCATTCTCTTTTCTAATGTCTACAACAACGGACACAGTGGGATACACAGAAACAGAAACACTCGCCATGTCAAATGACTTACTAGAAACTGTCCACTCCAAACCAAACAAAACACCTTTACTATCTATTCTCAGAACATGAGACAAAACAACAAACCCACACCCACTCCCACAAAGGCACCTCCTGCCCCCAAGTAGGTCTTTGACTATCCGAAGTATCCTCTGACTGTTGGCCCTACTATGTTCCCTCGACATGGCCTGTCTTCTCTCAGATCATGTTTCCTTGACCAACTCTGTGAAGATGTCAGGAAAAAGTGGTTAGCCACTACCTGTTTTCTCAGGAAAGGTCCATATTCATAGCTCTCCTTGCATTTGGCCATCCTCACATCATTAGGTACCAAGAAAACTGACTCTGTCCTTGGTAAATCCAAACAAGTGAGCCCACTGGGCCTGGGACTGGGACTGCCTCTGCGTGCCTGGCTTCTTGGATACCAAGTTCAGAGAGTTCCATCACCAAGGAAATGAGGTATGTCACATTCTTTGGAACTGAATGAGGTCACTGCCTTGGCAACCACTTTGTCCTAACATTTGCTTCCAAGGGTTACATAAGATGGAGGTTTCCCCTACTTCCTGTGGCACTTTCATAAGGTAGAATGTATATCAACCATTGGCACCCTGGAACAGCTCTCCACTCAGGCCTGGATTGTTCCACCTTGTCTACAGTAAGAAGAGAGAGGCAGATTCAGACACATAACTTCATCCTGACCAGGTTGTTTGCCATTTAAGATGACTTTTGCTCTCTCAAGTGCTTCATACCTGCCTACAACTTCTCCAGGTATCATTTGTGCATGGACATTTGAGGTTCTCATCTGGTGGAAGATCCCCAACTTTCCTGTATTGTAAGAACCCCTCTGTCCCTGCTCTTCTGTAAAATGATTGAGGGAACAGTGTATACTTGGGGTTAAAAACAGGTTTGATTTGGTGACGAAAGATTCTGTGCGATGAATAATGGGATTGGGAACCTGCAATATTTACAAGAATATAGAGGTGAAATATAAGTATGAAAAAAGAAATCTAGGTATGCTTTGAAGCCTAGAAGGGTTTTGCCCTTGATTGGGATACTTAGCTTTGAATTATGTTCTGCAAAGATGTCTCAGATAATTTGATATACAATGGCATAGGACCTTGTACATTGGATGATTGAATTTAGAAGAGAACATCCAGTCAAAAAGGGATATTCAGTAGGATTAGGAAGATAGTCGGTAGGTTTAGGAAGACGAGTGAGTATAGGATTTGGACCAAAAGTACTTTAGCAATAGACTTTTGGTTATAGAGTGAATGTAAATGTCAGCACATATGAAGAGTCAGACACTTTGTTGAACTGGGGAAAATATGTAGAAAAGCAGATATCAATGGAAACATTACGAAATCAGGCAAAGTATAAAGTGAGGGATAGAATTAGACATTTTCAACAGGGTTGAGTTTCAATATATAAATTAGGAAAAAACAAATATGTAGTCACCAATAGGAGTGACAATTGACAGCATTAGGCAACCTGGACATGGATGTTTTTAGAAATCCATGTTCACTTTCCATTTAGGCTTTGGTACAATCATAAGTGTGACCTTTCCATTTTTTGTCCAGAATATTACTGTGATAATGAGGTGACATGAGTATTTCTTTCACCATTTCTGGGAGCAATATATTGAAGATGTCAAATGAGAATCGGGGGTACAAATAGGTGTATCCTGTTTCTATGAACATAGAGAAAAACCACGAATAGATCATACTTGAATAAATAATATAACTTTTTTGAACTTTAAATAATGAATTGAACTGATATCTGAAAAATAAAAGGAAATTGTATATTGATATATAATAATTCATTCCAACCAGTTATATATCTAATGGAAATATTAGTGTTTTGGTTTATCATGAAGAGTGTGTGAGTTTTGCTTCAAAATGATTATGGAAATTCAAAATAATGTGTTTGGAAAGAAGTCTCATGAAAAGACCAGTCAAGAAACCCTGACAATACATGTGTTCTGAAGCAAGAAGTGATTAATGTTGAAACAAATGCCTATTAATTTGTGAACTTGTGGATGAAATGTATATTCTATGATGTGCAAAAACTGAAGAAACCATAATGCACCAGTGTCGAATACAAATGAATGACAAATTACATATCATGTCCCATAGGAGTCTACTTGCATTGATGTTAGACTGGGTCAGATACTGTGGAATAATTAGGATTTGTATGCACCCTTCACTGAAGTTAGTAGTCAGTACTAGGAAACAAATATGTATTTCAGGTGGATGAATATTTCTGATTATAATCTTCTGAAAAGTGGATTATAAATCAACATAAATGAACATGAATGAATTTAGAGAGTGTATACTAGACAAATATATTTCATATTTGGAAAACTTTGGAGAGTATATCTATATCTATATCTATACACACACACACACACACACACACACACACACACACACACACACACACTCACAGACATTAAAAAGTACCAATATAAATGCCAATCGAAATTGATCAGTAAATATATATCATCCACAGATGCAAAAATATTTATGTTACTGAACATGAGTTTATGTATAATGTTGTTCTTCTAGGACGCTCTCTTATAGGTTGAATTTTCATTTCCAACAGCATTCAGGAGGAGTGAACACTTCTCACAATTTGTATCTGCCAAGACATCCACCTTACAAAAATGTACGTGTGATACCTGGTAGGATTCTATATATGCATATAAATATACATGTGTGAATAGGCTACAGAAATTGGAAACAAGTATTCACATATTTGTTAAGTTTAAAAACACATGGAGAATATTTCAATTAAAATTTGACTAGATGTATAACTCCTACCTTATATAATGCAAATGTCAAGTCCAACTATAGAACATGTCTCCTCTGAAGTGCTTGTATTTCTATTGTGTTGGGTTAATTTTCCCCATTATATTAGGATGAATAGTCTGAGTCTACTAGGTATGGGTTAGTGTCAGGGATTCAGTACTTCGAATGAAAAATTGGAAAATGAATCCAATGTGTATGTAAATATATGCTGCACACATATCCTCCCGCTCTCATCCAAAACAATGCCTTGACATTACCTTCACCCCAAGTAAGACACAATTAGAGGAGAAGAGTTACACAATCAGTGAATACATATCTGGAATGGAAAATGCTCAGGAGTTCACAACCTTGGAGGTGGTTTAGGAGTTTCCAAAAGTAAGGGACATGGGTAAACACTCCACAAACATGTAACTCTGCTGGCCTAAAAACTGTTTGAGAAACTGCCTCTGAGCTTCCGCACTTGAAATATATGTTGTTTTCATGAGATTTGGCTTCCTTTGTAGTGAGACCATCAAAGCTGGGTCTGCATCTATGTGACCTGGAGGACATGGTTTCTTATTTTCCAATGAACAAGATGAAGCAGTGCTGAATCCTCTCTTTATAGGTAAACTGAGGCCACTGGGGACTAAGTGTCTCCCCATCTCCCCGTGTGGACTGTGAAGCCATTTGGTCCTCCTCCACTTTTTGTGGTTTTTAGGCTGCTGCACTGTGAGTTTGGTATTTGTTTCACGAAATACTAGCAGCTAAACTGGGACACAGTGCTGGAGGGAGTTCTGTCACGTGTGGTGGTTCAGGGTCTGCAAGAGAATGCACCAACTAGGCTTCTATCTCTCACAGCTTGCCCCATTGCCCCCTTGTCCATATCAACCTGATTCTTAATTTTCCTCTTAAAACTCTCCATATAACAAGATGCCTTTACATATAAGGGTCTGCTGGCAGCACCATGTCAGTTACAAGCCATTTGGAATCCAATGGTAGATCCACATGGCCCTACCACGGATGTTTTATCAAACACCTCCCCAGCACTGCTCTAGACCCACTACTCAGCAGGCTCCAACTTACTGGCATCTCTGTTCTACACCATTTTCATGAAACTCAGTAAATCAAGGCACTGTCTGGTATACTCATGATCAGCAATAGGATATCCAATGTTTCTCCAGTGCCACCTGGTCATAGGAATTTCAAAAATTTCATGGTATTTATCTAGCCATTTTTCAAGCATGAAGTTGGAGGCACTGTGGGTTTCAATTCATTCAGCAAACATTAAATGGTGAGGAAGATCATTTCAATGAAATCTCTGGAGAAATCTCACAGGCAAGGCTTCCCAAAGAATGGACAAAAGGTCACATTAGGCCAGGCCCATTGAGGTCTACAATGTGAGGTGCATGTGTGTTTTGACTCTCAACTATGGCTGCCATTTCTTTAAGAATAAAATCATGTGATATCCTTGCTGAGATTCCCAGGCCTCTGTGGAAATCTACCCGGGGCCTAGGTCTCAGTTTCCAAGAGCGACTTTCATGCGTGGCCTCTTAAAATCCCAACAAAATTCATAGCAATGCTTCTCTGAGTTCAGTTCCAAAACCCAGTGTTTAAGGGGAATCACACCAGAGTTCAAGCCCACGTGGAACCAGTCATTTTTTCCAATGCCACACAAATGACCAACATTAAAACCAAAACACTCCCACATGGCCCTCACCTTATTCCATATAGTCAATCATCTTATACTCTGGCTGGAGGTTTCCATGAGGGGTGCAGCCCAAGACAGTGTCCAAAATCAGCTCGTTTGCCCCTCATTTGCCTAAAGTCAGGGTAGCCTGGACACCGTTGCTGTGAACCAGGAGTGAACAAATAAGCCTGCCATTAATACTTCTATGTTTCTCCAATTTGAGGGCTACTGATTTTAGGTATCGATTCTTTAGGTGATTTAGAGTCATGCGAAAACACAAGCACCTCTGCAGGGCTTTGAAGAACTCATTTGACTCACAGAATCCCTATTCATATTTGTTGGAGTGCAGGAATCTAACAGAGGAAGGCAAGAGTCTTCATCCACAATGAATGATATTTTTTGCCATTCTGGTTTTGGAAGCTCACATGGGATCATTCTTAAGATCCATCAGGTGCTGAGAATCTAAGTCACAGCCACACACAGGACCAAGAGGCTGATAAAGACACATCCCTTTCCAAAGCAATTAAGCAAAGAACCACAGGTGAGGCCCATTCATTTCCATTTGAAAACTGTTTTCTTCAGGCTTCACAAAGGGGTGGCCTGAGGCAAAGACCTTCCTGACATTCAGTGCAACACAACAATAAGTAAGCAAAAAGCCCAAAGCAGTGTTTCTGCACTGAGACTTTCCTGGTCACACTGATATCTGAGTTTTCTGAGATGCTCGCCATTCTCTTCAACTATCCTTTACATGGCCATGTCACAGAGCTTGGAGGTGATACATATTTTACACTCAAATCCCTGAGCCCATTCTGGAGAGTGGCCAGAATTCAGGAAGAAAACAACAACTTAGAAAGATAGCAGGTGTTGCACATCGATAAGACAAGCTGCAGTCCATTCATATATTGGGCAGGATGAATTATAGGGAAGATTTATACTAGACAGGACACATCCATTAATGCATTCTCTTTTCTAATGTCTACAACAACGGACACAGTGGGATACACATAAACAGAAACACTCGCCTTGTCAAATGACTTACTACAAACTGTCTGCTCCAAACCAAACAAACCGCCTTTTCGATCTATTCTCAGAACATGAGACAATAGAACAAACCCACACCCACTCCCACAAAGGCACCTCCTTCCCCCAAGTAGGTCTGTGACTATCCGGAGTGTCCTCTGACTGGTGGGCCATACTATGTTCCCCCAAAATGGCCTGTCTTCTCTCAGATCTTGTTTCCTTGACCAACTCTGTGAAGATGTCAGGAAAAAGTGGTTAGCCACTACCTGTTTTCTCAGGAAAGTTCCTTCTTCAGAGCTCTCCTGGCATTTGGCCATCCTCACATCATTAGGTACCAAGAAAACTGACTCTGTCCTTGGTAAATCCAAACAAGTGAGCCCACTGGGCCTGGGACTGGGACTGCCTCTGGGTGCCTGGCTTCTTGGATACCAAGTTCAGAGAGTTCCATCACCAAGGAAATGAGGTATGTCACATTCTTTGGAACTGAATGAGGTCACTGCCTTGGCAACCACTTTGTCCTAACAGTTGCTTCCAAGGGTTACATAAGATGGAGATTTCCCCTACTTCCTGTGACACTTTCATAAGGTAGAATGTATATCAACCATTGGCACCCGGGAACAGCTCTCCACTCAGGCCTGGATTGTTCCACCTTGTCTACAATAAGAAGAGAGAGGCAGATTCAGACACATCCCTTCATCCTGACCAGGTTGTTTGCCATGGAAGTTGACTTTTGCTCTCTAGGTGCTTCATACCTGCCTACAACTTCTCCAGGTATCATTTGTGCATGGACATTTGAGGTTCTCATCTGGTGGAAGATCCCCAACTTTCCTGTATTGTAAGAACCCCTCTGTCCCTGATCTTCTGTAAAATGATTGAGGGAACAGTGTATACTTGGGGTTAAAAACAGGTTTGATTTGGTGACGAATGATTCTGTGCGATGAATAATGGGATTGGGAACCTGCAATATTTACAAGAATATAGAGGTGAAATATAAGTATGAAAAAAGAAATCTAGGTATGCTTTGAAGCCCAGAAGGGTTTTGCCCTTGATTGGGATACTTAGCTTTGAATTATGTTCTGCAAAGGTGTCTCAGATAATTTGATATACAATGGCATAGGACTTTGTACATTGGATGATTGAATTTAGAAGAGAACATCCAGTCAAAAAGGGATATTCAGTAGGATTAGGAAAATAGTCGGTAGGTTTAGGAAGACGAGTGAGTATAGGATTTGGACCAAAAGTTCTTTAGCAATAGACTTTTGGTTATAGAGTGAATGTAAATGTCAGCACATATGAAGAGTCAGACACTATGTTGAACTGGGGAAAATATGTAGAAAAGCAGATATCAATGGAAACATTACGAAAGCAGGCAAAGTATAAAGTGAGGGATAGAATTAGACATTTTCAACAGGGTTGAGTTTCAATATATAAATTAGGAAAAAAGAAATATGTAGTCACCAATAGGAGTGACAATTGACAGCATTAGGAAACCTGGACATGGATGTTTTTAGAAATCCATGTTCACTTTCCATTTAGGCTTTGGTACAATCATAAGTGTGACCTTTCCATTTTTTGTCCAGAATATTACTGTGATAATGAGGTGACATGAGTATTTCTTTCACCATTTCTGGGAGCAATATATTGAAGATGTAAAATTAGAATTGGGGGTACAAATAGGTGTACCCTGTTTCTATGAAAATAGAGAAAAACCACGAATAGACCATACTGTGAATAAATAATATAACTTTCTTGAACTTTAAATAATGAATTGAACTGATATCTGAAAAATAAAAGGAAATTGTATATTGATATACAATCATTCATTCCAACCAGTTATATATCTAATGGAAATATTAGTGTTTTGGTTTATCATGAAGAGTGTGTGAGTTTTGCTTCAAAATGATTATGGAAATTCAAAATAATGTGTTTGGAAAGAAGTCTCATGAAAAGACCAGTCAAGAAACCCTGACAATACATGTGTTCTGAAGCAAGAAGTGATTAATGTTGAAACAAATGCCTAGTAATTTGTGAACTTGTGGATGAAATGTATATCCTATGATGTGCAAAAACTGAAGAAACAATAATGTACCAGTGTCGAATACAAATGATTGACAAATTGCATATCATGTCCCATAGGAGTCTACTTGCATTGATGTTAGACTGGGTCAGATACTGTAGAATAATTAGGATTTGTATGCACCCTTCACTGAAGTTAGTAGTCAGTACTAGGAAACAAATATGTATTTCAGGTGGATGAATATTTCTGATTATAATCTTCTGAAAATTTGATTATAAATTAACATACATGAACATGAATGAATTTAGAGAGTGTATACTAGACACATATATTTCATATTTGGAAAGTTTGGAGAGTATATCTATATCTATACACACACACACACACACACACACACACACAACACTCACAGACATTAAAAAGTACCAATATAAATGCCAATCGAAATTCATCAGTAAATATATATCATCCACAGATGCAAAAATATTTATGTTACTGAACATGAGTTTATGTATAATGTTGTTCTTCTAGGACGCTCTCTTATAGGTTGAATTTTCATTTCCAACAGCATTTAGGAGGAGTGAACACTTCTCACAATTTGTATCTGCCAAGACATCCACCTTACAAAAATGTACGTGTGATACCTGGTAGGATTCTATATATGCATATAAATATACATGTGTGAATAGGCTACAGAAATTGGAAACAAGTATTCACATATTTGTTAAGTTTAAAAACACATGGAGAATATTTCAATTAAAATTTGACTAGATGTATAACTCCTACCTTATATAATGCAAATGTCAAGTCCAACTATAGAACATGTCTCCTCTGAAGTGCTTGTATTTCTATTGTGTTGGGTTAATTTTCCCCATTATATTAGGATGAATAGTCTGAGTCTACTAGGTATGGGTTAGTGTCAGGGATTCAGTACTTCGAATGAAAAATTGGAAAATGAATCCAATGTGTATGTAAATATATGCTGCACAAATATCCTCCTGCTCTCATCCAAAACAATGCCTTGACATTACCTTCACCCCAAGTAAGACACAATTAGAGGAGAAGAGTTACACAATCAGTGAATACATATCTGGAATGGAAAATGCTCAGGAGTTCACAACCTTGGAGGTGGTTTAGGAGTTTCCAAAAGTAAGGGACATGGTAAACACTCCACAAACATGTAACTCTGCTGGCCTAAAAACTGTTTGAGAAACTGCCTCTGAGCTTCCGCACTTGAAATATATGTTGTTTTCATGAGATTTGGCTTCCTTTGTAGTGAGACCATCAAAGCTGGGTCTGCATCTATGTGACGTGGAGGACATGGTTTCTTATTTTCCAATGAACAAGATGAAGCAGTGCTGAATCCTCTCTTTATAGGTAAACTGAGGCCACTGTGGACTAAGTGTCTCCCCGTCTCCCCGTGTGGACTGTGAAGCCATTTGGTCCTCCTCCAATTTTGTGGTGTTTAGGCTGCTGCACTGTGAGTTTGGTATTTTTTTCACGAAATACTAGCAGCTAAACTGGGACACAGTGCTGGAGGGAGTTCTGTCACGTGTGGTGGGTCAGGGTCTGCAAGAGAATGCACCAACTAGGCTTCTATCTCTCACAGCTTGCCCCATTGCCCACTTGTCCATATCAACCTGATTCTTAATTTTCCTCTTAAAACTCTCCATATAACAAGATGCCTTTACATATAAGGGTCTGCTGGCAGCACCATGTCAGTTACAAGCCATTTGGAATCCAATGGTAAACCCACATGGCCCTACCACGGATGTTTTATCAAACACCTCCCCAGCACTGCTCTAGACCCACTACTCAGCGGGCTCCAACTTACTGGCATCTCTGTTCTACACCATTTTCATGAAACTCAGTAAATCAAGGCACTGTCTGGTATACTCATGATCAGCAATAGGACATCCAATGTTTCTCCAGTGCCACCTGGTCATAGGAATTTCAAAAATTTCATGGTATTTATCTAGCCATTTTTCAAGCATGAAGTTGGAGGCACTGTGGGTTTCAATTCATTCAGCAAACATTAAATGGTGAGGAAGCTCATTTCAATAAAATCTCTGGAGAAATCTCACAGGCAAGGCTTCCCAAAGAATGGACAAAAGGTCACATTAGGCCAGGCCCATTGAGGTCTACAATGTGAGGTGCATGTGTGTTTTGACTCTCAACTATGGCTGCCATTTCTTTAAGAAAAAATCATTTGATATCCTTGCTGAGATTCCCAGGCCTCTGTGGAAATCTACCCGGGGCCTAGGTCTCAGTTTCCAAGAGCGACTTTCATGCGTGGCCTCTTAAAATCCCAACAAAATTCATAGCAATGCTTCTCTGAGTTCAGTTCCAAAACCCAGTGTTTAAGGGGAATCACACCAGAGTTCAAGCCCACGTGGAACCAGTCATTTTTTCCAATGCCACACAAATGACCAACATTAAAACCAAAACACTCCCACATGGCCCTCACCTTATTCCATATAGTCAATCATTTTAAACTCTGACTGGAGGTTTCCATGAGGGGTGCAGCCCAAGACAGTGTCCAAAATCAGCTCGTTTGCCCCTCATTTGCCTAAAGTCAGGGTAGCCTGGACACCGTTGCTGTGAACCAGGAGTGAACAAATAAGCCTGCCGTTAATACTTCTATGTTTCTCCAATTTGAGGGCTACTGATTTTAGGTATCGATTCTTTAGGTGATTTAGAGTCATGCGAAAACACAAGCACCTCTGCAGGGCTTTGAAGAACTCATTTGACTCACAGAATCCCTATTCATATTTGTTGGAGTGCAGGAACCTAACAGAGGAAGGCAAGAGTCTTCATCCACAATGAATGATATTTTTTGCCATTCTGGTTTTGGAAGCTCACATGGGATCATTCTTAAGATCCATCAGGTGCTGAGAATCTAAGTCACAGCCACACACAGTACCAAGAGGCTGATAAAGACACATCCCTTTCCAAAGCAATTAAGCAAAGAACCACAGGTGAGGCCCATTCATATCCATTTGAAAACTGTTTTCTTCAGGCTTCACAAAGGGGTGGCCTGAGGCAAAGACCTTCCTGACATTCAGTGCAACACAACAATAAGTAAGCAAAAAGCCCAAAGCAGTGTTTTTGCACTAAGACTTTCCTGGTCACACTGATATCTGAGTTTTCTGAGATGCTCGCCATTCTCTTCAACTATCCTTTACATGGCCATGTCACAGAGCTTGGAGGTGATACATATTGTGGACACAAATCCCTGAGCCCATTCTGGAGAGTGGCCAGAATTCAGGAAGAAAACAACAACTTAGAAAGATAGCAGGTGTTGCTCATCGATAAGACAAGCTGCAGTCCATTTATATATTGGGCAGGATGAATTATAGGGAAGATTTATACTAGACAGGACACATCCATTAATGCATTCTCTTTTCTAATGTCTACAACAACGGACACAGTGGGATACACATAAACAGAAACACTCGCCTTGTCAAATGACTTACTAGAAACTGTCTGCTCCAAACCAAACAAACCGCCTTTTCGATCTATTCTCAGAACATGAGACAATACAACAAACCCACACCCACTCCCACAAAGGCACCTCCTTCCCCCAAGTAGGTCTGTGACTATCCGGAGTGTCCTCTGACTGGTGGGCCATACTATGTTCCCCCAAAATGGCCTGTCTTCTCTCAGATCTTGTTTTCTTGACCAACTCTGTGAAGATGTCAGTAAAAAGTGGTTAGCCACTACCTGTTTTCTCAGGAAAGGTCCATCTTCAGAGCTCTAGTGGCATTTGGCCATCCTCACATCATTAGGTACCAAGAAAACTGACTCTGTCCTTGGTAAATCCAAACAAGTGAGCCCACTGGGCCTCGGACTGGGACTGCCTCTGCGTGCCTGGCTTCTTGGATACCAAGTTCAGAGAGTTCCATCACCAAGGAAATGAGGTATGTCACATTCTTTGGAACTGAATGAGGTCACTGCCTTGGCAACCACTTTGTCCTAACAGTTGCTTCCAAGGGTTACATAAGATGGAGGTTTCCCCACTTTCCTGTGACACTTTCATAAGGTAGAATGTATATCAACCATTGTCACCTTGGAACAGCTCTCCACTCAGGCCTGGATTGTTCCACCTTGTCTACAGTAAGAAGAGAGAGGCAGATTCAGACACATCCCTTCATCCTGACCAGGTTGTTTGCCATGGAAGATGACTTTTGCTCTCTCAAGTGCTTCATACCTGCCTACAACTTCTCCAGGTATCATTTGTGCATGGACATTTGAGGTTCTCATCTGGTGGAAGATCCCCAACTTTCCTGTATTGTAAGAACCCCTCTGTCCCTGCTCTTCTGTAAAATGATTGAGGGAACAGTGTATACTTGGGGTTAAAAACAGGTTTGATTTGGTGACGAATGATTCTGTGCGATGAATAATGGCATTGGGAACCTGCAATATTTACAAGAATATAGAGGTGAAATATAAGTATGAAAACAGAAATCTAGGTATGATTTGAAGCCCAGAAAGGTTTTGCCCTTGATTGAGATACTTAGCTTTGAATTATGTTCTGCAAAGATGTCTCAGATAATTCGAATTACAATGGCATAGGACGTTGTACTTTGGATGATAGAATTTAGAAGAGAACATCAGGTCAAAAAGGGATATTCAGTAGGATTAGGAAGATAGTCGGTAGGTTTAGGAAGAAGAGTGAGTACAGGATTTGGACCAAAAGTTCTTTAGCAATAGACTTTTGGTTATAGAGTGAATGTAAATGTCAGCACATATGAAGAGTCAGTCACTATGTTGAACTGGGGAAAATATGTAGAAAAGCAGATATCAATAGAAACATTACGAAATCAGGCAAAGTATAAAGTGAGTGATAGAATTAGACATTTTCAACAGTGTTGAGTTTGAATATATAAATAGGAAAAAACAAATATGTAGTCACCAATAGGATTGACAATTGACAGCATTAGGCAACCTGGACATGGATGTTTTTAGAAATCCATGTTCACTTTCCATTTAGGCTTTGGTACAATCATAAGTGTGACCTTTCCATTTTTTGTCCAGAATATTACTGTGATAATGAGGTGACATGAATATTTCTTTCACCATTTCCTGGAGCAATATATTGAAGATGTAATATTAGAATCGGGGTACAAAGAGGTGTACCCTGTTTCTATGAACATAGAAAAAAAGCATAAATAGACCATACTGTGAATAAATAATATATTTTTTTCAACTTTAAATAATGAATTGAAATGATATCTGAAAAATTAAAGGAAATCGTATATTGATATACAATCATTCATTCCAACCAGTTATATATCTATTGGAAATATTAGTGTTTTGGTTTATCATGAAGAGTGTGTGAGTTTTGCTTCAAAATGATTATGGAAATTCAAAATTATGTGTTTGGAAAGAAGTCTGATGAAAAGACCAGTCAAGAAACCCTGACAATACATGTGTTCTGAAGCAAGAAGTGATTAAAGTTGAAACAAATGCCTATTAATTTGTGAACATGTGGATGCAATGTATATCCTATGATATGCAAAAACTGAAGAAACAATAATGTACCAATGTCGAATACAAATGAATGACAAATTACATATCATGTCCCATAGGAGTCTTCTTGCATTGATGTTAGACTGGGTCAGTTACTGTAGAGTAATTAGGATTTGTATGCACCATTCACTGAAGTTAGGTTTCAGTACTATGAAACAAATATGTATTTCAGGTGGATGAATATTTCTGATTATAATCTTGTGAAAAGTTGATTATAAATCCACATACATGTACATGAATGAATTTAGAGAGTATATATTAGACACATTTTTTTAATATTTTGAAAAATTTGGAGAGTATATATATATCTATGTCTATACGCACACACAGACACACACAAACACAGACGCACACACACACCCAGACACACACACACACACAACATTCACAGACATTAAAAAGTACCAATATAAATGCCAATCGAAATTCATCAGTAAATATATATCATCCACAGATGCAAAAATATTTATTTTACTGAACATGAGTTTATGCATAATTTTGTTCTACTAGGACGTTCTCCTATAGGTTGAATTTTCATTTCCAACAGCATTTAGGAGGAGTGAACACTTCTCACAATTTGTATCTGCCAAGACAGCCACCTCACAAAAATGTATGTGTGATACCTGGTAGGATTCTATATATGCATATAAATATACATGTGTGAATAGGCTACAGAAAAAGGAAACAAGAATTCACATATTTGTTAAGTTTAAAAAGAGATGGAGAATATTTCAATTAAAATTTGACGAGATTTATAACTCCTACCTTATATAATGCAAATGTCAAGTCCAACTATACAACATGTCTCCTCTGAAGTGCTTGTATTTCTATTGTGTTGGGTTAAATTTCCCCATTATATTAGGATGAATAGTCTGAGTCTACTAGGTAAGTTTTAGTGTCCGGGATTCAGTACTTCAAATGGAAAATTGGAAAATGAATCCAATGTGTATGTAAATATATGCTGCACAAATATCCTCGCGCTCTTATCCAGAACAATGCCTTGACATTACCTTCACCCCAAGTAAGACACAATTAGAGGAGAAGAGTTACAAAATCAGTGAATACATATCTGGAATGGAAAATGCTCAGGAGTTCACAACCTTGGAGGTGGTAGAGGAGTTTCCAAAAGTAAGGGACAGGGTATACACTCCACAAACATGGAGCTCTGCTGGCCTAAAAACTTTTTGAGAAACTGCCTCTGAGCTTCCGCACTTGAAATATATGTTGTTTTCATGAGATTTGGCTTCCTTTGTAGTGAGACCATCAAAGCTGGGTCTGCATCTATGTGACCTGGAGGACATGGTTTCTTATTTTCCAATGAACAAGATGAAGCAGTGCTGAATCCTCTATTTTTAGGTAAATTAAGGTCACTAGAGACTAAGTGTCTCCCCGTCTCCCCGTGTGGACTGTGAAGCCATTTGGTTCTCCTCCACTTTTTGTGGTGTTTAGGCTGCTGCACTGTGAGTTTGGTATTTGTTTCACGAAATACTAGCAGCTAAACTGGGACACAGTGCTGGAGGGAGTTCTGTCACGTGTGGTGGGTCAGGGTCTGCAAGAGAATGCACCAACTAGGCTTCTATCTCTCACAGCTTGCCCCATTGCCCCCTTGTCCATATCAACCTGATGCTTAATTTTCCTCTTAAAACTCTCCATATAACAAGATGCCTTTACATATAAGGGTCTGCTGGCAGCACCATGTCAGTTACAAGCCATTTGGAATCCAATGGTAGATCCACATGGCCCTACCACGGATGTTTTATCAAACACCTCCCCAGCACTGCTCTAGACCCACTACTCAGCGGGCTCCAACTTACTGGCATCTCTGTTCTACACCATTTTCATGAAACTCAGTAAATCAAGGCACTGTCTGGTATAATCATGATCAGCAATAGGACATCCAATGTTTCTCCAGTGCCACCTGGTCATAGGAATTTCAAAAATTTCATGGTATTTATCTAGCCATTTTTCAAGCATGAAGTTGGAGGCACTGTGGGTTTCAATTCATTCAGCAAAGATTAAATGGTGAGGAAGCTCATTTCAATGAAATCTCTGGAGAAATCTCACAGGCAAGGCTTCCCAAAGAATGGACAAAAGGTCACATTAGGCCAGGCCCATTGAGGTCTACAATGTGAGGTGCATGTGTGTTTTGACTCTCAACTATGGCTGCCATTTCTTTAAGAATAAAATCATGTGATATCCTTGCTGAGAATCCCAGGCCTCTGTGGAAATCTACCCGGGGCCTAGGTCTCAGTTTCCAAGAGCGACTTTCATGCGTGGCCTATTAAAATCCCAACAAAATTCATAGCAATGCTTCTCTGAGTTCAGTTCCAAAACCCAGTGTTTAAGGGGAATCACACCAGAGTTCAAGCCCACGTGGAACCAGTCATTTTTTCCAATGCCACACAAATGACCAACATTAAAACCCAAACACTCCCACATGGCCCTCACCTTATTCCATATAGTCAATCATCTTAAACTCTGGCTGGAGGTTTCCATGAGGGGTGCAGCCCAAGACAGTGTCCAAAATTAGCTCGTTTGCCCCTCATTTGCCTAAAGTCAGGGTAGCCTGGACACCGTTGCTGTGAACCAGGAGTGAACAAATAAGCCTGCCATTAATACTTCTGTGTTTCTCCAATTTGAGGCCTACTGATTGTAGGTATGGATTCTTTAGGTGATTAAGAGTCATGCGAAAACACAAGCACCTCTGCAGGGCTTTAAGAACTCATTTGATCCAAAGAATCCCTATTCTCATTTGTTGGAGTGCAGGAACCTAACAGAGGAAGGCAAGAGACTTCATCCACAATGAATGATATTTTTTTGCCATTTTGGTTTTGAAAGCTAACATGGGATCATTCTTAAGATCCATCAGGTGCTGAGAATCTAAGTCACAGCCACACACAGGTCCAAGAAGCTGATAAAGACACATCCCTTTCCAAAGCAATTAAACAAAGAGCCACAGGTGAGGCCCATTCATTTCCATTTGAAAACTGTTTTCTTCAAGCTTCACAAAGGGGTGGCCTGAGGCAAAGACCTTCCTGACATTCAGTGCAACACAACAATAAGTAAGCAAAAGGCCCAAAGCAGGGTTTCTGCACTGAGACTTTCCTTGTCACACTGATATCTGAGTTTTCTGAGATGCTCGCCATTCTCTTCAGCTATCCAGTACATGGCCATGTCACAGAGCTTGGAGGTGGTACATATTTTGGACACAAATCCCTGAGCCTATTCTGGAGAGTGGCCAGAATTCAGGAAGAAAACAACAACTTAGAAAGATAGCAGGTGTTGCACATCAATAAGACAAGGTGCAGTCCATTCATATGTTGGGCAGGATAAATTATGGGAAGATTTATACTAGACAGGACACATCCATTAATGCATTCTCTTTTCTAATGTCTACAACAACGGATACAGTGGGATACACATAAACAGAAACACTCGCCTTGTCAAATGACTTACTAGAAACTGTCTGCTCCAAACCAAACAAACCGCCTTTTCGATCTATTCTCAGAACATGAGACAAAACAACAAACACACACCCACTCCCACAAAGGCACCTCCTTCCCCCAAGTAGGTCTGTGACTATCCGGAGTGTCCTCTGACTGGTGGGCCATACTATGTTCCCCCGAAATGGCCTGTCTTCTCTCAGATCTTGTTTCCTTGACCAACTCTGTGAAGATGTCAGGAAAAAGTGGTTAGCCACTACCTGTTTTCTCAGGAAAGGTCCATCTTCAGAGCTCTCCTGGCATTTGGCCATCCTCACATCATTAGGTACCAAGAAAACTGACTCTGTCCTTGGTAAATCCAAACAAGTGAGCCCACTGGGCCTGGGACTGGGACTGCCTCTGGGTGCCTGGCTTCTTGGATACCAAGTTCAGAGAGTTCCATCACCAAGGAAATGAGGTATGTCACATTCTTTGGAACTGAATGAGGTCACTGCCTTGGCAACCACTTTGTCCTAACAGTTGCTTCCAAGGGTTACATAAGATGGAGGTTTCCCCTACTTCCTGTGACACTTTCATAAGGTAGAATGTATATCAACCATTGGCACCCGAAAACAGCTCTCCACTCAGGCCTGGATTGTTCCACCTTGTCTACAATAAGAAGAGAGAGGCAGATTCAGACACATCCCTTCATCCTGACCAGGTTGTTTGCCATGGAAGATGACTTTTGCTCTCTCAGGAGCTTCATACCTGCCTACAACTTCTCCATGTATCATTTGTGCATGGACATTTGAGGTTCTCATCTGGTGGAAGATCCCCAACTTTCATGTATTGTAAGAACCCCTCTGTTCCTGCTCTTCTGTAAAATGTTTGAGGGAACAGTGTATATTGGGGTAAAAAACTGGTTTGATTTGGTGATGAATGATTCTGTGCGATGAATAATGGGATTGGGAACCTACAATATTTACAAGAATATAGAGGTGAAATATAAGTAGGAAAACAGAAATCTAGGTATGCTTTGAAGCCCAGAGGGTTTTGCCCTTGATTGGGATACTTAGCTTTGAATTATGTTCTGCAAAGATGTCTCAGATAATTTGATATACAATGGCATAGGACCTTGTACATTGGATGATTGAATTTAGAAGAGAACATCCAGTCAAAAAGGGATATTCAGTAGGATTAGGAAGATAGTCGGTAGGTTTAGGAAGACGAGTGAGTATAGGATTTGGACCAAAAGTTCTTTAGCAATAGACTTTTGGTTATAGAGTGAATGTAAATGTCAGCACATATGAAGAGTCAGACACTAGGTTGAACTGGGGAAAATATGTAGAAAAGCAGATATCAATGGAAACATTACGAAATCAGGCAAAGTATAAAGTGAGGGATAGAATTAGACATTTTCAACAGTGTTGAGTTTCAATATATAAATTAGGAAAAAACAAATATGTAGTCACCAATAGGAGTGACAATTGACAGCATTAGGCAACATGGACATGGATGTTTTTAGAAATCCATGTTCACTTTCCATTTAGGCTTTGGTACAATCATAAGTGTGACCTTTCCATTTTTTGTCCAGAATATTACTGTGATAATGAGGTGACATGAGTATTTCTTTCACCATTTCTGGGAGCAATATATTGAAGATGTAAAATTAGAATCGGGGGTGCAAAGAGGTGTACCCTGTTTCTATGAACATAGAGAAAAACCACAAATAGACCATACTGTGAATAAATAATGTAAGTTTTTTGAACTTTAAATAATGAATTGAACTGATATCTGAAAAATAAAAGGAAATTGTATATTGATATACAATCATTCATTCCAACCAGTTATATATCTAATGGAAATATTAGTGTTTTGGTTTATCATGAAGAGTGTGTGAGTTTTGCTTCAAAATGATTTTGGAAATTCAAAATAATGTGTTTGGAAAGAAGTCTCATGAAAAGACAAGTCAAGAAACCCTGACAATACATGTGTTCTGAAGCAAGAAGTGATTAATGTTGAAACAAATGCCTATTATTTTGTGAACTTGTGGATGAAATGTATATCCTATGATGTGCAAAAACTGAAGAAACAATAATGTACCAGTGTCGAATACAAATGAATGACAAATTGCATATCATGTCCCATAGGAGTCTACTTGCATTGATGTTAGACTGGGTCAGATACTGTAGAATAATTAGGATTTGTATGCACCCTTCACTGAAGTTAGTAGTCAGTACTAGGAAACAAATATGTATTTCAGGTGGATGAATATTTCTGATTATAATCTTGTGAAAAGTTGATTATAAATCAACATACATGAACATGAATGAATTTATAGAGTGTGTACTAGACACATATATTTCATATTTGGAAAACTTTGGAGAGTATATCTATATCTATATCTATACACACACACACACACACAAACACACAACACTCACAGACATTAAAAAGTACCAATATAAATGCCAATCAAAATTCATCAGTAAATATATATCATCCACAGATGCAAAAATATTTATGTTACTGAACATGAGTTTATGTATAATGTTGTTCTTCTAGGACGCTCTCTTATTGGTTGAATTTTCATTTCCAACAGCATTTAGGAGGAGTGAACACTTCTCACAATTTGTATCTGCCAAGACGTCCACCTTACAAAAATGTACGTGTGATACCTGGTAGGATTCTATATATGCATATAAATATACATGTGTGAATAGGCTACAGAAATTGGAAACAAGTATTCACATATTTGTTAAGTTTAAAAACACATGGAGAATATTTCAATTAAAATTTGACTAGATGTATAACTTCTTCCTTATATAATGCAAATGTCAAGTCCAACTATAGAACATGTCTCCTCTGAAGTGCTTGTATTTCTATTGTGTTGGGTTAATTTTCCCCATTATATTACGATGAATAGTCTGAGTCTACTAGGTATGTGTTAGTGTCAGGGATTCAGTACTTCGAATGAAAAATTGGAAAATGAATCCAATGTGTATGTAAATATATGCTGCACAAATATCCTCCCGCTCTCATCCAAAACAATGCCTTGACATTACCTTCACCCCAAGTAAGACACAATTAGAGGAGAAGATTTACAAAATCAGTGAATACATATCTGGAATGGAAAATGCTCAGGAGTTCACAACCTTGGAGGTGGTTTAGGAGTTTCCAAAAGTAAGGGACATGGTAAACACTCCACAAACATGGAGCTCTGCTGGCCTAAAAACTTTTTGAGAAACTGCCTCTGAGCTTCCGCACTTGAAATATATGTTGTTTTGATGAGATTTGGCTTTCTTTGTAGTGAGACCATCAAAGCTGGGTCTGCATCTATGTGACCTGGAGGACATGGTTTCTTATTTTCCAATGAACAAGATGAAGCAGTGCTGAATTCTCTCTTTATAGGTAAACTGAGGCCACTGGGGACGAAGTGTCTCCCCGTCTCCCCATGTGGACTGTGAAGCCATTTGGTCCTCCTCCACTTTTTGTGGTGTTTAGGCTGCTGCACTGTGAGTTTGGTATTTGTTTCACGAAATACTAGGAGCTAAACTGGGACACAGTGCTGGAGGGAGTTCTGTCACGTGTGGTGGGTCAGGGTCTGCAAGAGAATGCACCAACTAGGCTTCTATCTCTCACAGCTTGCCCCATTGCCCCCTTGTCCATATCAACCTGATTCTTAATTTTCCTCTGAAAACTCTCCATATAACAAGATGCCTTTACATATAAGGGTCTGCTGGCAGCACCTTGTCAGTTACAAGCCATTTGGAATCCAATGGTAGATGCACATGGTCCTACCACGGATGTTTTATCAAACGCCTCCCCACCACTGCTCTAGACCCACTACTCAGCAGGCTCCAACTTACTGGCATCTCTGTTCTACACCATTTTCATGAAACTCAGTAAATCAAGGCACTGTCTGGTATACTCATGATCAGCAACAGGACATCCAATGTTTCTCCAGTGCCACCTGGTCATAGGAATTTCAAAAATTTTATGGTATTTATCTAGCCATTTTTCAAGCATGAAGTTGGAGGCACTGTGGGTATCAATTCATTAGGCAAACATTAAATGGTGAGGACGCTCATTTCAATGAAATATCTGGAGAACTGTCACAGGCAAGGCTTCCCAAAGAATGGACAAAACGTCACATTAGGCCAGGCCCATTGAGGTCAATAATGTGAGGTCCATGTGTGTTTTGACTCTCAATTATGGCTGCCATTTCTTTAAGAATAAAATCATGTGATATCCTTGCTGAGATTCCCAGGCCTCAGTGGAAATCTACCCGGGGCCTAGGTCTCAGTTTTCAAGAGCGACTTTCATGCGTGGCCTCTTAAAATCCCAACAAAATTCATGGCAATGCTTCTCTGAGTTCAGTTCCAAAACCCAGTGTCTAAGGGGAATCACACCAGAGTTCAAGCCCACGTGGACCCAGTCATTTTTTCCAATGCCACACAAATGACCAACATTAAAACCAAAACACTCCCACATGGCCCTCACATTTTTCCATATAGTCAATCATCTTAACCTCTGGCTGGAGGTTTCCATGAGGGGTGCAGCCCAAGACAGTGTCCAAAATCAGCTCGTTTGCCCCTCATTTGCCTAAAGTCAGGGTAGCCTGGACACCGTTGCTGTGAACCAGGAGTGAACAAATAAGCCTGCCATTAATACTTCTATGTTTCTCCAATTTGATCGCTACTGATTTTACGTATCGATTCATTAGGTGATTTAGAGTCATGCGAAAACACAAGCACCTCTGCAGGGCTTTGAAGAACTCATTTGACTCAGAATCCCTATTCATATTTGTTGGAGTGCAGGAACCTAACAGAGGAAGGCAAGAGTCTTCATCCACAATGAATGATATTTTTTGCCATTCTGGTTTTGGAAGCTCACATGGGATCATTCTTAAGATCCATCAGGTGCAGAGAATCTAAGTCACAGCCACACACAGGCCCAAGAGGCTGATAAAGACACATCCCTTTCCAAAGCAATTAAGCAAAGAGCCACAGGTGAGGCCCATTCATTTCCATTTGAAAACTGTTTTCTTCAGGCTTCACAAAGGGGTGGCCTGATGCAAAGACCTTCCTGACATTCAGTGCAACACAACAATAAGTAAGCAAAAAGCCCAAGGCAGTGTTTCTGCACTGAGACTTTACTGGTCACACTGATATCTGAGTTTTCTGAGATGCTCGCCATTCTCTTCAACTATCCTTTACATGGCCATGTCACAGAGCTTGGAGGTGGTACATATTTTGGACACAAATCCCTGAGCCCATTCTGGAGAGTGGCCAGAATTCAGGAAGAAAACAACAACTTAGAAAGATAGCAGTTGTTGCACATCGATAAGACAAGCTGCAGTCCATTCATATATTGGGCAGGATGAATTATAGGGAAGATTTATACTAGACAGGACACATCCATTAATGCATTCTCTTTTCTAATGTCTACAACAACGGACACAGTGGGATACACATAAACAGAAACACTCGCCTTGTCAAATGACTTACTAGAAACTGTATGCTCCAAACCAAACAAACCGCCTTTTCGGTCTATTCTCAGAACATGAGACAAAACAACAAACCCACACCCACTCCCACAAAGGCACCTCCTTCCCCCAAGTAGGTCTGTGACTATCCGGAGTGTCCTCTGACTGGTGGGCCATACTATGTTCCCCCAAAATGGCCTGTCTTCTCTCAGATCTTGTTTCCTTGACCAACTCTGTGAAGAAGTCAGGAAAAAGTGGTTAGCCACTACCTGTTTTCTCAGGAAAGGTCCATCTTCAGAGCTCTCCTGGCATTTGGCCATCCTCACATCATTAGGTACCAAGAAAACTGACTCTGTCCTTGGTAAATCCAAACAAGTGAGCCCACTGGGCCTGGGACTGGGACTGCCTCTGCGTGCCTGGCTTCTTGGATACCAAGTTCAGAGAGTTCCATCACCAAGGAAATGAGGTATGTCACATTCTTTGGAACTGAATGAGGTCACTGCCTTGGCAACCACTTTGTCCTAACAGTTGCTTCCAAGGGTTACATAAGATGGAGGTTTCCCCTACTTCCTGTGACACTTTCATAAGGTAGAATGTATATCAACCATTGGCACCCGGGAACAGCTCTCCACTCAGGCCTGGATTGTTCCACCTTGTCTACAATAAGAAGAGAGAGGCAGATTCAGACACATCCCTTCATCCTGACCAGGTTGTTTGCCATGGAAGATGACTTTTGCTCTCTCAGGAGCTTCATACCTGCCTACAACTTCTCCATGTATCATTTGTGCATGTACATTTGAGGTTCTCATCTGGTGGAAGATCCCCAACTTTCCTGTATTGTAAGAACCCCTCTGTCCCTGCTCTTCTGTAAAATGTTTGAGGGAACAGTGTATACCTGGGGTTAAAAACAGGTTTGATTTGGTGATGAATGATTCTGTGCGATGAATAATGGGATTGGGAACCTGCAATATTTACAAGAATATAGAGGTGAAATATAAGTAGGAAAACAGAAATCTAGGTATGATTTGAAGCCCAGAGGGTTTTGCCCTTGATTGGGATACTTAGCTTTGAATTATGTTCCGCAAAGATGTCTCAGATAATTTGATATACAATGGCATAGGACCTTGTACATTGGATGATTGAATTTAGAAGAGAACATCCAGTCAAAAAGGGATATTCAGTAGGATTAGGAAGATATTCGGTAGGTTTAGGAAGACGAGTGAGTATAGGATTTGGACCAAAAGTTCTTTAGCAATAGACTTTTGGTTATAGAGTGAATGTAAATGTCAGCACATATGAAGAGTCAGACACTATGTTGAACTGGGGAAAATATGTAGAAAAGCAGATATCAATGGAAACATTACGAAATCAGGCAAAGTATAAAGTGAGGGATAGAATTAGACATTTTCAACAGGGTTGAGTTTCAATATATAAATTAGGAAAAAACAAATATGTAGTCACCAATAGGATTGACAATTGACAGCATTAGGCAACATGGACATGGATGTTTTTGAAATTTATGTTCACTTTCCATTTAGGCTTTGGTACAATCATAAGTGTGACCTTTCCATTTTTTGTCCAGAATATTGCTGTGATAATGAGGTGACATGAGTATTTCTTTCACCATTTCTGGGAGCAATGTATTGAAGATGTAAAATTAGAATCGGGGATACAAATAGGTGTACCCTGTTTCTATGAACATAGAGAAAAACCACGAATAGACCATACTGTGAATAAATAATATAACTTTTTTGAACTTTAAATAATGAATTGAACTGATATCTGAAAAATAAAAGGAAATTGTATATTGATATACAATCATTCATTCCAACCAGTTATATATCTAATGGAAATATTAGTGTTTTGGTTTATCATGAAGAGTGTGTGAGTTTTGCTTTAAAATGATTATGGAAATTCAAAATAATGTGTTTGGAAAGAAGTCTCATGAAAAGACCAGTCAAGAAACCCTGACAATATATGTGTTCTGAAGCAAGAAGTGATTAATGTTGAAACAAATGCCTATTATTTTGTGAACTTGTGGCTGAAATGTATATCCTATGATGTGCAAAAACTGAAGAAACAATAATGTACCAGTGTCGAATAAAAATGAATGACAAATTACATATCATGTCCCATAGGAGTCTACTTGCATTGATGTTAGACTGGACAGATACTGTAGAATAATTAGGATTTGTATGCACCCTTCACTGAAGTTAGTAGTCAGTACTAGGAAACAAATATGTATTTCAGGTGGATGAATATTTCTGATTATAATCTTGTGAAAATTTGATTATAAATCCACATACATGAACCTGAATGAATTTAGAGAGTGTATACTAGACACATATATTTCATATTTGGAAAACTTTGGAGAGTATATCTATATCTATATCTATACACACACACACACACACACACACAAACACACACACACACAACACTCACAGACATTAAAAAGTACCAATATAAATGCCAATCGAAATTCATCAGTAAATATATATCATCCACAGATGCTTCTTCCAGACCCAGTCTCCTCTCCAAACACTCCTCCCTTAACACCTGTTAGTCTAGTCTATTATAATACCCCAGAGGAAAAAGGGACTCTTGCCGCAAAATGGGAAGGCCCCTATCCTGTCATTCTCTTTACCCTTACCGCCGCCAAACTCTCCTTACCAGACAACTGTCTCACTCCCTGGATTTACATGTCTAGGTTGAAGCCACATCACCAGGAGGCCCCACCTGCTGAAGACAGGGCCACCCCAGAGGAACTCCAAGAATCACCTACTGAACCTCCCCTTTACTCCTGCTCTCCACACCCATCTCACCCATTTTGGTTGTGGCTCACACGGTTTTCCTTGCAGCCCAATTCCTCTTAAAGAAGGCACAATGAGCTCTCCCAACACCCTAGTCTTCTCTAACTGCTTGTTTTTTGTGCTCTGCTTATTTTCTGTGCTCTGTCAGGACTGGTCTTTACCCTCCTCACCTACCATGCATTTATTCACTTTTCGGGAACGATACTCAGAACATGGCATGCAGAAGGTCTGCGCAGTGGATGCAACTACTTGCTTCATCCACAACTGCACCTCTATTTCCCTAAAATTGTCACCTTCAAGGACCTTCGTCCCTGGTAGCTGGAACTGGCCTTTCATTTGCTTCCTTTTTGATCAAACAAAAGACTATTGTAATTGGTGGCCTGAGATATATAATGGGTGCCCCTATTGGTCATGCATGTTCCATGATGAACGTGGTAGCTATTCTTACCACTCATTTGGTTACCCTGAAGGGTGGACTTCTAGTTACATAAAGTGGCATAAAGGCTCTTCATCCAGTAACAATGGATGGTATACTTTAGATAAACCTGACCCCAAGGCCAAACGATGGGGCTATGTTGAGTTTGCTGTCTATGCTCGGACAACCTCAGTCAGACCCACAGGGTGGATGACTATTGGCCGCACCCTGATTACGCAACCTAAGGCAACCATCCAGGTAGTCGAACACATTAAGGACTCAGAATCAAAACTTTGAGATCATATCCATAGCTCATCCAAAGAGGATTCAGAGCCTTCAACCCTCTCAGGTCCCCCTCCCACATGGCTCAATTTGCTACACCAAACTTTTTGATTATTAAACTCCACCCCTCTTTCTGTGCCTACTTCTCAGTGCTTTCTCTGTGCTTCACTTAGTCATCCACTTCTAGCAGCAGTCCCATTAGCGGCAGGAAATATTCCAGCAAAACCCTACAATTTCTCTAAAAAGGACAACCCCTACATGTGACACGTATCCCACTGTGGGAAAGTTATTCCACCAATACTTTATTTCCTTTCATCTGTTTCCACCTGCCAATAATGAATCCTTTACCCATTTGTTCCTTGAGCTACAGCACCCCATAGAGCCCTGTGTTTATGCAACCTGGACATTTCCTCTGGTGTAATGGTTCTTTAAGTACCTCAACCATCAATGTCTCTGGCGCCTGTTTCTTGGTTACTGTAGTTCCTCAGCTATCTTTGTATACTCCCACCGAATTCTGACAGTTGGCCCTACCTTCCCGCACCCGTAGGGTAGTCTTTCTGCCGGTTCTGGTAGGCCTCATTTTAACAACCTCAGTGACAGGTCTCGGACTCTCTGGTGGAGCTATAGGTCATGCTCTATGGGATCCAATGACCTTCAACAAAAACTGCAGGAAACACTCAATACCATGGCTGAGTCTCTGGGTTCCTTGCAGCGGCAGGTTACTTCATTGGCACAAGTGGCTTTACAGAACCAAAGGGCAATTGATCTTCTCACTGCAGAAAAAGGGGTTAAATGCCTATTCCTCAGAGAGGAATTTTGCTATTATGTTAATGAATCTGGGCTAATAAAAAAAATGTTGTTAAATTGCAGAAATTATCGACCCAATTGCTCAAACCTACCTCCTCCAATCCCATAACGGGGTTCTTCCAATCCTATCTTGCCATGTACTTACTACATATCTTGGATCCCCTTATTTGGATGCTCCTTTTTTGTGCTCTCTTGCCCTGCATAATGAAGTGCCTTCAAACCCAACTGCATAAAATTCCTAATCAAACTTTCAACCAGCTTTTGCTTAGTCACTACCAGCCTCTGATGACCGATGAATCCCCAACATCTCCAAGAGAACAGTTCACTCAGTGATGAAGCTCACTACCAGGCACGATGGAATGCAATGGGTATTAGACAGCGGGAGACAACGAGCTCGGAAAACCTCTTAATCTGCCATCCTGGATTCATAGTCTTTACCACCTTCTAAGCTTTCTCATGGTTCTTGGCCTCTTCTATGTCAGTCCCCCCACATGGAACTTCTGCCAAAAATTGACATTTGCTTTAATTTTTATCTTCATTCTGTTTTTATTCGCTCTGATCTTCTTCAGGTGCTGGCGACACCATGTCCAGGCAACGCTTCCAGTATTTCCTTGAGTCTCTGTTACAGGACCAGTGGCTGATACCAACAATCTCTTCCATCCAGGACTGGTTCCATGCCATCGACATCTTTGGCTTCAGGGAACATTCATTGACTTCACCCCTATGAAAATAGCTGTCTATAGCCACTGGGTTTTATTTCTGGCTGCCATGATATCCCCATACCTGCCCCCTGAGCATTCCTCCACTTCTCTTTCTAGGCCCCACACCACCCCCACACAGCAGTAAGCAGCCAGATCTGACAAACGACACCCCACTTCCTAAGAAAACAAAAAGGGTGGAATGTTGGGAAAAGAATAAATGGCAGCAATACCCCAGAGAAAAACCCCAACATGGCGCCTAAGGACTTCTTCTTCCTACCTTCTTCATTTCTGCAGTGGTGCAAAAAGTTCCCGCCCTTGTGAACTCTCCCGCCAGCGCCAATTTCAAATCTCGCTTGTGGGGAACCTTAGCCCCAATGAGAACTAATTCCTGGGCTCTGGAGCTGATATTTGAAAGAACTTGTCAATAAACGGGTTGCTGCCATTTATGTAAGCCATACCATCTCCCCCTTAGTTCTATATAAGCACACAGCTTTTAGCAATAAATTTGGAATTCTCCCGGTGAAGTGTCATTGCGTGGGGAATTATTTCACTCATGTTCAGCAACAGGATATCCAAAGGTTCTCCAGTGCCACCTGGTAATGGGAATTTCAGAAATTTGATAGTATTTATTTAACCATTTTTGAAGGATGAAGTTGGAGTCACTGTGCGTTTCAATTAATGCAGGAACCATTATGTGGTGAGGAAGCTCATTTAAATGAAATCTCTGGAGAAATCTCACAGGCAAGGCTTCCCAAAAAGTGGCCAAAAGGTCACATGAAGCCAGGATCATTGAGGTCTACAATATGAGTTCCATTTGTGTTTAGACTCTCAATTATGGCTGCCAAGTCTTTCAAAATAAAATCATGTGATATCCTGGCTGAGATTCTCACTGCACTGTGGAAAGACACCCTGGCCCTCGATCTCAGTTTTCAAGGGCGCATCTCATGCGTGGCCTCCTAAAATCCCAACACATTTCATGGCAATACTTCTTTGAGGTAAATTCCAGAACTCAGTCTCTAAGAGGAATCATGCCAGAATTCAAGCCCAGGTGGATCCAGTTATCTCTTCCAACCGCTAAACAAATGACCACAATTAAAACCAAACACTCCCACATGGCCCTCATCTTCTTCCATATAGACACTTATCATAACCTCTGGCTGGAGTTTTTCATGAGGGGTGCAGCCCAAGACAGTGTCAAAAATAAGCTCCCTTGCCCCTCATTTGCCTAAAGTCAAGGTGGCCTGGACACCCATCCGGTGAACCAGGAGTGATCAGATAGGCCAGCTGTTAATACTGCTCTGCATCTTCAATTTGAGGCCTACTGACTGTCAGGTATAGATTCTTTATATGATTTGGAGCCATGAGAAAACCCAAAAACCTATGGGTTAGCCTCTGCAGGGCTGTGCATAACTCATTTGAACCAAAGGATCCGTATTCTCACTTGATGGTGGTCAGGAACCTTACAAATGAATGCGAGAGACTTCATTCACAATAATTGCTCTTTTGGCCATTTTGGTTTTGGATGCACACATGGGATCTCTCTTTACATCCATCAGGTGCTGAGAATCTAAGCCACAACCTCAAACAGGGCCAAGAGGCTGATTCAGACACATCCCTTTCCAAAGCAATTAAGCAAAGAGCCACAGGTGATGCCTATTCATTTCCATTTGAAAACTGTTTTCTTCAGGCTTCACAAAGGGGTGGCCTGAGGCAAAGACTTTCCTGACATTCAGGGAAACAGAAAAATTGATAAGCAAAAGGCCGAAAGCATGGTTTCTCCACTGAGACTTTCTTGGTCACACTGATATCTGAGTTTTCTGAGATGCTCGCCATTCCCTTCAGCTATCCAGGACATGGCAATGTCACAGAGCTTGGAGGTGGTACATGTTTTGGACACAAAACCATGAGACTATTCTGGAGAGTGGTGAGAATTCTGGAAGAAACAGGAACTTAGGAAGGTAGCAGGTGTTGCCCATGGATAAGGCAAGCTGCAGTCCATTCATAAATTGGGCAGGATGAATGCCGGGAATCTTTCTACTATACAGGACATATGAATTGTTGCATTCTATTTTCTAATGTCTACAACCACGGACACAGTGGGATACACAGAAATAGAAACACTTGCCTTGTCCAACGACTTACTAGAAGAAGACCACTCCAAATCAAACAAACCGTCTTTCCTACCTATTCTCAGATCATGAGACAAAACCACAAAATCACACCCACCCCACAAAGACACCTCCTTCCCCCATGTAACTCTGTGACTATCCGGAGTTTCCTCTGAGTGGTGGGCCATACTATGTTCCCCCAAAATGGCCTGTCCTATCTCAGATCTGGTCTCCTTGGCCAACTCTGTGAAGTTGTCAGGAGCCTGCGGTGAACCACTACCTACTTTCTCAGGAAAGGCCCCTATTCAGAGCTCTCCTGGTATTTGGCCATCCTCACATATGTTGGTACCAAGAAAGACTGACACTCTCCTTGGTAAATTCAAACAAGTGAGCCTACTGGGTCTGGGACTGGACTGGCTCCGGGTGCCTGGCTTCCTGGATCCCAAGTTAAGAGAGTTCCATCACCAAGGAAGTGAGGTAGATCACTTCTTCAGGAACTGAATAAGGTCATTGCCTTGACAACCACTTTGTCCTAACAGTTGCTTTCAAGAGTCCCATGAGATGGAGGCTGCCCCTACTTCCTGTGACACTTTCACAAGTTAGAATGGTATATAAACCATGGGCACCCGGGAACAGCTCTCCACCTAGGACTGGTTTGGTCCATCTTCTCTACATTAAGAAGAGAGAGGCTGATTCATACACATCCCTTCATGCTGACAAGGTTGTTTGCCATAGAAGATGACTTTTCTCTCTCAGGTCTTTCGTAGCTGCCTACATCTTCTCAAGGGATCATTTCTGCATGGACCTTTGATGTTCTCAACAGGTGGAACATGCCCTACATTCCTGTATTTTAAGAGCAACCTTGTCCCTGCTGTTCTGTAAAGTTCGATTGAGAGAACAGTGTATGGTTTGGGTTAGTAACATGTTCAATTTGGGGTTAGGAATCCTTCTGCATGACGAATAATGGTATTGGGAAACTATGATATTTACAAGAATATATAGGTGAAATATAAGTATAAAAACAGGAATCTAGGGAAGATATGAAGTCCAGAAGGGCATTGGGCCCTTAATTGGTACACTTAGCTTTGAATTATTTTCTGCAAAAATGTCTCAGATAAATCTATATACAATGGCATAGGAGCTTGTACCTTGGATGATTGAATGTCGAATAGAACACCCACTCAAAAAGGGATTGTCGGTAGGATTAGAAAGATAGTCAGTAGGTTTACAAAGAAGAGTGAGAATAGGATTTAGACCAAAAGTTCTTAAGCAATAGGGTTTCAGGTAGACAGTGAATGTAAATGTCAGCACAAGTGAAGAGTCAGTCACAATGATGAACAGGGGAAAATATGTAGGAAAATAGATATAAATAGAGACATTACTAAATCAGGCAAAGTATAAAGTGAGTGATAGGATTAGACATTTTCAACAGGCTTGAGGTTGAATATATAATCTTAGGAAGAAACAAAAATGTAGTCACCAATAAGATTGACATTTGAGAGCATTAGGCCACCTGGACATGGAAGGTTTTAGTAATCCATGCTCACTTTCCATTTAGGCTTTGGTACAACCTTAAGGGTGACCTTTGATTTTTTTGTCCAGAATATTACTGTGATAAAATGTATATATAGATCAGGTGACATGAGTATTTCTTCCACCATTTTTTGAGGAATATTTTGAAAACGTATAAATTAGTATTGAGGGTAAAAATAGGTGTACCCTGTGACTATGAATATAGAGATAATGCATGAATAGACAATACAGTTAATAAATAATATAACTGGTTCCACTTTAAATAATGTATTGAATTGATATCTGAAAATACATAAGAAATCATATATTGATATATAATCATTCATAACAACTAGTTATACGTCTAATTGTAATCCTAGGGTTATGGTTTATCATGAAGAGTGTGTGAGTTTTGCTTCAAAAGTGATTATGGAAATCAAAAATAATGTGTTTGGAAAGAAGTCTCATGAAAAGACCAGTTTGAAACATGGCGGAACACGTGTTTTCTGAAGCAGAAAGTGAATGAAAGTGAAATAAATGCCTATAAATTTGTGAACTTGTGGATGAAATATATATCCAATAATGTGCATAAACTGAAGAAATAGTAATGTACTAGTTTTGAATAAAAATGAACTTCAAAATACTTATCATGTCCCATAGGAATCTACTTGCATTGATGTGAAAATGGATCAGTTACTGTAGAAATATTAGGATTTATATGCACCATTCACTGAAGTTAGTTTTCAATACTAGGAAAAAAATACGTATATCAGGTGAATGAATATTTCTGAGAATAATCTTGTGAAAAGTTGATTATAAATCCATATACATAATCATGAATGAATTTAGGGAGTGTATAATAAGACACATATATTAAATATTTTGAAATATCTGGAGAGAATATATATATATATATATATATATATATATATATATATATATATATCCACACACAGATTTTAAAAATTAGCAATATATATGCCAATCGAATTACACCGTGAAATATGTATCATCCACAGATCCAAAAATATTCATTTTACTGGATATGGATTTATGTATAACTTTTTTCAACTAGGAAGCTCACCCATAGGTTGAATTTTCAGGTCAAACAGCGTTTAAGAGGAGTGATCTCTTCTCACACTTTGTATCTACCAAGTCATGTAACTCACAAGAATGTACGTGTGATACCAGGTAGGATTCTATATGTGCATATAAAAATACATGTGCTGAATAGAATACAGAGAAAGGGAGACAGGAATTCACATATTTGTTAACTTTAAAAGCACATGGAAAACTATTTCAACAAAAAATTGACTAGATTTATAACTCCTACCCTATATAATGCAAAAGGCAAGTCCAAGTATACAACATGCCTCCTCTGAACTGCTTGTATTTCTATTCTGTTTCCGTTATTTTTCTCCATCATATTAGGATTAGTATTCAGAATCTAGCAGAGCATGTGTTAGTGTCAGGGATTCAGTATTTCAAATGTAAAATAGAAAAATGAATCCAATGTGTATGCAAATATGTGCTAAACAAAATCTTCCCACTCTCATCCAGAACAATTCCTTGATATTTTTTTCGCCCAAAGTAAGACACAATTAGAGGAGAAGAGTAATAAAATCTGTGAATAATATGCTCAGGAGTTTACAACCTTGGAAGTGGTAGAGGAGTTTCCCTAGTATGGGACAGGGTAAACACTCCATAAACATGGAGCTCTGCTGGCCTAAATACTTCTTGAGAAACTGCCTCTGAGTTTGGGCACTTGAAATATATGTTGTTGTCAGGAGCTTTAGCTTCTTTTTAGTGAGACTATCAAAGCTGTGTCTGCATCTATGTGACCTGGAGGACATGGTTTCTTATTTTCCAATGAACATGAGGCAGCAGTGCTGAATTCTCTCTTTGTAAGTAAACTGTGGCCACTGAAGGCTAAGGGTATTCCCATGTGGACTGGGAAGCCATTTGGTCATCCTCCACTTTTCGTGGTGTTTCTTGCTGCTGCACTGGGACTTTGGCATTTGCTTCATGAAATAAAAGAAGTTCAACTGGGACACAGTTCTGGAGGCAATTCTTTCATGTGTGGTTGGTCAGGGTCTGCAGGAGAATGCACCAACCAGGTTTCTATCCCACATAGCTTGGCCCCATGTCCATAGTAACCTGATTCTAAACATTGCCCGGAAACATCTCCATATAACCAGAAGCCTTTACATGGAAGGGTTTGCTGGCTTCACCATGTAAGTCACAAGCCATTTGGGATCCAATGGCAAATCCACATGGCCCCACCACAAATTTTTTATCACACACCTGCCTACCACTGCTCTAGGCCCACTACTCAGCAGGTTCCAACATATTGGCATCTCTGTTCTACACCATTTTCATGAAACCCACTCAATCAAGGCACTGTCTTGCATATTTATGATCAGCAATAGGACATCCAAACTTTCTCCAGTGCCACCTGGTCATGGGAATTTCAAAAATTTCATGGTATTTATCTAGGCATTTTTCAAGGATGACGTTGCAGGCACTGTGGGTTTCAATTCATTCAGGAACCTTTAAATGGTGAGGAAGCTCATTTCAATGAATGCTCTGTAGAACTCTCACAGGCAAGGCTTCCCAAAGAGTGGCCAAAATGTCACATGAAGCCAGGCCTATTGAGGTCTACAATGTGACGTCCATGGGTGTTGTGACTCTCAACAATGGCTGACAAGTCTTTCAGAATTAAATCATGTGATCTTCTGGCTGAGATACCCAGGGCTCTGTGGAAAGCCACCCTGGGCCTAGATCTCAGTTTCCAAGGGTGATTCTCATGGGTGGACTCCTAAAATCCCAACAAAATTCATGGCAATACTTCTCTGAATTCAGTCTCTAAGGGGAATCACACCAGAGTTCAAGCCCAGGTGGTCCCAGTCATGTCTTCCAACCGGACACAAATGACCAAAATTAAAACCAAAACCCTCCCATATGGCCCTCATCTTCTTCCATATAGACACTAATCACAACCTCTGGCTGAAGGTTTCCATGAGTGGCGGAGTCCAAGAGAGTGTCCAAAATAACTCCCTTGCCCCTCATTGGCGTAAATTCAGGGTGGTCTGGACACCCTTCATGTGAAACAGGAGTGATCAAATATGCTAGACGTTAATACTTCTATGCTTCTCCAATTTGTGGAAAACTGAGTGTCAGGTATATATTTTTATGTGATTTGCAGTCATGAGAAAACACAAGCTCCTCTGCAGGTCTTTGAAGAACCCATTTGACCCAAAGGATCCCTATTCTCACTTGATGGAGTTCAAGAACTTTAAAGATGAAGGGGACAGACTTCATCCACAAGGACTGCTTTTTGGCCATTTTGGTTTTGGTTGCACACATGGGATCTCTCTTTACATCCACCACGTGCTGAGTATCTAAGCCACAACCTCACACAGGGCCAAGAGGCTGATTCAGACACATCCCTTTTCAAAGCAATTAAGCAAAGAGCCACAGGTGATCCATATTCATTTCCATTTGAAAACTGTTTTCTTCAGGCTTCACAAAGGGGTGGCATGAGGCAAAGACCTTCCTGACATTCAGGGCAACAGAACATTAGGTTAGCAAACGGCCCAAAGCAGTGTTTCTCCACTGAGACTTTCCTGGTCACACTGATATCTGAATTTTCTGAGACGCTCGCCATTCCCTTCAGCTATCCAGTACATGGCCATGTCACAGAGCTTGGAGGTGGTACATAACTTGGTCACAAAATCATGAGCCTATTCTGGAGAGTGGCCAGAATTCAGGAAGAAAACAGGAACTTAGGAAGATAGCAGGTGTTACCCATCCATAAGGCAAGCCGCATTCCTTTCATACATTAGGCAGAAAGAATTCTGGTAAGCTTTCTACTAGCCTGGACACATCCTTTGATGCATTGCATTCTCTTTTCTAATGTCTACAACCATGGACACAGTGGGATACACAGACATAAAAACACTCGCCTTGTCAAATCACTTGTTAGAAATCGTCCACTCCAAACCAAACAAACTGCCTTTCCTACCTATTCTCAGAACATGAGACAAAATCACAAACACACACTCACACCCAAAAATTCACCTCCTTTCCCAAAGTAGGTCTCTGACTATCGGGTGTGACCTCTGACTGGTGGGCCGTACTATGTTCCCATTAAATGGCCTGTTCTGTCTCAGATCTGGTTTCCTTGGCCAACTCTGTGAAGTTGTCAGGAGACAACGGTGAGCCACTTTCTGCTTACTCAGGAAAGGCCACTCTTCAGAGCTTTCCTGGCATTTGGCCATCCTCACATCAGTAGATACCAAGAAAGACTGACTCTGTCTTTGGTAAATCAAAAGAAGTGAGACCACTGGGACTGGGCCTGGGACTAGATTTGTGTGCCTGGATGCCTGTATCCCAAGTTCAGAGAGTTCCATCACCAAGAATGTGAGGTGAGGTCACTTCCTTCAGGAACTGAATGAGGTCAATGCCTTGGCAAGCACGTTGTCCTAACATTTGCTTCCAAAGGTCCCATGAAATGGAGGCTGTCCCTAATTCCTTTGACACTTTCACAAGTTAGAATGGTATATCAAACATTGGTAACCAGGAACAGCTCTCCACAGAGGCCTCGTTTGGTCCTTCTTCTCTACATAAAGAAGAGAGAGGCTGATTCAGACACATCCCTTCATGCTGACCAGGTTGTTTGCAATGAAAGATGACTTTTGCTCTCTCAGTTCCTTCATAGGTGTCTACAACTTCTCTAGGGATCATTTGCGCATAGACCTTTGAGTTTCTCAGCAGTTGGAAGATCCCCTAAATTCCTGTATTTTAAGACCAACTCTGTCCTTGCTCTTCTCTAAAGTTAGATTGAGGGAACAGTGTATGGTTAGGGTTAATAACAGGTTTGATTTGGAATAGAAATCATTCTGCAGGATGAATAATGGTATTGGGAACCTGCGATATTTTCAAGAATATATAGGTAAAATATATGAATCTGAAAACAAAAATCTAGGTAAGATTTGAAGCCCAGAAGGGCATTGGGCTTTTGATTGGGTATTAAGCATAGGACCTTGTAACTTGGATGATTGATTTTCAAAGAGAACTTCCAGTCAAAATGGATAGTCAGTAGTATTAGGAAGATAGTCGGTATGTTTATAAAGGAGAGTGAGTATAGGATTTGGACCAAAAGTTCTTTAGCTATAGGGTTTCGGGTATTGAGTGAATGTAAATGTCAGCACATGTGAAGAATTAATCACAATGATGAACTGGGGAAAATATGTAGGAATGCAGATATCAATAGAGACTTTAGGAAATCTGGCAAAGTATAGTCGGTAGTGAAATGTTAATAAAATAGATTCTTGTCACTTCCTGTTTTACTGTATGCTTAATAAAACACTGTTGAAATCTTGAGAAGTGATTTCTAATCTTTTTCCCAGAATGTGCTGTCCCCAACTGCCAAACTTCAGAATGTACTCCCTCACCCAGTTGCACGCAAACTGCTCACCCGCCCAGGCCCATCAATAAACTTTCCTCCCTGCCCTCTTCAAGGAAAGTATATAAGCTCTGCTTAAGCTGTTCTCAGGGTTCTCTGCTCTATTCAAATGAGCTCTGAGCCCCAGCATGCTGGACCCCCAATAAACCCTTTGTTTTTGCATGAGAGAGTCTCTTGGTGGTCTCTTCCCCCAATGCTCTTCCGATATTTATATATGGAGGTTCCACCGAAATCCAGCAGTGGTGAACGAGAGACCCCAATGGGCTACTCTCAGGGTAAGTAAGGCACCTCTTTCTGGTTTCAGGTTTCAGGTTAGGGCTTGGCAAAATGGCTGTCGATGAAGTGTGTGAGCTCTCTTTGATGGTGGCTGGCAGACGTGTCACAGAGCCACAAGCCAAGTCCCTGGGGGACGCCACAGAGGACTCGGGAATCAAGGAATAATAGTCTCCTCGACTCAGTGATACTTTGTTTCAGATTCGGTATTGCCAGCCCATCGGGTTTTGCCACCTGCTCAGTCTTGGTCTCAGTGTTGGACGTCCATTGCCTGTCTTTATTGTTTTCTCTTGTCTGTGTCCTGTGTCATTGCTTTTACTGTTTGTGTATCTTTCATTATGGGACAGATCACTTCAATGCCTCTGTCCCTGACCCTTGATCTATGGACCAAAGTCCGCTTAAGGGCTCAGAATGTTTCTTTTTTAGTAAAACGCTGGACCTGGCAGACTCTGTGTGCCACAGAATGGCCCACCTTTGGATTCGGATGGCCCCTAGAAGGATCTTTCTACTTCCCACTAATTTAAAAAGACAGAGATATTGTCTTACAGCCAGGGCCACATAGCCATACTGATAAACAGGAATATACCTTAACTTGGCAGGACCTCTGCAAATCTCCTCCTCCGTGGGTGAAGCCTTTCCTTGCTGTGTCCCCGTTCCTACTCCTTCCCCCACGATCTCTCAACCCCTCTGCTCCTCCTCCTCCTCCACCCTCTGTTCTCCCTGAGTCACAAGATTTGACTCTACTGGACTCTCGTCCCCCTCCTTATCTTCTACCCTTGTCCCACAACCCCCAACACCCTCTAAGTGATTCTCCAGCTGCTGACTCAGCCTCTCCGCAATTGGAGGACGCTAAGCCAGCCCAGGGCCCTCCAGATAACTCCCCTGCGTCACACACAGCCCCTCCTCCCCTGGAGGAAGCTGGAGTTGCTAAAGGAACTCGCCGGTGGCAAATGATTGAAAACCCTGGAACTCCCGTGTTGCTTCCCTCCATCCCTAAGGACCAATGATTGACGATGGCCATAGGGAAAAAATGCAAGCCTACCAGTATTGGCCTTCTCCTCTTCAGACCTATATAAATGGAAAAATAACAATCCCCCTTTTACCGAGGACCCAACCTGGCTCTCAGGTCTGGTGAAGTCATTGATGTTTTCACACCAACCTACTTGAGATGACTGCCAACAACTCCTAGGGACTCTCTTCTTGACAGAGGAACAAAAGAGAATCCTCCTGGATGCTAGAAAAAAGTATCCTCGGACCAAATGCGTGACCGACAAAACTTCCCAATATATTCAAAGCCGGCTGTCTCTTGAAACGACCCAACTGGGACCCCAACACCTTTGAAGGTAGGGAGCATCTGTCCACTTATCGCCGGGCTCTAATAGTGGGTATCTTAGTGGCCGCTAGGTGACCAACTAATTTGGCCAAGGTAAGAGAGATTATTTAAGGGCCTGATGAATCTCCCTCTATGTTCTTAGAGATAATTATGTAGGCATATAAGAGACATACTCCTTTCGATCCTCAGGCAGAGGATCAAAAGGCATCTGTCACAATGGCCTTTATTGGGAAAGCTGCCCTGGATATTAAAAGAAAGTTACAATGCTTAGATGGATTACAAGATATGACTTTGAGGGATTTATTCAGAGAACCCGAGAAGGTATACTTTAAGAGAGAAACTGAGGAAGAGAAGGGAGCTGAGTGAGGATAAAAGAAACAAAAGACAGACTAAGGCATTGACTAAGGTCCTGGTCACAACAACAAATAAGCCAGAAATTAAGAAACAGAGAGACAGGAAGGGATACCTGGGCACACACTAGAGGCCACCCCTGGCCTGAGATCAATGTGCCTACTCTAAAGAAAAAGGACACTGGGCCAAAGAGTGCCCTAGAAAGAGACAGCCATGCCAGCCAGATATTCTGACTCTGGAGGAATACTAAGAAAGTCCGGGCTCAGATCCTCTCCCTGACCTCAAGGTAACTTTTGAAGTGGAGGGGAACACAATAAACTTTGAAGTAGATGCAGGGGGGAATATACTCAGCCCGTAAGGCCCATTGGGCCCTCTACCGAATAAAAGGTCTCTAATTCAAGAGTCTAACAGAAGTAAATATCGGGCTTTGACAACTACGAGGACCATGGACCAGGGAAAAGGAAAAATCCATCACTCCTTCCTAGTAATCCCAGAATGCCTGGCCCCATTGATGGGCAGAGTTCTGCTCACCAAGCTCTGGGCCAAAATAACTTTTAACCCTGAAGGCCCTCAAGTGGAATTTTTTAATTCTTCAGTAACTACTTCTATAATCATGGCTCTAACTATGTCAGTAGCAAATGTTCATCAACTCACTCACCTTTGTTCAAAGAAACTGCATTCATTCGTGAAGGATCAAGAACACAGTTTTCCACTAACCTACTCACAGCAAAAGGAAATAACTGAATGGGTAACAAAAGCCTGTCAGGTCCATTAATTGGTTAAAGCTTACACTTCCAAGCTTCCTGCAGGAAAGCTCCTATGAGGAACCAGACGAGGACAATTCTGGGAAGTGGACTTTACTGAAATTAAGCCAGTAAGGTATGGACTTAAATAACTCCTAGTCTTTGAACATACATTTTCAGGATGTATTGAAGCCTTCCCCACACACACACACAAAAAGAAATAAAAAAGAAGAAAAAAGAAACATTGCAAATGGTTGTAAAGAAGATCCTGGAAGATATTTATTCTCCCCTTGACGACCAGTAGTCTTAACCCTAATCAGCCCCTTAAGCTGCGATGGCTGATCACAAATCCTACTGGACACGAAGTATGGCCTATCTCGAATACAGCCCCCTTACGAACCTGGTGGCCATCTCTCCACCCAGTCATTTGTCAGCTGGCTATAGGTCTTTCCTATTGGGATATCCCTGATTAACAGGATCCCACTAAAATTCCATTAAATCCCTTCCGTACCATAGATAATGGAAACAAACATTATAGATGTAGGGACACGTGAGCCAGATGCAGGTTGGCTAGCCTAGATTACTATGTTTGCCCGGCAGACTATCAAAGCCACAAACAGTCACGGCTGTGGGGGGGGGAGAGCAGACTTCTATTGTAAGTCATGGGGATGTGAGCATACAGGGACTGTCAGATGGAACCCAAACTCCTCATCAAATTCTGTACACAGCATTGGCCATATTACGAATTAGATAACCAAAACCGATGGCCCCCAGAGGGGTCTCTAGATCCTCAAATTCTGTGTGACCTTTTTAAGTTCTGCAAGTGCTCAAAAGGGTGAATGGAGATTCCGCTATGTGGAGGCCTTCTCTCTCCTTTGCTCACATCCTGAACTATGCTTCTCCAATAGATGCTCACCCTCAGCCTTGTGCTCCAGACTCTCTGCTGTCACTCCCACCTCAGCAACTTGATTTCTCCCCTCCAATATCTAGATCAAAAACCCAAATCTCGACTGGTTCTCAGACCATTGCTCCCTTGCTGAGGTTGCAGGTACTGAGGTACCACTCCATTCACTCACTCCTCTCCTCTCCTGTCAGTGCCCGCACCGGGTCCCACCCAGTCCTCTTACCACCTAATGCAAAGCTCAAACCCGCTGAGAAGAATCCTCAGACCCTAATACAAGATGTAATGAAAATGGCCTTTAATGTTGCTTTGTCATCACTAAAAACAGGTTACTAAGAATTTAAAGTCCCTCACAGGCTTTTTGGAATCTCACTCCTGTCTCCCCCTCTGTTCTATCTGTTCTATTGCTCAAGTTTTTGTTGCTATTAAGATCCCAAAGCCCTCTCCCAATATTCTTTTACATCTCTCCTTCCTCATTCTCAGATCCACAGAGCTGCTCTTATCCCTGCCTTCCAAATTGTCCCCCTCTGTACCAGGCCCACAGAAAAGTCTTAACTGACCTTCTCCAGAAGTCTTCACCATGGCTGATTTAGGACTTTCAGCAAAAGAATCCCGATAAAAGAGTTCACTGTAGATAAACTTCCTATTTTTGTGTTGCCCTGGTCTCCTTGGCAACTGGCTAAAAAATTCAGCACTCCTGATCTAGACACACCCTTACTAGTTTTTCACAAAATATTTGAAAAAAAGGCCTCTGGCCTTGAGCTGGGGCTTCACAGAGATGGCTACATTTCTAAGATAAAGAAGTTACAAACTGGGCTGTATGGAAACAGCTGGAAGGGGGAAAAAAAGAAAGGGAAGACACCCCCACCCAGGTGTCCTTGAAAAGTTAACTTGCCCAAACTGAGGAAAAAACAGAAACAAAAACTGCTTTTTGTGAACTTCTGCAGACTGTGAACTTCTGAGCCCCTTCCCTTACGTGTTGGGTACAAAATTCTGAAACTACGTAACTTGGGTTTCAGGGGATTAATTGATTACAAGAGAAGCAATGCCCTCTGAATCTGGTTGAAACCAAAAAAGACTGTTTCCGTGTCTTTGGTGCTATCTTAGGTGCCTTGCCTTGTCCGTCCCTACAACAGTATAATTCTATATACTTAAACATTGTTTATGTTTTCATGAAATGGTCAACAGATGTGATTAATTGTGAAATGGTGCAGATGTTTCCCAGAGTGCTCTATCATGACGCAGGTTCATCTGAAGATCAAAGAGGGGGACATACAACCCGGTTCCGCTGGGAACATATGTCCCTCACCTTAGCCATTCTATTACGAATAGGAGTTGCTGCAGGGTTGGGCACAAGAACCACTGCTCTGGTCCATGGGACACAACAAGTGACCCAATTAGAAGCAGCAATAGATCAAAACTTAAATATTTTAGAAACCTCCATCACAGCTTTGCAGGAATCTTTAACCTCTCTCTCTGAAGTTGTTTTACAGAACAGTCGAGGGTTGGACCTCCTTTTCATGACAGAGGGGGGCCTTTGTGCTTCATTGAGGGAAGAATGTTGTTTTTATGTCGACAATACTGGAGTTGTAAAAAAATCTATGAGTAAATTAAAAAGATGCCTTGAAGAGCAACAACGAGAGAGAGAGAGGCACAGAAAGTGTAGTTTGAGTCTTTTTTTACACAGTCCCCCTGGTTAATTACGTTTTTATCAACCCTGGCCGGTCCAATAATAATCCTCATATTATTACTAACTATAAAACCCTGTTTCCTCAACCATGTAATTTCTTTTCTCCAAGCTCAAATTGGACAAATTAAAATTATGGTAATACCCCACTAGCAGACATAGAATGTGACACCCCACAAAGATCACTTTTATGATTAAAAGTAGCCAGAAAAAGAAGTGGGGAATGAAAGGTTAATAAAATATGTACTTGTCACTTCCTGTTTTTCTGTACACTTAACGAAACACTGTTGAAATCTTGAGAACTCTTTGCTAATCTTGTTGCCAGAATGTGCTGTCCCCAATTGCCAAACTGCAGAATCTACTCCCTCACCCGGTTGAATAGAAACCTGAACTGTACTTGGATCATTGAATGTAGAAGAGAACATCCATTCAAAAAGTTATAGTCAGTTGGATTAGAAAGATAGTCGGTAAGTTTAGGAAGAAAAGTGAGTATAGGATTTGGAACAAAAGTTCTTTAGCAATAGGGTTTTGGTTAGAGAGTCAATGTAAACGTCAACACAAGTGAAGAGTCAGTCACAATGATGCACAGGGCAAAATATGTAGGAAAGCAGATATCAATAGAGACATTAGGAAATCAGGAAAAGAATAAAGTGAGTGATGGGATTAGATATTTTCAACAGGGTTGAGGATGAATATATGAGCTTAGGATAAAACAAATATGAAGTCAACAATAGGATTGACATTTGATAGCATTAGCGTAGCCCAAGACAGTGTCCAAAATAAGCTCTGTTGCCCCTCATTTGCCTAAATTCCCAGTGGCCTGTACACCCTTCCTGTGTACCAGGAGTGATCAAATAGGCCTGCCCTTAATACTGCTCTGCTTCTCCAATTTGAGTCCTACTGAGTGTCGGGTACAGATTCTTTATGTGAATTGGAAAGATGAGAAAACTCAAGCACCTATTGGATAGCCTCTGAATAGATTTGAAGAACTCATTTGACCCAAAAGATCCCTACTCTCACTTGATGGAATTCAGGAACCTTACAGAGGAAGGCAAAATACTTCATCAACAATGACTGCTCTTTATGCCATTTTGGATTTTATGCACCCATGGGATCTTTCTTTAGATCCATCAGGTACTGAGAATCTAAGTCAAAGAATCACACTGGGCCAAGAGGCTGATTCACACACATCTCTTTCCAAATCAATTAAGGAAAGAGCCAAAGGTAAAGCATATTCATTTCCATTTGAAAAATCTTTCCTTCAGGATTCACAAAGGGTTGGCCTGAGACAAAGACCTTCCTGACTCTCAGGGCAACAGAACAATAGGTAAGCAAATGGCCCAAAGCAGGGATTCTCCACTGAGACTTTACTGGTCACACTGATATCTGAGTTTTCTGAGATGCTCGCCATTCCATTCAGCTATCCAGTATATGGCCATGTCACAGAGCTTGGAGGTAGTACATATCTTGGACACAAAACCATGAGCCTATTCTGGAGATTGGCCATAATTCAGGAAGAAAACAGCAACTTAGGAAGGTAGCAGGTATCGCCCATCAATAAGGCAAGTCGCATTCAATTCATAAATTGTGCTGGATGAATGCTGGGAAGCTTTCTATGAGACAGGACACATCCATTGATGCATTCTCTTTTCTAATGTCTACAAGCACGGACACAGTGGGATACGCAGACGTAGAAACACTTGCATTGTCAAACGACTTACTAGAAACAGTTCACTCCAAACCAAACAAACTGCCTTTTCTACCTATTCTCAGAACATGAGACAAAACCACAAACCCACACCCGCAATGGCACCTCCTTCCCCCAAATAGGTCTGTGACTCTCCGGAGTGTGCTCTGACTGATGGGTCATACTATGATGCTCCGAAATGGCCTGACCTGTCTCAGATCTGATCTTCTTGGCCAACAATGTGAAGTTGTTAGAAGCCAGGAGTGAGCCACTATCTGCTTTCTCAGGAAGAGCCCCTCTTCCGAGCTTTCCTGGCATTTGGCCATCCTCACATCAGTAGGTATCAAGAAATACTGACTCTGTCCTTTGTAAATCCAAAAAAGTGAGACCACTGGGACTAGGACTGGGACTGGCTCTGGGTGCCTGGCTTTCTGTATACCAAGTTCAGAGAGTTCCATCACCAAGGAAGTGAGATGAGATCACTTCCTTCAGGAACTGAATGAGATCACTGCCTTGGCAACCACTTTGTCATAACAATTGCTCCCAACGGTCCCATGAGATGAGGGCTGCCCCTACTTCCTGTGACACTTTCACAAGTTAAAATGGTATATCACCCGTAGGCAAAAGGGAACAGCTCTCCACACAGGCCGGGTTTGGTACATCTTCTCTACATTAAGAAGAGATAGGCTCATTCTGACGCAACCCTTAATCCTGACCAGGTTGTTTGCCATGGAAGATGATTTTTGCTCTCTCAGGTCTTACATAGCTGCCTACATCTTCTCCAGAGATCATTTCTGCATGGAGCTTTGAGGTTCTCAACAGATGGAAGATCCACTGCATTCCTGTATTGTAAGACCAACACTGTCCCTGCTCTTCAGTAAACATAGATGTGAATTGGAGTCATGAGAAAACCCACGAACCTATGGGATAGCCTCTGCAGGGCTTTAAAGAATTCACTTGACCCAAATGATCCCTATTCTCACTTAATGGAGGTCATTAACCTTACAGACGAAGGCGAGAGACTCTATCCACCATGACAGTTATTTTGTCCATTTTGGTTTTGGATGCACACATGGGATTTTTCTTTAGACCCATCATGTACTGTGAATCTAAGCCACAGCCTCACATAGGGCCAAGAGGCTGATTCAGACACATCCATTTCCAAAGCAATTAACCGAAGAGGCACAGGTAATGACCATTCAATTCCATTTGAAAACTATTTTCTTCAGGCTTCACAAAGTGTGGCCTGAGGCAAAGACCTTCCTGACATTCAGGGCAACAGAATAGGTAAGCAAAAGGCCCAAAGCAGGGTTTCTCCACTGAGACTTTCTTGGGCATACTGATATCTGAGTTTTCTGAGATACTCACCATTCCCATCAGCTATCCAGTACATGGCCATGTCACAGAGATTGAGGTGGTACATATCTTGGACACAAAATCATGAGTGTATTCTGGAGAGTGTCCAGAATTCAGGAAGAAAACAGGAATTTAGAAAGATAGCACGAGTTGCCCATCCATACGGCAACCTGCAGTCCATTCATAAATTGCACAGGATGAATGCTTTGACGCTTTCTCGTAGACAGGACACATCCATTGATGCATTCTCATTTCTACTGTCTACAATCACGGACACAGTATGATATATAGACACAGAAACACTCACGTTGTCAAAGGACTTACTAGAAACAGTCCACTCCAAAACAAACAAACCAGCTTTCCTAACTATTCTCAGAACATGAGACAAAACCACAAACTCACACTCACACCCAAAAAGGCACCTCTTTCCCCCAAGTAGGTCTGTGTCTATCCGGAGTGTCCTCTGACTTGTGGGCCATACTATGTTCCCCCAAAATGGCGTGTCCTGTCTCCGATCTGGTCTCTTTAGCAAACTCTGTGAAGTTGTCAGGAGCCCGTGGTGAGAAACTATCTGCTTTCTCTGGAAAGGCCAGTCTTCATAGTTTCCAGGCATTTGGCTGTCCTCACATCAGTAGGTACCAAGAAAGAGTGACTCTGTCTTGTTAAATCCAAACAAGTGAGCCCACTGGGACATGGAGTGGGTTTGACTCTGTGTGCCTGGTTTCCTGGACCCCAAGAACACAGACTTTCATCACCAATAATGTAAGGTGAGGTCACTTCCTTCAAGAACTGAATGAAGTCACTGCCTTGGAAACCACTTTGTTTTAACAGTTGCTTCCAAGGTTCCCAAAAGATGGAGTCTGCCTCTACTTGCTGTGACTCATTCATAAGTTAGAATGGTATATCAACCATAGGCACCGGGGAACAGCTCTCCACACAGGCATGGCTTGGTCCATCTTCTCTACATTAGGAAGTGAGAGGCTAATTCAGACACATCCCTTCAACCTGACCAGGTTGTTTGCCATGGAAGATGACTTTTGCTCTCTCAGATCCTTCATACCTGCCTACACCTACTCAAGGGATTATTTCTGCAGGGACTTTTGAGGTTCTCAGCTGGTGGATGATACCCTACCTTCCTGGATTTTAAGACCAACTCTGTCCCTGCTCTTCTGTAAAGTGAGATTGAGGGAACAGTGTATGGTTAGTGTTAATAGCATGTTCGATTTGGGTTAGGAGTCATTCTGCTGGATGAATTACGGTATTGGGAACCTGTGATATTTATAAGAATATAAATGTGAAATATATGTATGAGATCAGAGATCTGGGAAAGATTTGAAGCCCAGAAAGGCATTGGGCCCTTGATTGGAATACTTAGATTGAATTATGTTCTGCACCGAGGTCTCAGATAAATCGATATACAATGGCATAGGACCCTATACCTCGGATGATTGAAAGTAGAAGAGAACATCCAGTCAAAAAGGGATAGTCTGTAGGATTAGGAAGATAGTCAGTAGGTTTAGGAAGAAGAGTGAGTCTCGGAGTTGGACAAAAAGTTTTTTAGCAATTGGTTTTCAGTTAGAGGGTGAATGTAAATGTCAGCACATGTGAAGAGACAGTCACAATGATGAACTGGGAAAAATATGTAGGAAAGCAGATATCAATAGGGGCATTAGGAAATCAGGAAAAGTATAAAGTGAGTGATAGGATTAGATATTTTCAACAGGCTTGAGGTTAAATATATAATCTCAGGAAGAAACAAATATGTAGTAACCAATAGGATTGACATTTGAGAGCAGTAGGCACCCTGGACATAGATGCTTTTAGTAATCCATGGTCACTTTCCATTTAGGCTTTGGTACAATCATATGTGTGACCTTTGCATTTTGTGTCCAGAATACTACTGTGGTAAAATGTATATGTAGATCAGGTGACATAAGTATTTCTTCCACCATAAAGGGGAGTAATATTCTGGAAACTTATAAATTAGTACTGGGGATACAAATAGGTGTACCTTGTGTTGATGATTATTGAGATGATGCATGAATAGACCATATTGTGAATAAAGTATGTAACTGGATCCAACATTAAATAATGGATTGAGTTTGCATCTGAAAATATATTGGAAATCTTATATTGATATATATACCATCATTCCAACGAGTTATATATGCAATGGTATTATTAGGGTTATGGTTTGTCGTGAAGAGTGAGTTTTGCTTCAAAAATGATTATGGAATCGAAAATAATGTGTTTAGAAAGAAGTCTAGTGAAAAGACCAGTAAAGAAACATGGAGGAATACATGTGTTCTGAAGTAGTAAGTAATTGAAAGTGAACCAAATGCCAAAAAAATTTGTGAAGTTCTGGATGAAAAAATACATCCTATGATGTCCATAAACTGAAGAAATAGTAATGTACCAGTGTTGAGTAAAAATGAACTTCAAATTACACATCATGTCCCATAGCAATCTACTTGCATTGATGTTAAACTGGGTCAGTTACTGTAGAAATATTAGGATTTTTAAGCACCATCCACTGAACTAAGTTTTCAGTAGTAGGAAACCAAAATATATTTCAGGTTTATGAATATTACTGAGAATAATCTTGTGAAAATTTGAACTTAAATGAACATAAATGAATATGAATGAATTTAGGGAGTGTATAATAAGACACATATTTTTCATATTTTTTTAAAATCCGTAGAATATACACACACACACACGCACACACACACACACACATGCACACACACACACATTAATATTTAGCAATATATATGCCAATCGATATTCATCATGAAATATAATTCATTCACAAATCCAAAAATATTCATTTTACTGAACATGGATTTATGTATAGTGTTTTTCACTAGGAAGCTCACCCATAGGTGGAATTTTCAGTTCCATCATTATTTAGGGAGAGTCATCTCTTCTCACAATTTTTATATTCCAAAGTCAGTGATCTTACAAGAATGTACGTGTGATACCAGGTAGGATATTGTATATGCATAAAAAAATTACATGTGCTGAATAGGATACAGAGAAAGGGAGACAGGAATTTACATATGTGATAACTTTAAAAAATCATGGAGAAATATTAAAATGAAAAGTTTACTAAATTTAAAACACATACTCTTGATAAAGAGGAAGACAAATACAAATATACACCATGCTTCCTATAAAAGGACTGTACTTCTATTCAGTTAGGTTTTTTTTTCTCCATGATATTAGGATTAGTAGTCAGAGTCTAGTAGGGTATGGGTTAGTGTCAGGGATTCAGTATTTCAAATGGAAAATAGGAAAATGAATCTATTGTGTATGCAAACATGTGATACACAAAAATCTTCCCTCTATTATCCAGAACAATACCTTGACATAACCATCGCTAAAAGTAAGACACAATTAGAGGAGAGGAGTTAGAAAACCTGTGAATACATATGTGGAATGAAAAATGCTCAGGAGTTCACAACACTGGAGGTGGTAAAACAGTTTACAAAAGTATGGGAGATGGTAAACACTTCAGAAACATGGAGCTGTGCTGACCTAAAGACTTATTGAGAAACTTCCTCTGAGGTTAGGCACAAGAAATATATGTATGGCAATATTTAAATCAATGGTTCTGCAACTGATGTGATTCTGCAATCTGGGTCTGCATCTATGTGACCTGGAGGACATGGTTCTTTATTTTGTAATGAACATGAGGCAGCAGGTCTGAAAACTCCCTTTGTAGGTAAACTGTTGCTACTGGGAGCTAAGTGTCTTCCCGTGTGGTCTGTGAAGCCATTTGGTCATCCTCCACTTTTCAGGGTGTTTCTTACTGCTGCACTGGGAATTTGGTATTTGCTTCATGAAATACAATATGTTCAACTGGGACACAATGCTGGAGGGAGTTCTGTCATGTGTGGTTGGTCAGGGTCGGCAAGAGAATGTACGAACCAGGCTTCTATCCCACATAGCTTTCCCCTTGACTATAGCAACCTGATTCTGAACATTGCCCTGAAACCTCTACATATAACAAGATGCCTTTACATATAAAGGTCTGCTGCCTGCACCATGTCAGTCGCAAGATTTGGAAGCCAATGGAAGATCCAGGTGGTCCTACCAAAAATATTTATTTACACACCTATAGTCCACTGCTCTACGCCCACTACCCAGCAGGCTCCAACTTACTGGCATCTCTGTTCTACACCATTTTCACGAAACTCAGTCAATCAAGGCACTGTTTGTTATACTCATGATCAGCAACAGGATATCTAAAGGTTATCCAGTGCCACCTGGTCATGGGGATTTCAAAAATTTCATGGTATTAATCTAGTCATTTTTCAAGGATGAAGTTGGAGGCACTGTGGGTTTCATTTAATTCAGGAACCATTAAATGGTGAGGAAGCTCATTTCAATGAAAGCTCTGGAGAACACTCACAGGCAAGCCTTCCCAAAGAGTGGCCAAAAGGACACATGAATCCAGGCCCATTGAGGTATACAATGTGAGGTCCATGTGTGTTTGGACTCTCAATTATGGCTACCAAGTCTTTAAGAATTAAAACATGTGATATCCTGGCTCAGAATCCCTGAGCTCTGTGGAAAGCCATCCTGGGCCTAGATCTCAGTTTCCAAAAGCGATTCTCATGCGTGGTCTCCTAAAATCCCAACACTATTCATGGCAATACTTCTCTGAGGTCAGTTCCAGAACTCAGTCTCTAAGGGGAATCACACCAGAGTTCAAGCCCTGGTGGACCCAGTCATCTCTTCCAACTACCACACAAATTACCACAATTAAAACAAGAACCCTCCCATATGGCCCTCATCTTCTTTCATATAGACACTCATCATAATCTGGCTGCAGGTTTCCATGAGGGGTGCAGACCAAGACAGTGTCCCAAATAAGCTCCTTTGCCCCTCATTTGCCTAAAGTCAAGGTGGCCTGGACACCCATCCGGTGAACCAAAAGTGATCAAATAGGCCTGCCGTTAATACCGCTCCAATTTGAGGACTACTGTCTGTGGGGTTTAGATTCTTTATGTGAATTTTAGTCATGAGAAAACCCAAGCACAATGGGCTAGCCTCTGCAGGTTTTGTAGAACTCTTTTGACCCAAAGGATCCCATTCTCACTTGATGGAAGTCAGGAACCTTACAGAGGAAGTCGAGAGACTTCCTCCCAATAATTGCTCTTTTGGCGAATTTTCTTTTGGATGCACACATGGTAACTTTCTTTAGATCCATCAGGTGCTGAGAATCTAAGCCACAGCCACACACAGGGCCAAGGGCATGATTCAGACACATCCCTTTCCAAACAATTAAGGAAAGTGCCACAGGTATGCCCATTCATTTCCATTTGAAAACTGTTTTCTTCAGGCTTCACAAAGGGGTGGCCTGAGGCAAAGAACTTTCTGACATTCAGGGCAACAGAACAATAGGTAAGCAAAAGGCCAAAAGCAGGGTTTCTCCTCTGAGACTTTCCTGGTCACACTGATATCTGAGTTTTCTGAGATGCTCGCCATCCCCTACAGCTATCCAGTACATGGCCATGTCACAGAGCTTGGAGGTGGTACATATCTTGGACACAAAACCATGGGCCTATTCTTGAGATTGGCCGGAATTCAGGACGAAAATAGAAACTTAGGAAGGTAGCAGGTGTTGCTCATCGATAAGGCAAGCTACAGTCCATTCATAAATGGGGCAATATGAATGCTGAGAAGATTTCTACTAGACACGACACATCCATTGATGGATTCTCTTTTCTAATGTCTACAACCACGGAAACAGTGGAATACACAGACATAGAAACACTCGCCCTGTGAAAAGACTTACTAGAAACAGTCCACTTCAAATGAAACAAACCGACTGTCCTACCTATTCTCAGAAAATGAGACAAAACCACAAACCCACAACCACACCCACAAAGGCACCTCCTTCCCCTAAGTAGGTTTGTGACTATCCAGAGTGTCCTCTGACTTGTGGGCCATAATATGTTCCCCCAAAATGGCCTTTCCTGTCTCAGATCTTGTCTCCTTGGCCAACTCTGTGAACTTCTTAGGAGCCAACGGTGAGCTACTACCTGCTTTCTCATGAAAAGCCCTGCATCCGAGCTTTCCTGGCATTTGGCCTTCCTCACATCTGTAGGTACCAAAAAATACTGACCCTGTCCTTGGTAAATCCAAACAAGTGAGACCACTGGGACTGGGACTGGGACTGGCTCTGTGTGCCTGGCTTCCTGGATCCCACGTTCAGAGAGTTCCATCACCAAGAAAGTGAGGTGAGGTCACTTCCTTCCTGAACTGAATGAGGGCACTGTCTTGGCAGCCACTTTGTCCTAACTGTTGCTTCCAAGGGTCCCAAGAGATTGAGGCTGCCCCTACTTCCTGTGACATTTTCACAAGTTAGAATGGTATATCAACCAAAGGCACCCAGGAATAGATCTCCACACAGGCCTGGTTTGGTCCATGATCTCTACATTAAAAAAAAATCTGATTCAGACACAACCTTTTATCCTGACCGGGTTGTTTGCCATGGAAGATGACTTTTGGTCTCTCAGGTCCTTTATTGCTTCCTACATCTTCTCCAGGGATCATTTCTGCATGGACCTTTGAGGTTCTCAGCAGGTGGAAGTTTTTCTACATTTCTGTATTGTAATATCAACTCCTGCCCTGCTCTTCTGTAAAGTTACATTGAGGGAACAGTGTCCGGTTATGGTTAAAAACATGCTCGATTTGGGTTAGAAATCATTTTACTGGATGAATGATCGTATTGGGAACTTGCTATGTGTAGAAGAATATATAGGTGAAATATATGTATGAAAAAAGAAATTTAAGTCTGATTTGAAGCCCAGAAGGGCATTGGGCCCTTGATAGGGATATGTGGTGTTGAATTACGTTCTGCAGAGTTGTCTCAGATAAATCGATATACAATGGCATAGCACCTTGTACGTTGCATGAATTAATGTAGAAGGAACATCAAGTCAAAAAGGCATAGTCGGTAGTGAAAGGTTAATAAAATTAATAAAATAGGTACTTGTCACTTCCTGTTTTTCTGTATGCTTAACAAAACACTGTTGAAATCTTGAGAAATGTTTGCTAATCTTGTTCTAGAATGTACTGTTCCCAACAGCCGAACTGCAGAATGTACTCCCTCACTCGGTGTCATGCAAACCGCCCACTCGCCCTTACCCATCACTGAACTTCCCTCTCTTCCCTCTCCAAGGAAAGTATATAAGCTCTGCTTAAGCTGTTCTCAGAGGTCTCTGCTCTATTTAATTTAGCTCTGAGCTCCAGCATGCTGGACCACAAATAAACCCTTTGCTGTTGCATGAGACAGTCTCTTGGTAGTATCTTCCTCTGACACTCGCCTGACCTTTACATATTGAGTTTCCACTGAGTTCCAGCAGTGGCGGAGGAGAGAGAGACCCCAACGGGCTCCTCTCGGAGCAAGTAAGGCGCCTCTTTCTGGTTTCAGGTTTCTTGTTAGGGCTTGGCAAAATTGCTGGCGATGAAGAGCCTGGGCTCTCTCCGACGGTGGCTGAGAGACATGTCCCAGAGACAAAGGGCACCTCTCTGGAGGACCCCGCAGAGAACTCGGGAAATCAAGGAACAATAGTCTTCTCGACTCAGTGATATTTTCTTTTAGATTCGTTATTGCCATACCATTGGGTTTTGCCGGCTACTCATTCCTGGTCTCAGTGTTGGACGTTCATTTCCTGTCTTTATGGCCTTGTCTTATCTGTGTCGTGTGTCCTTGCTTTTACTGTTTGTGGAACTTTCATTATGGAACAGAGCACGTCAATGCCTCTGTCCCTGACCCTTGATCACTGGACCAAAGTCCGCTTAAGGGCTCAGAATCTTTCTTTTTTTAGTAAAACGCTGGACCTGGCAGAATCTCTGTGCCTCAGAATGGCCCATCTTTGGAGTCGTATGGCCCCTAGAAGGATCTTTCTACTTCCCACTAATTTAAAAAGTCAGAGGTATTGTCTTTCAGCCAGCGCCACATAGCCATCCGGATCAACAGCCATATATCTTAACTTGGCAGGACATCTGCAAATCTCCTCCTCCATGGGTGAAGCCTTTCTTTGCCCCTACCTCTGCTCCTACTCCTTCCCCCATGATCTCTCAAACCCTCTCAACCTCCTCCTCCTCCACCCTCTGTTCTCCCTGAGTCACAGATTTGACTCTACTGGACTCTTCTCCCCCTCCTTATCCCCTGCCCTCGTCCCCTAACACACAACACACTCTAAGTGATTCCGCTGCTGCTGACTAAGCCTCTCTACCATTGGAGGAAGCTAAGCCGGTAATAGGATCTGACAATGGACCGATGTTCATGACCCAGGTAAGTCAGGGGTTAGCCAGGAACCTGGGGATTAATTGGAAGTTAAATTGTGCTTATAGACCACAGAGTTCAAGACAAGTAGAAAGAATGAATAGAACCATTAAAGAGACCTTAACGAAATTAAGCTTAGAGACCAGCATAAGATTGGACTATGCTCCTGCCTTATGCAATGTTTCATGCAAGAAAAAATCCCTTTGTTTCTTTGAGTAACCTTACCACATGTGAAATTCTTTATGGTGGCCCTCCTCCAGTAGGGGACCTAAGCCCAACTGTAAGACCTAAAGATCCTTTCCACACCCCCTTGCTTGACAGACTTAAAGATCTTGAAAGAACTCAGTAATACCTGTGAAAACAGCTGGCCACTGCCTACCCAACTGGGAACCAGGGGATTCCACATCCATATCAAGTAAGAGATTTCATCTATGTAAGATGATATCAGGTGTCATCCCTGGTACCCCGCTGAAAAGGACCATACCAGGTGCTATTATAACACCTACAGTGGTAAACGTAAACAGAATCACTTCCTGGATCCATACCTCTCATCTCAAGCCTGCTGCCTGTACAGAATCTTTCTGGAAACTGAAAAAGACTGGTAACAGTTTCAAATTGTGTATTCGCAATGTGAATAAGGTTATATACTCTCCCCTTGGCTACAAGTAGTCCTAACCCTCATCAGCCCATTAAGCAGTGATGGCTGATCACAAATCCTACTGGAAAAGAAGTATGGTCTATCTCGCATACAGCCCCCTTAGGGACCTGGTGGCCATCTCTCCACCCAGACATTTGTTAGCTGGCTATAGGTATTTCCTATTGTGATATCCCTGATGAAGAGGATCCCACTAAAATACCATTAAATCCCTTCTGTACCATAGATAATGGAAACAAACATTATGGATGTAGGGACACGCGAGCCTGATGCAGGTTGGCTAGTCTAGATTACTAAGTTTGCCTGGCAGACTGTCAAAGCCACAAAGAGTAATGGCTGTGTGGGGGAAAAGCCGACTTTTTCTGTATGTCATGGGAATGTGTGCATACAGGGGCTGCCTGATGGAACCCCAATTCTTCATCAAATTCAGTACACAGCATTGGCCACATTACCAATTAGACAACCAAAAACTATGGCACCCAGAGGGGTCTCTAGATCCTCAAATTTTGCATGACCTTTTTAACTTCTGCAAGTGCTCAAAAGAGTGAAAGGAAATTCCCCTATGTGGAAGCCTTTTCCCTCCCTCACTCACATCCTGAACTATGCTTCTCCAATAGATCATTATCCTCAGCCTTCTGCTCCAGACCCTCTGATGTCACTCCCATCTCAGCAACTTGATTTCTCCCCTCCAATAACTAGATCAGAAACCCAAAGCTCCACCAGTTCTCAGACCATCGCCCCCTTTCTGAGGTAGCAGGTACATAGGTACCGCTCCACCGACTCATTCCTCTCATCTCCTGTCAGTGCCCTCACCGGGTCCCACCAGGTCCTCTTACCAGCTAACCCAATGCTCAAACGAGCTGAGGAGAGCCCTGAGACCCTTATCCAAGATGTAATATAATTGGCCTTTAAAGTTGCTTTGTCATCACTGAAAACAGGTTACTAAAATTTAAAGTCCCTCACAGGATTTTGGGATCCTCACTCCCGTCTTTCACTCTGCTCTACCTGATCTACTGCTCAAGTTTGCTGCTAGGAAATTCCCAATACCCTTTCGCATTATTCTTTTACATCTCTCTTTTCCCTCATTCTCAGATCCTCGGAGGTGCTCTCAGCCCCACCTTCCCCGTCTTTCCCCCTCTGTACCAAGCCCACAGAAAAGTCTTAAATGACCTTCTTCAGAAGTCTTCACCATGGCTGAGTTTTGAACTTTCAGCAAAACAGTCCCAATAAAGACTTTAATGTAGATAAACTTTCTCTTTCGTATTGCCCTGTTCTACTTGGCCACTGGCTAAAAATCTCAGTACTTCTAAGCTAGACAACCCCTAACTAGTTTTTCACAAAATATGTGAACAAGTCCTCGGGGCTTCACAGAGATGGCTACATTTCTAAGATAAAGAAATTACCAACCGGGCTCCATGGTAACAGCTGGCAGGGGGAAAATAAGAAATGGAAGAAAAAGCTCTCCTCCTCCCAGGTGTCCTTGAAAAGTTAACTTGCCCAGAACAGAAGGAAAAACAGAAACAAATACTGCTTTTTTAAACTTCTGAAGACTGTGAACTTCTGAGCCCCATCCCTTATATGTTGGGTACAAAATTCTGAAACTACCTAAACTTGAGTTTCATGGGATTAATTGATTACAATATAAGCAATGCCCTCTGAATCCAGTTTCAACCAAATAGGACTGTTTCCCTCTCTTGAGTGCTATCTTAGGTGCCTTGCTTTGTCAGTGCCTACAACAGCATAATTCTATATACTTAAACATCGTTTATGTTTTCATGAAATGATCAGGATATGTGATAAATTGTGTAATGGTGCAGATGTTTCCCAGAGTGCTCTATCATGATGCAGGTTCATTTGAAGATCAAATAGGGGGGGCATACAACCGGTTCCACTGGGAACATATATCCCTCACTTTAGCCATCCTATTAGGAATAGGAGTTGCTCCTCGGGTGGGCAGAGGAACCAGTGGCATTGTCCATGGGACACAAAAGATGACCCAATTAGAAGCAGCAATAGAGCAAAAGTAAGATATTAGAAAACTCCTTCAGGGCTTTGCATGAAACTTTAAACTCTCTCTCTGAAGTTGTTTTACAGAACAGTTGAGGGTTGGACCTCCTCTTCATTAGAGAAGGGGGGCTTTGTGCTGCATTGAGGGAAGAATGTTGTTTTTATGCTGACTATACTGGAGTCGTAATAAAATCTATGAGTAAATTTAAAAGACACCTTGAAGAGCATCAACAAATGAGAGAGGGCCCAAAAGGGTGGCTTGAGTCTTGGTTCACACAGTCCCCCTGGTTAACTACGTTTTTATCAAACCTGGCCGGTCCAATAATAATCCTCATATTATTGCTAACTATAAAACCCTGTTTGCTCAACCGTGTAATATCTTTTCTCCAGGCTCAAATTGGAGGAGTTAAACTTATGGTAATACCCCACTAGCAGACATTGAATGTGACACCCTCTAATGATCATTTGTATGATTAAAATTAGCCAGAAGAAGAAGTGGGGAATGAAATATTAATAAAATAGGTACTTGTCACATCTTGTTTTTCTGTATGCTTAACAGAACACTGTTGAAATCTTGAGAAATGTTTGCAAAATTTGTTCCCAGAATGTTCTATCCCCAGCTGCCAAATTGCAGAATGTACTCCCTCTCCCAGTTGCATGCAAACCGCCCACTCGCCCTGACCCATCAATACAATTCCCTCCCTTCTCTCTCCAGGGAAAGTATATAAGCTCTACTTCAGCTATTCTCAGGGCTATCTGCTCTATTCAGGTGAGCTCTGAACCCCAGCATTCTGGACACCCAATAAACCCTTTGATGTTGCATGAGATAGCCTGTTGGTAGTCTCCTCCTCTGAAGCTCGCACCACGTTTACTTGGATGATTGAATGTAGAAGAGAACATCCAGTCAAAAAGGGATAGTCTGTAGCATTAGGAAGATAGTCAGTAAGTTTAGGAAGAAGGGTGAGTATAAGATTTGGAACAAAAGTTTCTTAGCAATAGGATTTCGATTAGAGAGTGAATGTAAATGTCAGCACAAGTGAAGAGTCAGTCACAATGATGAAGTGGGGAAAATATGTAGGAAAGCATATATCAATAGAGACATTTCAAAATCAGGCAAAGTATAAAGTGTGTGATAGGATTAGACATTTTGAACAGGGTTGAGTTTAAATATATAATCTTAGGAAGAAACAAATATGTAGTCACAAATAGGATTGACATTTGAGAGCATTGGGCAAATTCCAGGTGGATGAATATTTTGAGAATAATCTTGTGAATAGTTGATTATAAATCCACATACATGAACATGAATGAATTTAGGGAGTGAATATAAGACACATATATTTCATATTTTGAAAAATCTGGAGAGTGTATATATATATATATATATATATATATATATATATATATATATACATATATATATATATATATACATATATATACATATACATAAAACAAACACACAGACAAAAAAGTAGCAATATATATGTCAATCAAAATTCATTATAAAATATATACCATCAACAGATCTAAAAATATTCATTTTACTGAACATGGATTTATGTATAATGCTGTTCAACTAGCAAGCTCACCCATAGGTTGAATATTCAGTTCCAACAGGTTTTAGTAGGAGTGATCTCTTCTACCAATTTGTATCTGCCAAGTCAGCCACCTCACAAGAATGTACGTGTGGTACCAGATAGGAATCTATATGTGCATATAAGAATACAGAGAAAGGGAGACATCAATTCACATATTTGTTAACCTTAAAGATACAAGGACAACTATTTCAACAAACAATTGACTAGATTTATAACTCCAACTCTGTATCATGCAAAAGGCAAGTCCATCTATACACCATGCCTACTCTGAACTGCTTGTATTTCTATTCTTTATGGGTTATTTTTCTCCATCATATTAGCATTAGTAGTCAGAGTCTGGTAGGGTATGGGTTAGAGTCAGGTATTCAGTATTTTGAATTGAAAATAGGACACTGAATCCAATGTGTATGCAAATATATGCTACGGAAAAATCTTCCCACTCTCCTCCAGAACAATGCCTTGACATTAGCTTCGCCCCAAGTAAGACCCAATTAGAGGAGAAGAGTTAGAAAATCTGTGAATACATATCTAGAATGGAAAATGCTCCAGATTTCACATCTTTGGAGGTGGTAGAGGAGTTTCCAAAAGTAAGAGACAGGGTAAACACTCCACAAACATGGAGCTCTGCTGGCCAAAAGACTTTTTGAGAATCTGCCTCTGAGGTTGGGCACTTGAAATATATGTTGTTGTCAGGAGCTTTAACTTTATTTGTAGTGAAACCATCAAAGCTGGATCTGCATCTATGTGACCTGGAGGAAATGATTACTTATTTTCAACTAAAAATGAGGCAGCAGTGATGAATTCTCTTTTTGTAGGTAAACATTGGCCACTGAGGGCTAAGGGTCTTCCCATGTGGACTGTGAAACCAATGGTCATCCTCCAATTTTCGTGGTGTTTCTTGCTGCTGCACTGGGAGTTTGGTATTTGCTTCATGAAATACAACGAGTTCAAATGGGACACAGTGCTGAAGGGAGTTCTGTCAGGTGTGGTTGGCAGGGTCTCCAGGAGAATGCACCAACCAGGGTTCTATCTCAAGTAGCTTGCCCCCTTGACAATAGCAACATGATACTGAACATTGCTCTGAAACCTCTCCATATAAAAATATGCCTTTACATATATGGGTGTGATGGTTGCACCATGTCAGTCACAGCCATTTGGAAGCCAATGGAAAATCCACATGACCCCACCACAGATGTTTTATCACACATTTGCATAACACAGCTCTAGGCCCACTACTTACCAGGCCCCAACTTACTGGCATCTCTGTTCTACACCATTTTCATGAAACCCAGTCAATCAAGGCCCTGTCTGGTATACTCATGATCATCAACAGGACATCAAAGGTCCTCCAGTGCCAGCTGGTCATCGGAATTTCTAAAATTTCATGGTAATTATCTAGCATTTTTTCACAGATGCATTTGGAGGCAATGTTGGTTTCAATTCATTCAGGAACCATTAAATGGTGAGGAAGCTAATTTCAGGGAAATCTCTGGAGCACTCTCACAGGCAAGTCTACCCAAAGAGTGGCCAAAAAGTCACATGAAGCCAGGCCCATTGAGGTCTACAAAGCGAGGTCCAAGTGTGTTTTGAATCTCAATTATGCCTGCCAAGTCTTTCAGAATAAAATCATGTAATATCCTGGCTGTGATTCCCAGTGTTCTGTGGAAAGCCACTCTGGGCCTTGATCCCAGGTTCCAATGGCAACTCTCATTCCTGGCCTCCTAAAATCCCAACACAATTCATGTCAATACTTCTCTGAGGTCAGTTCCAGAACTCAGTCTCTAAGGGGAATCACAGCAGAATTCAAGCCCAGGTTTACCCAGTCATCTCTTCCAACTGCCACACAAATTACCACAATTATAACCAAAACACTCCTACATGGCCCTCATCTTCTACCATAAAGATACTCATCATAACATCTGGATGGAGGTTTTCCTGAGAGGCACATCCCAAGACAGTGTCCAAAATAAGCTCCCTTGCCCCTCATTTGCCGAATGTCAGGGTGGCTTGGACACCCTTCCTGTGAACCAGGAGTGATCAAATAGGCCTGCCCTTAATACTGCTTCGCTTCTCCAATTTGACGGTCTCTGACTGTGGGGTCTAGATTCTTTTTGTGAATTGGAGTCATAAGAAAAGCCAAGCCCCTCTGCAGAGATTTGAAGAACTCATTTCACCCAAAGAATCCCTATTCTGACATGATGGATTTCAGAAACCTAACAAAGGAAGGCAATATAATTCATGCACATTGATTGAAAGTTTTTCCATTTTGGTTTAGATGCACATATGGGATCTTTCTTTACATCCATCAGGTGCTGAGAATCTAAGTCACAGCCGAAAACAGGGCAAAGGGCCTGAATCAGACACATCCTTTTCCAATGAAATTAAGCAAAGAGCCAGAGGTGATGCACATTGATTTCCATTTGAAAACTGTTTTCTTCAGGCTTAACAAAGGGGTTGCATGAGACAAAGACCTTCCTGATATTCAGGGCAACAGAACAATAGGTAAGCAAAAGGCCCAAAGCAGGGTATCTCCACTGAGACTTTCCTGGTCACACTGATATCTGAGTTTTCTGAGATGCTGGCCATTCCATTCAGGTATCCAGTACATGGCCATGTCAAAGACCTTGGATTTGGTACATATCTTGGACACATAACCATGAGCCTATTCTAGAGAGTGGCCAGAATTCAGGAAGAAAACAGGGACTTAGGAAGGTATTAGGTGTTGCCCGTGCATAAGGCAAGCCACACTCCATTCATAAAATGGGCAGGATGAATGCTGGGAAGCTTTATACTAGACATGACACATCCATTGCTGCATTCTCTTTTCTCATGTCTACTACCACAGGCACAGTGGGATACACAGACATGGAAACACTCACCTCTTCAAATGACTTACCGGAAACAGTTCACTCCAAAACAAACAAACCGCCATTCCTACCTATTTTCAGAACATGAGACAAACCACAAACCCACACCCACTCCCAAAAAGGCACCTCCTTCCCCATAGGTGTATGACAAACCAGAGTGTCCTCTGACTGGTGGCCATACTCTGTTCTTCTGAAATGGCCTGTCCTCTCTCAGATCTGTTTTCCTTGGCCAACTCTGTAAAGTTGTAAGGAAAAAGTGGAGAGCCACTACCTGCTTTCTCAGGAAAGCTCCCTATTCAGAGCTCTCCAGGCATTTGGTAATCCCACTTCAGTAGGTACCAAGAATGACTGACTCTATCTTTGGTAAATCCAAACAAGTGAGCCCACTGGGACTGGGCCTGGGACTGCCTCTGGGTGCCTGGCTCCTTGGATACAAAGTTCAGAGAGTTATATCACCAAGGAAATGAGGTATGTCACATTCTTTGGAACTGAATGAGGTCACTGCCTTGGCAAATGTATATCTTATGATGTTCAAAAACTGAAGAAATAATAATGTACCAGTGTCGAATACAAATGAATGACAAATTACATATCATGTCCCATAGGAGTCTACTTGCATTGATGTTAGACTGGGTCAGTTACTGTAGAATAATAAGGATTTGTATGCACCATTCACTGAAGTTAGTTTTCAGTACTAGGAAACAAATATGTATTTCAGGTGGATGAATATTTCTGATTGTAATCTTGTGAAAAGTGGATTATAAATCCACATACATGAACATGAATGAATTTAGAGAGTGTATATTAGACACATATATTTCATATTTTGAAAAATTTGGAGAGTATATCTATATCTATATCTATATCTATATCTATATCCATATCTATATATATATACACACACACACACAAACACACACACACAACACTCACAGACATTAAAAAGTACCAATATAAATGCCAATCGAATTCATCAGTAAATATATATCATCCACAAATGCAAAAATATTTATTTTACTGAACATGAGTTAATGTATAATGTTGTTCTACTAGGACGCTCTCCTATAGGTTGAATTTTCATTTCCAACAGCATTTAGGAGGAGTGAACTCTTCTCACAATTTGTATCGGCCAAGGCAGCCACCGCACAAAAATGTATGTGTGATACCTGGTAGGATTCTATATATGCATATAAATATACATGTGTGAATAGGCTACAGAAAAGGGAAACAAGAATTCACATATTTGTTAAGTTTAAAAACACATGGAGAATATTTCAATTAAAATTTGACTAGATTTATAACTCCTACCTTATATAATGCAAATGTCAAGTCCAACAATACAACATGTCTCCTCTGAAGTGCTTGTATTTCTATTGTGTTGGGTATATTTTCTCCATTATATTAGGATGAATAGTCTGAGTCTACTAGGTACGGGTTAGTGTCAGGGATTCAGTATTTCGAATGGAAAATTGGAAAATGAATCCAATGTGTATGTAAATATATGCTGCACAAATATCCTCCCGCTCTCATCCAGAACAATGCCTTGACATTACCTTCACCACAAGTAAGACACAATTAGAGGAGAAGAGTTACAAAATCAGTGAATACATATCTGGAATGGAAAATGCTCAGGAGTTCACAACCTTGGAGGTGGTAGAGCAGTTTCCAAAACTAAGGGACAGGGTAAACACTCCAAAAACATGGAGCTCTGCTGGCCTAAAAACTTTTTGAGAAACTGCCACTGAGTTTTGCACTTGAAATATATGTTGTTTTCAGGAGATTTGGCTTCCTTTGTAGTGAGACCATCAAAGCAGGGTCTGCATCTATGTGACCTGGAGGACATGGTTTCTTATTTCCAAAGAACTAGATAAAGCAGTGCTGAATCATCTCTTTGAAGGTAAACTGAGGCCACTGGGGACTATGTGTCTCCCCGTGTGGACTGTGAAGCCATTTGGTCCTCTTCCACTTTTTGTGGAGTTTTTTGCTGCTGCACTGTGAGTTTGGTATTTGTTTCATGAAATACTAGGAGCTAAACTGGGACACAGTGCTGGAGGGAGTTCTGTCACGTGTGGTGGGTCAGGGTCTGCAAGAGAATGCACCAACTAGGCTCCTATCTCTCACAGCTTGCCCCATTGCCCCCTTGTCCATATCAACCTGATTCTTAATTTTCCTCTGAAAACTCTCCATATAACAATATGCCTTTACATATAAGGGTCTGCTGGCTGCACCATGTCAGTTACAAGCCATTTGGAATCCAATGGTATATCCACATGGCCCTACCACGGATGTTTTATCAAACACCTCCCCACCACTGCTCTAGACCCACTACTCAGCAGGCTCCAACTTACTGGCATCTCTGTTCTACACCATTTTCATGAAACTCAGTAAGTCAAGGCACTGTCTGGTATAAGCATGATCAGCAACAGGACATCCAATGTTTCTCCAGTGCCACCTGGACATAGGAATTTCAAAAATTTCATGGTATTTATCTAGCCATTTTTCAAGCATGAAGTTGGAGGCACTGTGGATTTCAGTTCATTCAGCAAACATTAAATGGTGAGGAAGCTCATTTCAATGAAATCTCTGGAGAACTCTCACAGGCACGGCTTCCCAAAGAGTGGACAAACGGTCACATTAGGCCAGGCCCATTGAGGTCTACAATGTGAGGTCCATGTGTGTTTTGACTCTCAACTATGGCTGCCATTTCTTTAAGAATAAAATCATGTGATATCCTTGCTGAGATTTCCAGTCCTCTGTTGAAATCCACCCGGGGCCTAGGTCTCAGTTTCCAAGAGCGACTTTCATGCGTGGCCTCTTAAAATCCCAACAAAATTCATTGCAATGCTTCTCTGAGTTCATTTCCAAAACCCAGTCTCTAAGGGGAATCACACCAGAGTTCAACCCCACGTGTACCCAGTCATTTTTTCCAATGCCACACAAATGACCAAAATCAAAACCAAAACACTCCCACATGGCCCTCATCTTATTCCATATAGTCAATCATCTTAACCTCTGGCTGGAGGTTTCCATGAGGGGCGCAGCCCAAGACAGTGTCCAAAATCAGCTCCTTTGCCCCTTATTTGCCAAAAGTCAGGGTAGCCTGGACACCGTTTCTGTGAACCAGGAGTGAACAAATAAGCCTGCCTTTAATACTTCTTTGTTTCTCCAATTTCAGGCCTACTGATTTTAGGTATCAATTCTTTAGGTGATTTAGAGTCATGCGAAAACACAAGCACCTCTGCAGGGCTTTGAAGAACTCATTTGACCCAAAGAATCCCTATTGTCATTTGATGGAGTGCAGGAACCTAACAGAGGAAGGCAAGAGACTTCATCCACAATGAATGATATTTTTTGCCATTTTGGTTTTGGAAGCTCACATGGGATCATTCTTAAGATCCATCAGGTGCTGAGAATCTAAGTCACAGCCACACACAGGTCCAAAGGCTGATAAAGACACATCTCTTTCCAAAGCAATTAAGCAAAGAGCCACAGGTGAGGCCCATTCATTTCCATTTGAAAACTGTTTTCTTCAGGCTTCACAAAGGGGTGGCCTGAGGCAAAGACCTTCCTGACATTCAGTGCAACACAACAATAAGTAAGCAAAAGGCCCAAAGCAGGGTTTCTGCACTGAGATTTTTTTGGTCACACTGATATTTGAGTTTTCTGAGATGCTCGCCATTCTCTTCAGGTATCCAGTACATGGCCATGTCACAGAGCTTGGCGGTGGTACATTTTTTGGACACAAATCCATGAGCCTATTCTGGAGAGTGGCCAGAATTCAGGAAGAAAACAACAACTTAGAAAGATAGCAGGTGTTGCACATCGATAAGACAAGCTGCAGTCCATTCATATATTGGGCAGGATGAATTATGGGAAGATTTATACTAGACAGGACACATCCATTAATGCATTCTCTTTTCTAATGTCTACAACAACAGACACAGTGGGATACACAGAAACAGAAACCCTCGCCATGTCAAATGACTTACTAGAAACTGTCCACTCCAAACCAAACAAACCGCCTTTCCTATCTATTCTCAGAACATGAGACAAAACAACAACCCACACCCACTCCCACAAAGGCACCTCCTTCCCCCAAGTAGGTCTGTGACTATCCGGAGTGTCCTCTGACTGGTGGGCCATACTATGTTCCCCCAAAATGGCCTGTTTTCTCTCAGACCTTCTTTCCTTGACCAACTCTGTGAAGATGTCAGGAAAAAGTGGTTAGCCACTACCTGTTTTCTCAGGAAAGGTCCATCTTCAGAGCTCTCCTGGCATTTGGCCATCCTCACATCATTAGGTACCAAGAAAACTGACTCTGTCCTTGGTAAATCCAAACAAGTGAGCCCACTGGGACTGGGACTGGGACTGCCTCTGGGTGCCTGGCTTCTTGGATACCAAGTTCAGAGAGTTCCATCACCAAGGAAATGAGGTATGTCACATTCTTTGGAACTGAATGAGGTCACTGCCTTGGCAACCACTTTGTCCTAACAGTTGCTTCCAAGGGTAACATAAGATGGAGGTTGCCCCTACTTCCTGTGACACTTTCATAAGGTAGAATGTATATCAACCATTTGCACCCGGGAACAGCTCTCCACTCAGGCCTGGTTTGGTCCATCTTCTCTACAATAAGAAGAGAGAGATTCAGATTCAGACACATCCCTTCATCCTGACCAGATTGTTTGCCATGGAAGATGACTTTTGCTCTCTCAGGTGCTTCATACCTGCCTACAACTTCTCCAGGTATCATTTGTGCATGGACATTTGAGGTTCTCATCAAGTGGAAGGTCCCCAACTTTCCTGTATTGTAAGAACTACTCTGACAGCTCTTTTGTCCATTTTGGTTTGGGATGCACACATGGGATTTTTCTTTAGACCCATCATGTGCTGTGAATCTAAGCCACAGCCTCACATAGGGCTGAGAGGCTGATTCAGAAACATCCATTTCCAAAGCAATTAAGCAAAGAGGCACAGGTAATGACCATTCTTTTCCATTTGAAAACTATTTTCTGCAGGCTTCACAAAGTGTGGCCTGAGGCAAAGACCTTCCTGACATTCAGGGCAACAGAATAGGTAAGCAAAAGGCCCAAAGCAGGGTTTCTCCACTGAGACTTTCTTGGGCATACTGATATCTGAGTTTTCTGAGATACTCGCCATTCCCATCAGCTATCCAGTACATGGCCATGTCACAGAGATGGAGGTGGTACATATCTTGGACACAAAATCATGAGCGTATTCTGGAGAGTGTCCAGAATTCAGGAAGAAAACAGGAATTTAGAAAGATGGCAGGAATTGCCCATCCATACGGCAACCTGCAGTCCATTCATAAATTGCACAGGATGAATGCTTTGAAGCTTTCTCGTAGACAGGACACATCCATTGATGCATTCTCTTTTCTAATGTCTACAATCACTGACACAGTATGATATATAGACACAGAAACACTCACCTTGTCAAAGGACTTACTAGACACAGTCCACTCCAAAACAAACAAACCAGCTTTCCTAACTATTCTCAGAACATGAGACAAAACCACAAACTCACACTCACACCCAAAAAGTCACCTCCTTTCCCCAAGTAGGTCTGTGACTATCCGGAGTGTCCTCTGACTTGTGGGCCATACTATGTTCCCCCAAAATGGCGTGTCCTGTCTCCAATCTGGTCTCTTTGGCCAACTCTGTGAAGTTGTCAGGAGCCCATGGTGAGAAACTACCTGCTTTCTCTGGAAAGGCCAGTCTTCATAGTTTCCAGGCATTTGGCTGTCCTCACATCAGTAGGTACAAAGAAAGAGTGACTCTGTCTTGTTAAATCCAAACAAGTTAGCCCACTGGGACATGGAGTGGGTTTGACTCTGTGTGCCTGGTTTCCTGGATCCCAAGATCACAGACTTTCATTACCAAAACTGTAAGGTGATGTCACTTTCTTCAAGATCTGAATGAAGTCACTGCCTTGGAAACCACTTTGTTTTAACAGTTGCTTACATGGTTCCCAAAAGATGGAGGCTGCCTCTACTTGCTGTGACTCATTCATATGTTAGAATGGTATATCAACCATAGGCACCGGGGAACAGCTCTCCACACAGGCATGGTTTGGTCCATCTTCTCTACATTAGGAAGAGAGAGGCTAATTCAGACACATCCCATCAACCTGACCAGGTTGTTTGCCATGGAAGATGACTTTTGCTCTCTCATGTCCTTCATAGATGCCTACATCTTCTCCAAGGATCATTTCAGCATGGAACTTTTAGGTTTTCAGCAGCTGGAAGATCGCCTATATTCCTGTATTGTAAGACCAACTCTGTCCCTGCTCTTCTGTAAAATTAGATTGAGGGAAAAGTGTATGGTTAGGGTTAATAACATGTTCAATTTGGGTTAGGAATCATTCTCTGGAATGAATATTTGTATTAGGAACCTGCGATATTTATAAGAATATATAGGTGAAATATAAGTATGAAAACAGAAATCTAGGTAAGTTTTGAAGCCCAGAAGGGCATTGGGCCCTTGATTGGGATACTTAGCATTGATTTATGTCCTGCACAGTTGTCTCAGTTAAATCAATATACTATGGCATAGGACCTTCTAATTTGGATGATTGAATGTGGAAGAGAACATCCAGTCAAAAAGGGATATTCGGTAGGATTAGGAAAATAGTCGGTGGGTTTAGATAAAAGAGTGAGTATAGGATTTGGACCAAAAGTTCTTTAGCAATAGGGTTTCAGGTAGAGAGTGAATGTAAATGTCAGCACATGTGAAGAGTCAGTCACAATGATGAACTGGGTAAAATATGTAGGAAAGCAATATTTTGAAGACGTATAAATTAATTGAGGGTACAAATAGGTGTACCTTGTGCCTATGAATATAGAGATAATGCATGAATAGACCATACTGTGAATAAATAATATAACTGGTTCGAACTTTAAATAATGGATTGAATTGATTTCTGAAAATATAGAGGAAACCTAATATTGATATACAATCATCCATTCCAAACAGTTATGCATCTAATGGTGATATTAGATTTATGGTTTATCATGAAAAGTGTGTGAGTTTTGCTTCAAAACTGATTATGAAATTAAAAAAAAATGTGTTTGCAGAGAAGTCTCATGAAAAGACCAGTCAAGAAACCGGGAGGAATACATGTGTTCTGAAGCAGGAAATGATTAAAAGTGAAAAAATACCTATAAAGTTGTGAACTTGTGGATGAAATATATATCCTATGATGTGCAAAAACTGCAGAAATATTAATGTAGCAGTGTTGAATATAAATGAACGTCAAAATACACATCATGTCCCATAGGAATCTACTTGCATTGATGTTAAACTGGGTCAGATACTGTAGAATTATTAGGATTTGTATGCACCATTCACAGAAGTGAGTTGTCAGTACAAGGAAACAAATATGTATTTCAGGTGGATGAATATTTCCAATAATAATCTTGAGAAAAGTTGATTATATTTCCTCATGCATACATGAAAGAATGTATGAATGTAGAGAGTGTATATAAGACACATATATTTCATGTTTTGATAAATCAGGAGAGTATATATATATATATATATATATATATATATATATATATATACCAAAAAAACACACAGAGAAACATAAAAAAGTAGCAATATATGCCAAATGAAATTTATAATGAAATATATAACATCTACTGATGCAAAAATATATACTTTACTGAACATGGAATTATGTATAATGTTGTTGTACTAGGTAGCTCACCCATAGGTTGAATTTTTAGTTCCAACAGCGTTTAAGAGGGGTAGTCTCTTCACACAATTTATATCTGCCGAGTCAGCAACCTCACAAAAATGTACGTGTGATACCAGGTAGGATTCAATATGTACATATAAAAATACATGTGCTGTATAGGCTACAGACAAAGGGAGGCAGGGATTCACATATTTGTTAATTTTAAAAACACATGAAAAACTATTCCAAATAAAAATTCACTAGATTTATAACACCTACCATTTATTATGCAAAAGAAAATTTCAAAAATACACCATGCCTCCTCTGACCTGCTTGTATTTCTGTTCTACTTGGGTTATTTTTCTCCATCATATTAGGATTAGTAGTCAGAGTCTAGTAGGGTATGTGTTAGTGTCAGGGATTCAGTATTTTGAATGGAAAATAGGAAAAAGAATCCAATGTCTATCAAATATGTGCTACACAAAATATTTTCCCTCTCTCATCCAGAACAATGCCTTGACATTACCTTCGCCCCAAGTAAGACACAATTAGTGGAGAAGAGTTATAAAATCTGTGAATATATAACAGGAATGGAAAATGCTCATGAGTTCACAACCTTGGATGTGGTAGAGAAGTTTCCATAAGTAAGGGACAGGTTAAAAACTCCACAAACATGGAGCTCTGCTGGCCTAAAGGACTTCTTGATAAACTGCCTCTGAGGTTGGGCACTTGAAATATATGTTGTTTTCAGGAGCTTTAGCTTCCTTTGTCGTGAGACCATCAAAGCTGGGTCTGATTCTATGTGACCTGGAGGACATGGTTTCTTATTTTCTAATGAACATGAGGCAGCAGTGGTGAATTCTCTCTTTTAAGTAAAATGTGACCAGTGCGTGCTAAGTCTCTCCCCATCTGGGCTGTGAAGCCATTTGGTCATCCTCCACTTTTTCATGGTTTTTCTTTCTCCTGCATTGGGAGTTTGGTATTTGCTTCACGAAATACAAGGAGTTCAAAAGGGACACAGTGCTGGATGGAGTTCTGCCACATGTGGTGGGTCAGGGTCTGCAGGAGAATGCACCAACCAGGCTTCTATACCACATATCTTTTTCCCTTGTCTATTGCAACCTGATTCTTAACATTGCCATGAAACCTCTCCATATAACAAGACGCCCTTACATATTAGTGTCTGCTGACCTCACCATGTCTGTCACAAGCCATTTGGAAGCCAATGGCAAATCCATATGGCCACATCAGAGATGTATTATGACACACATACACACCACTGCTCTATGCACACTACTCAGCAGGCACCAACTTACTGGCATGTCTGTTCTAGATCATTTTCATGAAACACAGTCAATCAAGGCACTGTCTAGTATACTCATGATAAACAACAGGACATCCAAAGGTTCTCCAGAGACATGTTGTATAGTTGGACTTGACATTTGCATTATATAAGGTAGGAGTTATAAATCTAGTCAAATTTTAATTGAAATATTCTCCATGTGTTTTTAAACTTAACAAATATGTGAATTCTTGTTTCCCTTTTCTGTAGCCTATTCACACATGTATATTTATATGCATATATAGAATCCTACCAGGTATCACACGTACATTTTTGTGAGGTGGCTGTCTTGGCAGATACAAATTGTGAGAAGAGTTCACTCCTCCTAAATGCTGTTGGAAATGAAAATTCAACCTATAGGAGAGCGTCCTAGTAGAACAACATTATACATTAACTCATGTTCAGTAAAATAAATATTTTTGAATTTGTGGATGATACATATTTACTGATGAATTTCGATTGGCATTTATATTGGTATTTTTAATGTCTGTGAGTTGTGTGTGTGTGTGTGTGTGTGTGTGTGTATAGATATAGATATAGATATAGATATACTCTCCAAATTTTTCAAAATATGAAATATATGCGTCTAATATACACTCTCTAAATTCATTCATGTTCATGTATGTGGATTTATAATCCACTTTTCACAAGATTATAATCAGAAATATTCATCCACCTGAAATACATATTTGTTTCCTGAAAACTAACTTCAGTGAATGGTGCATACAAATCCTAATTATTCTACACTAACTGACCCAGTCTAACATCAATGCAAGTAGACTCCTATGGGACATGATATGTAATTTGTCATTCATTTTTATTCGACACTGGTACATTATTGTTTCTTCAGTTTTTGCACATCACAGGATATACATTTCATCCACAAGTTCACAAATTAATAAGCATTTGTTTCAACTTTCACCACTTCTTGCTTCAGAACACATGTATTGTCAGGGTTTCTTGACTGGTCTTTTCATGAGAGACTTCTTTCCAAACACATTATTTTGAATTTCCATAATCATTTTGATGCAAAACTCACACACTCTTCATGATAAACCAAAACACAAATATTTCCATTACATATATACCTGGTTGGAATGAATGATTGTTTATCAATATACGATTTCCTTTAATTTTTCAGATATCAGTTCTATTCATTATTTAAAGTTCAAAAAAGTTATATTATTTATTCACAGTATGGTCTATTCATGCTTTTTCTCTATGTTCCTAGAAACAGGGTACACCTCTTTGTACCCCTGATTCTCATTTTACATCTTCAATATATTGCTCCCAGAAATGGTGAAAGAAATACTCATGTCATCTCATTATCACAGTAATATTCTGGACAAAAAAATGGAAAGGTCACACTTATGATTGTACCAAAGCCTAAATGGAAAGTGAACATGGATTTCTAAAAACATCCATGTCCAGGTTGCCTAATGCTGTCAATTGTCAATCCTATTGGTGACTACATATTTGTTTTTTTCCTAATTTATATATTCAAACTCAACCCTGTTGAAAATGTCTAATTCTATCACTCACTTTATACTTTGCCTGATTTCGTAATGTTTCTATTGATATCTGCTTTTCTACATATTTTCCCCAGTTCAACATAGTGACTGACTCTTCATATGTGCTGACATTTACATTCACTCAACAACCGAAAGTCTATTGCTAAAGAACTTTTGGTCCAAATCCTATACTCACTCTTCTTCCTAAACCTACCGACTATCTTCCTAATCCTACTGAATATCCCTTTTTGACTGGATGTTCTCTTCTAAATTCAATCATCCAATGTACAAGGTCCTATGCCATTGTATATCGAATTATCTGAGGCATCTTTGCAGAACATCATTCAAAGCTAAGTATCCCAATCCAGGGCAAAACCCTTCTGGGCTTCAAATCATACCTAGATTTCTGTTTTCCTACTTATATTTCACCTCTATATTCTTGTAAATATTGCAGGTTCCCAATACCATTATTCATCACACAGAATCATTCGTAACCCAAATCAAACCTGTTTTTAACCAGAAGTATACACTGTTCCCTCAATCATTTTACAGAATAGCAGGGACAAAGTGGTTCTTACAATACAGGAAAGTTGGGGACCTTCCACCTGATGAGAACCTCAAATGTCCATGCACAAATGATACCTGGAGAAGTTGAAGGCAGGTATGAAGCACCTGAGAGAGCAAAAGTCATCTTCCATGGCAAACAACCTGGTCAGGATGAAGGGATGTGTCTGAATCTGAATCTCTTTCTTCTTTTTGTAGAGAAGATGGACCAAACCAGGCCTGAGTGGAGAGTTGTTCCCGGGTGCCAATGGTGATATACATTCTACCTTATGAAAGTGTCACAGGAAGCGTGGGCAACCTCCATTTTATGTTACCCTTTGAAGCAACTGTTAGGACAAAGTGGTTGCCAAGGCAGTGACCTCATTCAGTTCCAAAGAATGTGACATACCTCATTTCCTTGGTGATGGAACTCTCTGAACTTGGTATCCAAGAAGCCAGGCACCCAGAGGCAGTCCCAGTCCCAGTCCCAGTGGGCTCACTTGTTTGGATTTACCAAGGACAGAGTCAGTTTTCTTGGTACCTAATGATGTGAGGATGGCCAAATACCAGGAGAGCTCTGAAGATGGACCTTTCCTGAGAAAACAGGTAGTGGCTAACCACTTTTTCCTGACATCTTCACAGAGTTGGTCAAGGAAACAAGATCTGAGAGAAGACAGGCCATTTCGGGGGAACATAGTATGGCCCACCAGTCAGAGGACACTCCGGATAGTCACAGACCTACTTGGGGGAAGGAGGTGCCTTTGTGGGAGTGGGTGTGGGTTTGTTGTTTTGTCTCATGTTCTGAGAATAGATAGGAAAGGCGGTTTGTTTGGTTTGGAGTGGACAGTTTCTAGTAAGTCATTTGACATGGCGAGTGTTTCTGTTTCTGTGTATCCCACTGTTTCCGTTGTTGTAGACATTAGAAAAGAGAATGCATTAATGGATGTGCCCTGTCTAGTATAAATCATCCCATAATTCATCCTGCCCAATATATGAATGGACTGCAGCTTGTCTTATCGATGTGCAACACCTGCTATCTTTCTAAGTTGTTGTTTTCTTCCTGAATTCTGGCCACTCTCCGAAATAGGCTCATGGATTTGTGTCCAAAATATGTACCACCTCCAAGCTCTGTGACATGGCCATGTCCTGGATAGCTGAAGAGAATGGCGAGCATCTCAGAAAACCCAGATATCAGTATGACCAGGAAAGTCTCAGTGCAGAAACCCTGCTTTGGGCCTTTGCTTACTTATTGTTGTGTTGCACTGAATGTCAGGAAGGTCTTTGCCTCAGGCCACCCCTTTGTGAAGCCTGAAGAAAACAGTTTTCAAATGGAAATGAATGGGCCTCACCTGTGGCTCTTTGCTTAATTGCTTTGGAAAGGGATGTGTCTTTATCAGCCTCTTGGGCCTGTGTGTGGCTGTGACTTAGATTCTCAGCACCTGATGGATCTTAAGAATGATCCCATGTGAGCTTCCAAAACCAAAATGGAAAAAAATTTCATTCATTGTGGATGAAGTCTCTTGCCTTCCTCTGTTAGGTTCCTGCACTCCATCAAATGACAATAGGGATTCTTTGGGTCAAATGAGTTCTTCAAAGCCCTGCAGGGGTGCTTGTGTTTTCGCATGACTCTAAATCACCTAAAGAATCGATACCTAAAATCAGTAGGCCTCAAATTGGAGAAACACAGAAGTATTAAGGGCAGGCTTATTTGTTCACTCCTGGTTCACAGAAACGGTGTCCAGGCTACCCTGACTTTAGACAAACGAGGGGCAAACGAGCTGATTTTGGACACTGTCTTGGGCTGCGCCCCTCATGGAAACCTCCAGCCAGAGGTTAAGATGATTGACTATATGAAATAAGATGAGGGCCATGTGGGAGTGTTTTGGTTTTAATTTTGGTCATTTGTGTGGCATTGGAAAAAATGACTGGGTCCACGTGGGCTTGAACTCTGGTGTGATTCCCCTTAAACACTGGGTTTTGGAACTGAACTCAGAGAAGCATTGCCATGAATTTTGTTGGGATTTTAAGAGGCCATGCATGAAAGTCGCTCTTGGAAACTGAGACCTAGGCCCCGGGTGGATTTCCACAGAGGCCTGGGAATCTCAGCAAGGATATCACATGATTTTATTCTTAATGAAATGGCAGCCATAGTTGAGAGTCAAAACACACATGGACCTCACATTGTAGACCTCAATGGGCCTGGCCTAATGTGACCTTTTGTCCACTCTTTGGGAAGCCATGCCTGTGAGAGTTCTCCAGAGATTTCATTGAAATGATCTTCCTCACCATTTAATGTTTGCTGAATGAACTGAAACCCACAGTGCCTCCAACTTCATGCTTGAAAAATGGCTAGATAAATACCATGAAATTTTTGAAATTCCTATGACCAGGTGGAACTGGAGAAACATTGGATGTCCTGTTGCTGATCATGAGTATACCAGACAGTGCCTTGATTTACTGAGTTTCATGAAAATGGTGTAGAACAGAGATGCCAGAAATTTGGAGCCTGCTGAGTAGTGGGTCTAGAGCAGTGGTGGGGAGGTGTTTGATAAAACATCCGTGGTAGGGCCATGTGGATCTACCATTGGATTCCAAATGGCTTGTAACTGACATGGTGCAGCCAACAGACCCTTATATGTAAAGGCATCTTGTTATATGGAGAGTTTTCAGAGGAAAATTAAGAATCAGGTTGATATGGACAAGGGGGCAATGGGGCAAGCTGTGAGAGATAGGAGCCTAGTTGGTGCATTCTCTTGCAGACCCTGACCCACCACACGTGACAGAACTCCCTCCAGCACTGTGTCCCAGTTTAGCTCCTAGTATTTCGTGAAACAAATACCAAACTCACAGTGCAGCAGCAAAAACACCACAAAAAGTGGAAGAGGACCAAATGGCTTCACAGTCCACACGGGGAGACACTTAGTCCCCAGTGGCCTCAGTTTACCTACAAAGAGAGGATTCAGCACTGCTTCATCTTGTTCATTGGAAAATAAGAAACCATGTCCTCCAGGTCACATAGATGCAGACCCAGCTTTGATGTTCTCACTACAGAGGAAGCCAAATCTCCTGAAAACAACATATATTTCAAGTGTGGAAGCTCAGAGGCAGTTTCTCAAAAAGTTTTTAGGCCAGCAGAGCTCCATGTTTGTGGAGGGTTTACCCTGTCCCTTAGTTTTGGAAACTCCTCTACCACCTCCAAGGTTGTGAACTCCTGAGCATTTTCCATTCCAGATATGTATTCACTGATTTTGTAACTCTTCTCCTCTAATTGTGTCTTACTTGGGGTTAAGGTAATGTCAAGGCATTGTTCTGGATGAGAGCGGGAGGATATTTGTGCAGCATATATTTACATACCCATTGGATTCATTTTCCAATTTTCCATTCGAAATACTGAATCCCTGACACTAACCCATACCTAGTAGACTCAGACTATTCATCCTAATATAATGGAGAAAATTAACCCAACACATTAGAAATACAAGTACTTCAGAGGAGACATGTTGTATAGTTGGACTTGACATTTGCATTATATAAGGTAGGAGTTATAAATCTAGTCAAATTTATTTGAAATATTCTCCATGTGTTTTAAACTTAACAAATATGTGAATTCTTGTTTCCTTTTTCTGTAGTCTCTTCACACACGTATATTTATACGCATATATAGAATCCTACCAGGTATCACACCTACATTTTTGTGAGGTGGCTGTCTTGGCAGATACAAATTTTGAGAAGAGTTCACTCCTCCTAAATGCTGTTGGAAATGATAATTCAACTTATAGGAGAGCGTCCTAGTAGAACAACATTATACATTAACTCATGTTCAGTAAAATAAATATTTTTGCATTTGTGGATGATACATATTTACTGATGAATTTCGATTGGCATTTATATTGGTACTTTTTAATGTCTGTGAGTTGTGTGTGTGTGTGTGTGTGTGTGTGTGTGTGTGTATAGATATAGATATAGATATAAATATACTCTCCAAATTTTTCAAAATATGAAATATATTTGTCTAATATACACTCTCTAAATTCATTCATGTTCATGTATGTGGATTTATAATCCACTTTTCACAAGATGATAATCAGAAATATTCATCCACCTGAAATACATATTTGTTTCCTAGTACTGAAAACTAACTTCAGTGAATGGTGCATACAAATCCTAATTATTCTACAGTAACTGACCCAGTCTAACATCAATGCAAGTAGACTCCTATGGGACATGATATGTAATTTGTCATCCATTTGTATTCGACACTGGTACATTATTGTTTCATCAGTTTTTGCACATCACAGGATATACATTTCATCCACAAGTTCACAAATTAATAAGCATTTGTTTCAATTTTCACCACTTCTTGCTTCAGAACACATGTATTGTCAGGGTTTCTTGACTGATCTTTTCGTGAGACTTCTTTCCAAACACATTATTTTGAATTTCCATAATCATTTTGAAGCAAAACTCACACACTCTTCATGATAAACCAAAACACAAATATTTCCATTACATATATACCTGGTTGGAATGAATGATTGTATATCAATATACGATTTCCTTTAATTTTTCAGATATCAGTTCAATTCATTATTTAAAGTTCAAAAAAGTTATATTTTTTTATTCACTGTATGGTCTATTCATGCTTTTTCTCTATGTTCCTAGAAACAGGGTACACCTCTTTGTACCCCCGATTCTCATTTTACATCTTCAATATATTGCTCCCAGAAATGGTGAAAGAAATACTCATGTCACCACATTATCACAGTAATATTCTGGACAAAAAATGGAAAGGTCACACTTATGATTGTACCAAAGCCTAAATGGAAAGTGAACATGGATTTCTAAAAACATCCATGTCCAGGTTGCCTAATGCTGTCAATTGTCAATCCTATTGGTGACTACATATTTGTTTTTTTCCTAATTTATATATTCAAACTCAACCCTGTTGAAAATGTCTAATTCTATCACTCACTTTATACTTTGCCTGATTTCGTAATGTTTCTATTGATATCTGCTTTTCTACATATTTTCCCCAGTTCAACATAGTGACTGACTCTTCATATGTGCTGACATTTTCATTCACTCAACAACCGAAAGTCTATTGCTAAAGAACTTTTGGTCCAAATCCTATACTCACTCTTCTTCCTAAACCTACCGACTATCTTCCTAATCCTACTGAATATCCCTTTTTGACTGAATGTTCTCTTCTAAATTCAATCATCCAATGTACAAGGTCTTATGCCATTGTATATCGAATTATCTGAGGCATCTTTGCAGAACATTATTCAAAGCTAAGTATCCCAATCAAGGGCAAAACCCTTCTGGGCTTCGAATCATACCTAGATTTCTGTTTTCCTACTTATATTTCACCTCTATATTCTTGTAAATATTGCAGGTTCCCAATACCATTATTCATCACACAGAATCACTCGTAATCCAAATCAAACCTGTTTTTAACCCCAAGTATACACTGTTCCCTCAATCATTTTACAGAAGAGCAGGGACGGAGTGGTTCTTACAATACAGGAAAGTTGGGGACCTTCCATCTGATGAGAACCTCAAATGTCCATGCACAAATGATACCTGGAGAAGTTGTAGGCAGGTATGAAGCACCTGAGAGAGCAAAAGTCATCTTCCATGGCAAACAACCTGGTCAGGATGAAGGGATGTGTCTGAATCTGCCTCTCTCTCTTCTTATTGTACAGAAGATGGACCAAACCAGGGCTGAGTGGAGAGCTGTTCCCGGCTGCCAATGGTGATATACATTCTACCTTATGAAAGTGTCACAGGAAGTAGGGGCAACCTCCATCTTATGTTACCCTTGGAAGCAACTGTTAGGACAAAGTGGTTGCCAAGGCAGTGACCTCATTCAGTTCCAAAGAATGTGACATACCTCATTTCATTGGTGATGGAACTCTCTGAACTTGGTATCCAAGAAGCCAGGCACAACAGAGGCAGTCCCAGTCCCAGTCCCAGTGGGCTCACTTGTTTGGATTTACCAAGGACAGAGTCAGTTTTCTTGGTACCTAATGATGTGAGGATGGCCAAATGCCAGGAGAGCTCTGAAGATGGACCTTTCCTGAGAAAACAGGTAGTGGCTAACCACTTTTTCCTGACATCCTCACAGAGTTGGTCAAGGAAACAAGATCTGAGAGAAGACAGGCCATTTCAGGGGAACATAGTATGGCCCACCAGTCAGAGGACACTCCGGATAGTCACAGACGTACTTGGGGGAAGGAGGTGCCTTTGTGGGAGTGGGTGTGGGTTTGTTGTTTTGTCTCATGTTCTGAGAATAGATAGGAAAGGCGGTTTGTTTGGTTTGGAGTGGACAGTTTCTAGTAAGTCATTTGACATGGCGAGTGTTTCTCTTTCTGTGTATCCCACTGTGTCCGTTGTTGTAGACATTAGAAAAGAGAATGCATTAATGGATGTGTCCTGTCTAGTATAAATCTTCCCATAATTCATCGTGCCCAATATATGAATGGACTGCAGCTTGTCTTATCGATGTGCAACACCTGCTATCTTTCTAAGTTGTTGTTTTCTTCCTGAATTCTGGCCACTCTCCAGAATAGGCTCATGGATTTGTGTCCAGAATATGTACCACCTCCAAGCTCTGTGACATGGCCATGTACTGGATAGCTGAAGAGAATGGCGAGCATCTCAGAAAACTCAGATATCAGTGTGACCAGGAAAGTCTCAGTGCAGAAACCCTGCTTTGGGCCTTTTGCTTACTTATTGTTGTGTTGCACTGAATGTCAGGAAGGTCTTTGCCTCAGGCCACCCCTTTGTGAAGCCTGAAGAAAACAGTTTTCAAATGGAAATGAATGGGCCTCACCTGTGACTCTTTATCAGCCTCTTGGACCTGTGTGTGGCTGTGACTTAGATTCTCAGCACCCGATGGATCTTAAGAATGATCCCATGTGAGCTTCCAAAACCAAAATGCAAAAAATATCATTCATTGTGGATGAAGTCTCTTGCCTTCCTCTGTTAGGTTCCTGCACTCCATCAAATGACAATAGGGATTCTTTGGGTCAAATGAGTTCTTCAAAGCCCTGCAGAGGTGCTTGTGTTTTCGCATGACTCTAAATCACCTAAAGAATCGATACCTAAAATCAGTAGGCCTCAAATTGGAGAAACAAAGAAGTATTAACGGCAGGATTATTTGTTCACTCCTGGTTCACAGAAACGGTGTCCAGGCTACCCTGACTTTAGGCAAATGAGGGGCAAACGAGCTGATTTTGGACACTGTCTTGGGCTGCGCCCCTCATGGAAACCTCCAGCCAGAGGTTAAGATGATTGACTATATGGAATAAGGTGAAGGCCATGTGGGAGTGTTTTGGTTTTAATTTTGGTCATTTGTGTTGCATTGGAAAAAATAACTGGGTTCACGTGGGCTTGAACTCTGGTGTGATTCCCCTTAGAGACTGGGTTTTGGAACTGAACTCAGAGAAGCATTGCCATGAATTTTGTTAGGAATTTAAGAGGCCACGCATGAAAGTCCCTCTTGGAAACTGAGACCTAGGCCCCGGGTGGATTTCCACAGAGGCCTGGGAATCTCAGCAAGGATATCACATGATTTTATTCTAAAGAAATGGCAGCCATAGTTGAGAGTCAAAACACACATGGACCTCACATTGTAGACCTCAATGGGCCTGGCCTAATGTGACCTTTTGTCCACTCTTTGGGAAGCCGTGCCTGTGAGAGTTCTCCAGAGATTTCATTGAAATGAGCTTCCTCACCATTTAATGTTTGCTGAATGAACTGAAACCCACAGTGCCTCCAACTTCATGCTTGAAAAATGGCTAGATAAATACCATGAAATTTTTGAAATTCCTATGACCAGGTGGCACTGGAGAAACATTGGATGTCCTGTTGCTCATTATGAGTATACCAGACAGTGCCTTGATTTACTGAGTTTCATGAAAATGGTGTAGAACATATTTGTGTATGCAAATATGTGCTACACAAAATCTTCCTACTCTCATTCCCAACAATACCTTGACACTATCTTTGCCCCAAGTAAGACAAAATAAAAGAAGAAGATTTAGAAAATCTGTGAATACATATCAGGAATGGAACATGATTGCGAGTTCACAATCTTGGAGGTGGTAGAGGAGTTTCCAAAAGTAAGGGACAGGGTAAATATTGCACAAATATGGAGATGTGCCAGCCTAAAGACTTCTGGAGAACCTGCCTCTGAGGTTGGCCACTTGAAGTATATGTTGTTGTCAGGACCTATGGCTTCCTTTCTAGTGAGACCACCAAAGCTGCGTCTCCATCTATGTGACCTGCAGAACATGGTTTCTTATTTTCCAAAGAAAGTGAGGCAGCAAGGCTGAATTCTCTCTTTGTAAGTAAACTCTTGCCACTGAAGGCTAAGTGTGGCCCCGTGTGTACTGTGAAGCCATTTGGTAATCCTCCACTTTTCATGGTGTTCTTGCTGCTGCACTGGGAGTTTGGTATTGGCTTCAGGAAATACAAGAAATTCAACTGGGTCACAGTGCTGGAGGGAGATCTGTCACGTGTTGTGCGTCAGGGTCTGCAGGAGAATGCACCAACCAGGCTTCTATCCCACATAGCTTGCCCCCTTGACCATAGCAACCTGATTCTGAATATTGACCTGAAACCTCTCCATTCAACAAGATGCCTTTACATACAAGGGTCTGCTGGCTGCACCATGTCAGTTACAAGCCTTTTGGCAGATCCACATAATCCCAACACAGAAGTTTTATCACAGACCTGCAAAACACTCCTCTAGGCCCACTACTCAACAGACTTAACTTATTTGCATCACTGTTCTACACCATTTTCATGAAACCCAGTCAATCAAGGCACTGTCTGGTACACTCATGATCAGCAACAGGAAATCCAAAGTGTATCCAGTGACACCTGGTGATGGGAATTTCAAATTTTTATGATGTTTATCTAGCCATTTTTCAAGGATGAGGTTGGAGGCACTGTGGGATTTAATTCATTCTGGAAACATCAAATGGTGAGAATGCGCATTTCAATGAAACATCTGGAGAACTCTCACAGGCAAGACTTCCCAAAGAGTGGCCAAATGATCAAATGAAGCCAGGCCCATTGAGGTCTACAATGTGAGGTCCATGTGTGTTTTTACTCTCAACTATGGCTGTCAAGTCTTAAAGAATAAAATCATGTGATATTCTGGCTCAGATTCCCAGTGCTCTGTGGGAAGCCCCCTGGACCTAGATCTCAGTTTCCAAAGGCCACTAACATGTGTGGCCTCCAAAAATCCCAACACAATTCATGGCAATACATCTCTGCAGTAATTTCCAAACTCAGTCTCTAAGAAGACTCACACCAGAGTTCAAGCCAAGGTGGACCCAGTCATCTCTTCCATCAGCCAAACAAATGACCACAATTAAAACCAAAATACTCCCACATGGCTCTCAACTACTTCCACATAGACACTCATCATTACCTCTGGCTGGAAGTTTCCATGAGGGGCGCAGCTGAAGACAGTATCCAAAATATGCTCCCTACCCTCATTTGTCTAAAGTCAGGGTGGCTTGACAACCTATCTGTGAACAAGGAGTGATCAAATAGGCCTGCCATTAATACTGCTCTGCTTCTCCAATTTGAGCCTAATGTCTGTGGGGTTTAGATTCTTTATGTGAATTGGAGTCATGAGAAAATCCAAGCACCTATGGGCTTGCCTCTGCAGGGCTTTGAAAAACTTTTTGAACCAAAGGATACCTATTCTCACTTGATGGAAATCAGGAACCTTACAGAGGAAGGCGAGAGACTTCATCCACAAGACTGCTCTTTTTCCATTTTGGTTTTGGATGCACACATGAGATCTTTCCTTAGATTCATCAGGTGGTGAGAATCTAAGTCACAGCCTCACACAGGGCCAAGAGGCTGATTCAGACACATCCCTTTCCATGGCAATTAAGCAAAGAGCCACAGGTGATGCTCATTATTTTCCATTAGAAAACTGTTTTCTTCAGGCTTCACAAAGGGGTGGACTGAGGCAAAGACCTTCCAGACATTCAGGGCAACGGAACAATAGGTAAACAAAAGGCCCAAATCAGTGTTTCTCCACTGACACTTTACTGGTCACACTGATATCTGAGTTTTCTGAGTTCCTCTCCATTCCCTTCATCTATCCAGTACAAGGCCATGTTACAGAGTTTGGAGGTGGTACATATCTTTTACACAAAACCATGAGCCTATTCTTGAGAGTGGCCAGAATTCAGGAAGAAAACAGGAACTTAGGAAGATAGCAGGTATTGCCCATTCATAAGGAAAGTCGTAGTCCATTCATAAATTTGGCAGGATGAATGCTGAGAAACTTTCTACTAGACAGAACACATCCATTGATGCATTCTCTTTTCTAATGTCTATAACCACAGACACAGTGGGATACACAAACCCACAACCACACCCACAAAGGCAACACTTTCCTCCAAGTTGGTCTGTGACTATCCAGAGTGTCCTCTGACTGGTGGGCCATACTATGTTCCCCAAAATTGCTTGTTCTGTCTCAAATCTGCTTTCCTTTGCCAACTCTTGAAGTAGTCAGGAGTCAGCGGTGAGCCAATACCTGCTTTATCAGGAAAGAACCATCTTCAGAGCTTCCCTGGCATTTGGCCATCCTCACATCAGTAGGTAAATGCCGTAGCCCGGCTGGCTGGGCAAAATAACCGGGGGGGGTGACGAACAACTTGTGTAGACTGATGCAGCAGGCCTGGAAGCCGTTTATTGTTGAATAAGAGCGGTATTTATACATTTTACACAGCCTATCTAATTAGCATGAAATAGATACAGCAGTCAAACAATAAGGAATCTCCACACTTAATGGCTCGCTTTTGTTACTTCACAAACCACTCCCTCTGGCATTTTGCCAGGCGCCATCCAGACTTCTTTACAGGCTCTAACATTTCTCTGGCAAAATAACAGGTGCCAATCTGACTTGTTTACAGACGTTAACATTTCCCCCTTTTGTTTAATTTAAATAAGGACCATAGTGTTTTTTACAGAAACACCATAAATAACCTGCTAGAAACAGAAAGGGAGGATACAAAATGTTACAATACCAATCCAGTTGATGGCTCCATGCAAGAAGCCCTTGGAAAACTTATACCAGCAATGACACCGTTAGCAAAGATACCGAGTTACAAGTTGTTGTAGATTACAGTCTGTTGTCTCAGTCCAGATAAAGCAGTGTCTCAATAGATTAACTCAGAGTTCAGGTAAATCACAGTCCAGGTAAGTTCTCCAGGCAGCTAGCTTAAGTTGTAGTAGCAGAAACAGCGATAGCTCCGAAGTCTCCTCGGGTTCTCAGCCGAAGTTTCCTCCAGTTCTCAGCAACATTGTAAATTCTTCCACCTTTGTTTTCACCGGCACTTGGACGAAGGCAGGAACTCCGGATGGCTAAAGAAAATCCTGTAGCATTTCACTAAGAAAACAACCTTCTGAACAATTTTAGTACATTATCTCAAGGTTTTTTACATTTGAAATAAGCCTTAATAGTACTCATTACTCATCAGCCTGCAGGTGTGGGAGACCCATTGTAGTTACTGGCCTTGGAAATGATCAAACTTCAGGAATGCCAGTGGCATCTTCTGCCAGCTGTAGCATCCTGGGCAGCCCCAGATGGCCCCAGGGAGAGTCCTGGGCTCAAACTTCTTCCGGGCACAGGGAGCAAAAGCCTGCGAGACTGTGCCTCCAGGTCAGGTCTAGATTTGGGCTCACAGTGGTGATCCGCTCCCCCGGGCAGGGGGGCGGGGAAGAGCCCTCAACTGCCTCTTGGAAAATTCTTACTGCGCCATGATCGGCTTGGGCAGGTGGCAGCCGCCTTGTCATTTCACGCACCCTCCAGTATCGAAAAGTATTCAGTAATAGCCTTTTGCTGCAACTTTTTTCCTGATAATCCTTCTTCTTCTGAACTTTCTTTTTCTTTCTGACTAGAGTTTCTGGGCTTTTATCAACACATGCCCTAACTATTCTTGGTTCCACTGGGGTGCCTTTTTCTCTTATCAATTTACTTCTCACCCCTTCCATATTTTCATCACAAAGACAATACAACATTTCAAGACAAAACAAGACACAAACATACTGCATCAATCTTCTCCATTTTCTCGAAATGGTCATTTTTCCTATCGCCCTATCTGCCTAGGGACGAGCAGATTGCTCCCGTCCTATCTATGGACAGAAAGCTTTTTTCGACCCTTACCCGTGAGTGTCCCAGGGCTCCTCGTAACGGGCCACCATCTGCCGCAGTCCCGCTGCAGCAGAATAACCTGGGGGGTGACGAATAACTTGTGAATGTTGATGCAGCAGGAATGAGAGCCGTTTATTGTAAGATCTGAGCGATATTTATACATTTTACACAGCCTATCTCATTAGCATAAAATAGATACAGCAGTCAACCAATAAGGAATCTTCACACTTAATGGCTCGCTTTTGTTACTTCACAAACCACTCCCTCTGGCATTTTGCCAGGCACCATCCAGACTTGTTTACAGACTCTAACATTTCTCCAGCAAAATAACAGGTGCCAATCTGACTTGTTTACAGACCTTAACAGGTAAGAAGAAAGACTGACTCTGTCTTTGGTAAATTCAAACAAGTGAGACCACTGGGACTGGGATTGGTAATGGCTCTGGGTGCCTGGCTTCCTGGATCCCAAGTTCAGAGACTTTCATCACCAAGGAAGTGAGGTGTGGTCACTTCTTTCAGGAACTGAATGAGGTCACTGCCTTGGCTACCACTTTGTCCTAACAGTTGCTTCCAAGGGTTCCATGAGATGGAGGCTGCCCCTACTTCCTGAGACAATTTCATATGTTAGAATGGTATATCAACCATACGCACCTGGGAAGAGCTTTCCACACAGGCCTGGTTTGGTCTACTCTACATTAAGAAGAGTGAGGCTGATTCAGACACATTCCTTCATCCTTCCAGGTTGTTTGCCATGGAGATGTCTTTTGCTCTCTCAGGTCCTTCAAAGCTGCCTACATCTTCTCCAGAGATCATTTCTGCACGTACCTTTGATGTTCTCAGCAGGTGGAAGATCCCATACATTCTTGTATTGTAAGACCAACACTGTCGCTGCTCTTCAGCAAAGTTAGATTGAGGGAACAGTGTATGATTAGTGTTATTAACATGTTCGATATGGGTTAGGAACCATTCTGCTGCATGAATAATGGTATTGGGAACCTGTGATATTTACAAGAATATAGAGGTGAAATATATGTACGAAAACAGAAATCTAAGTAAGATTTGAAGCCCAGAAGGTCATTTGTCCCTTGACTGGGATACTTAGCGTTGAATTACATTCTGCACAGATGTTTCAGATAAATCGATATACAATGGCATAGGACCTTTCACCTTGGATGATTGAATGTAGAAGAGAACATCCAGTCAAAAAGTGATAGTGGGTAGGATTAGGAAGATAGTCGGTAGGTTTAGGAAGAAGAATGAGTGTAGGATTTGGAACAAAAGTTCTTTAGAAGTAGTGTATCGCTAAGAGAGTGAATGTAAATATCAGCACATGTGACGAGGAAGTCACAATGATTAACTGGGGAAAATATGTAGGAAAGCAGATATCAATAGAGACATTACAAAATCAGGCAAAGTATAAAGTGAGTGACAGGATTAGACATTTTCAACATGGTTGAGTTTGAATATATAATCTTTGGAAGAAACAAATATGTAGTCACCAATAGGATTTTCATTTGAGAGCATTAGGCAACCTGGACATGGATGTTTTTAGTAATCCATGTTCACTTTCCATTTAGGTTTTGTACAATCATAAGTGTGACCTTTGCTTTTTGTGTCCAGAATATTACTGTGATAAAATGTATATGTAGATCAGGTGACATGAGTATTTCTTCCACCATTTCTGGGAGCTATATTTTGAGGACGTATAAATTAGTATTGGGGGTACAAAGAGGTGTACCTGTGTCTATGAATATAGAGATAATTCGTGAATAGACTGTACTGTGAATAAATAATATAACTGGTTCCACTTTAAATAATGGATTGAATTGATATCTGAAACTAAGTAAGAAATCTTATATTGATATAGAACCATTCATTCCAAACAGTTACACATCTAATGGTAATATTAGTGTTACGGTTTATTGTGACGGGTTTGTGAGTTTTGATTCAAATGTGATAATGGAAATTGAAAATAATGTGTTTGGAAAGAAGTCTCATGAAAAGAGCAGTCAAGAAACATGGAGGAATACATGTGTTCTCAAGCAGGAAGTGATTGAAAGTGAAACAAATGCCTATAAATTTGCGAAATTTTGATGAGACATATATGCTATGATGTGCATAAACTAAAGAAATAGTAATGTACCAGTGTTGAATAAAAATGAACGTCAAAATGCACATCATGTCTACTTGCATTGATGTTCAACTGGGTCAGTTACTGTAGAAATATTAGGATTTTGGGGGGGGATTAATAATACAATTTATTTTAGCACTAGCATGCCACAGAATGTAGAGGAAAGATCAATGGATTTTTAGTTATAGCACTAATAATCTAACATTTAGTGACTATTTTGGATAGTCTAAAATTACATAAGGCTATGTAACATAATTTTTTTTATTTAACATTCATCAAAGCTTGGAATTTTCATAATATTTCTTCTTTTTTATTTTTTATTTTTTCAGTTGTTGATTGACCTTCATTTTGTTTATTTGTATGTGGTGCTGAGAATAGAACCATGTGCCTTACACATGCTAGAAAAGCATGTTACCACTGAGCCACAAACCCAGCCCCTCCACTTTTATCTTAACATCATACACTCATGTCCCTCTTCTTTACTCACTTTCTTCCCCATTTTCCCCCTTCTCTCCCTTCCTTTTTCGTTTCCCCTCCATATCTATTTTTCTCTCATGTCATTACAAACAGTAGTATGCTATGAAATTTAAGTTTAAGACTGTTTTTTATAGTCATTCTTTTTCTTGAGAAAATCTAAAAAATTATAATCACCTGATAGATATATTACAATACATTTATTACACATATGTATCTATATTCATGCATATGCATTACATATATTATATATATATACATATATATTTAAAAGTACTTTGATTTTCCTGTTAGAAATAATATAGACCAAGTCTTTCTTAATTCTCAATTCTTCCATAATTAACATCTTACAGTGAAAATCAAATAAACATATTTAAGTAAAAAGGTATCATCTTATTTATCAATACTGATAATTTAAGTTTTTATATCACATTAAGCTGTAATATGGCATATTAACTCTTATGAATTAGAGAAATTTTATTTGAACAAGCTATTATTTAAGGACCATATGCACTGACATTTTAAATGGCGTTCTTGTGATTTCTATTTCTATCAATTGTGTATTAATTGCCAAATACTTATTTTAGTACTTTTCATGTTCATAATTGATATAAAGTCAATTGTTTAATTCTTCTTGTAAGTAGTTACTTATTACAGTAGGGACATTATTAATAATACAACATCTTTATAAGAAAAATGGTACAAATTTATTTTCATGCAAAATTAAGAATAATTGCATGCTCTAAATGTTTGATTGTTGATACATATAATAAAGAGCTTTTGATGAGTCTCTTCCCCAGTAAAACATAAAATGCAAAGATAATGTCCAAATAAAGATAAGAAAAATACACATTATCAGCTAGAAACTATTAAATAAAAGATGAAAAGAACAATCCAACACATTGTACGAACTTGTCAGATGAGGTAGTATTCTGGAAGAATAGCCTAAGACTAGACCTTGTCCATGTCAAAATATTCACGAAAAAAATGAAGTATGAAAAGTGTAGAAAATGCTATGAATTTTTCATGAAGATAGGTGAATTATCCTTTCATCTCAATTTATGTGCATTTTCTGGTAAAATAAATTTGTGATATTTACAACTACACAAAACAAAGTTTCTGCATAGCAAAATGAATACATCTGAACCCATTTTTAGCTGATTTCTTCCCACTAAATTTTAAACCTTTATTTATTTATTTATTTATTTTTATTGGTTGTTCAAAACATTACAAAGCTCAAGATATATCATCTTTCATACATTTGACTCAATTGGGTTATGAACTCCCATTTTTTCCCCAAATACGAATTGTAGAATCACATCGGTTACACATTCACACTTTTACATAATGGCATATTAGTGACTGTTGTATTCTGCTACCTTTCCTATCCCCTACTATCCACCCTCTCCTCCCCTCCCATCTTCCCTCTCTACCTCATCTGCTATTGTTCAATTCTCTCCATTGTTTCCCCCCCACTTCCCCTCACAACATTTTATATGCGATTTTGTGTAACATTGAGGGTCTCCTACAATTTTCATAAGCTTTCCCTTCTCTCTCCCTTTCTCTCCCCCCATTCGTCTTTGTTTAATGTTAATATTTTCCTCATGCTCTTCCTCCCTGTTCTGCTCTTATTTGCTCTCTTTATATCAGAGAAGACATTTGGCATTTATTTTTTAAGGACTGGTTAGCTTCGCTTAACATAATATGCTCTAATGCCATCCATTTCCCTGCAAATTCTATGATTTTGTCATTTTTGTGCTGTGTAATACTCCATTGTGTATAGATGCCACATTTTTTTATCCATTAATCTATTGAAGGGCATCTAAGTTGGTTCCACAGTCTAGCTATTGTGAATTGTGCCGCTATGATCATTGATGTGGCAGTATCCCTATAGTACGCTCTTTTAAGATCCTCAGGGAACAGTCCAAGAAGGGTGATAGCTGGGTCAAATGGTGGATCCATTTCCAGCTTTCCCAGGAATATCCATACTTCTTTCAAAATTGGCCTCACCAATTTGCAGTCCCACCAGCAGTGTACAAGTGTACACTTTTCCCCACATCCTCGCCAACACTTATTGTTGTTTGACTTCATAATGGCTGCTCATCTTACTGGAGTAAGATGGTATCTTAAGGTGGTTTTGATTTGCATTTCTCAGACTGCTAGAGATGGTGAGCATTTTTTCATGTACTTGTTGATTGATTGTATGTCCTCCTCTGTGAAGTGTCTGATTAGGTCCTCGGCCCATTTGTTGATTGGGTTATTTGTTATCTTATTGTTTAATATTTTGAGTTCTTTGTATATTCTGCATATTAGGGCTCTATCTGAAGTGTGAGGGGTAAAAATTTGTTCCCAGGATGTAGGCTCTCTATTTACCTCTCTTATTGTTTCTCTTCTTGAGAAAAAAACTTTTTAGTTTAAGTAAGTCCCATTTGTTTTTTTCTTGTTAACTCTTGGGCTATTGATGTCTTATTAAAGAATTTGGAGCCTGACCCCACAGTATATAGATCGTAGCCAACTTTTTCTTCTATGAGACGCAGTGTCTCTGATTTGATATCTAGCTCCTTGATCTATTTTGATTTAACTTTTGTGCATGGTGAGAAAACGGGATTCAGTTTCATTTTGTTGCATATGGATTTCTAATTTTCCCTGCACCATTTGTTGAAGATGCTATCCTTCATCCATTGCATGTTTATAGCCACTTTATCAAATATAAGAAAGTTGTAATTTTGTGGATTGGTTTCTCTGTCCTCCATTCTATACCATTTGTCCACCTGCCTGTTTTCGTACCAGTACCACACTGTTTTTGTTACTATTGCTTTGTAGTAAAGTTTGAACTCTGGTATCCCTATACCTCCCGATTCACACTTCCTGCTTAGAATTTCTTTTGCTATTCTGTGTCTTTTGTTTTTCTATATGAATTTCATGATTGCTTTATCATTTCTACAAGAAATGCCATTGGGATTTTGATTGGCATTGCGTTAAACCTGTATAGAACTTTGGGTAATTTCGCCATTTTGATGAATTTAGTTCTGCCTATCCATGAACAGGGTACATTTTTCCATCTTCTAAGATCTTTTTCTATCTCTCTCTTTAGGGTTCTGTGGTTTTCACCTCTTTTGTTAGGTTGATTTCCAAGTATCTTATTTTCTTTGAGGATATTGTGAATGGAGTGGTTTTCCTCATTTCAATTTCAGAAGTTTTGTTGCTGATATACAGGAATGCCTTTGATTAATGCGTGTTGGTTTTATATCCTTCATTTATTAACTCTAGCAGTTTCTTTGTAGACCCTTTTGGGTCTGTTAAATATATTACCATGTCATCCACAAATAGCGATAATTCAAGTTCTTCTTTTCCTATTTTTATGCCTTTAATTTCTTTTGTCTGTCTAATTTCTCTGGCTAGTATTTCAAGAACTAAATTGAATAGAAGTGGTGATAGAGGGCATCCCTGTCTTGTTCCAGATTTCAGAGGGAATGCCTTCAGTTTTCTCCATTTAGGATGATCCTAGCCTGAGGTTTAGCATATATAGCTTTTACAATGTTGAGGTAAGTTCCTGTTATTTCTAGTTTTTCTAGTGTTTTGAACATAAAGGGATGCTGAACTGTGTCGAATGTTTTTACTACATCTATCGAGATGATCATATGGTTCTTGTCCTTAAGTCTATTGATGTGGTGAATAGCATTTATTGATTTCCGTATATTGAACCAGCCTTGCATTCCAGGGAAGAATCCTACTTGATCATGGTGCACAACTATTTTGATATGCTTTTGGATTCAATTCACACGGATTTCATTGAGAATTTTTGCATCCAAGTTCATTAGAGATATTGGTTGTAGTTTTCTTTTTTGAAGTGTCTTTGTCTGGTTTTGGGATAAGGGTGATTTTGGACTCCGAGAATGAATTTGGAAGAGCTCCTTATTTTTCTATTTCTTGATATAGCTTGAAAAGTATTGGTACTAATTCTTCTTTGAAGGTTTTTTTGAACTCTGCTCTATACCCATCAGGTCCAGGGCTTTTTTTGGTTGGTAGTATTTTGATGGCTTCTTCTATTTCTTCCTTTGTTTTTGGTCTGTTTAAATTGTGTGTGTCTTCCTGACTGAATCTGGGCAGATCGTATGACTTAAGAAATTTGTCGATATTTTAACTATCTTCTATTTTATTGGAATATAGGGTTTCAAAATACTTTCTAATTATCTTCTGTATTTGTGTACTGTCTGTTGTGATATTGTCTTTTTCATTCCATATGTTAGTAATTTCAGTTGTCTCTCTTCTTCTCATCCTTAGCATGGCTAAGGGCCTGTAAATCTTATTTATTTTTTCAAAGAACCAACTTTTAGTTTTATCAATTTTTTCAATGTTTTTTTTTGTTTCAATTTCGTTGATTTCTGCTCTAATTTTAATTATTTCTTGTCTTCTACTACATTTGCTGTTGTTTTGCTCTTCCTTTTCTAGGTTTTTGATGTGTACTGTGAGTTTATTTATTTGTCGTTTTATTTTTTTTTTTTTGAGGAAAGAACTCCAAGAAATGAATTTCGCTCTTAAAACTGCCTTCTTTGTGTCCCATAGATTCCAGTACGATGTGTCTGTATTGTCATTTGATTCTAAAAATATTTTTATCTCCTCCTTTATGTCTTCTGTAACCCATTGATCATTCAGTAGAATATTGTTCATTTTCCATGTGATGTAGGATTTTTCCTTCCTTCTTTTATCATTGATTTCCAGTTTCATTCCATTATGATCAGATATGGTGCATGGTATTTTCTCCACGCCTTTATATTTACTAAGAGTTGCCCAATGGCATAATATATGGTCTAACTTGGAGTAGGATCCATGTGCTGCTGAGAATAAAGTGTATCCACTTGATGATGGTTGATGTATTCTATATATGTCGGTTACGTCAAGGTTATTGATTGTGCTGTTGAATTCTATAGTTTCTTTATTCAGTTTTTTATAGAGGATCTGTCTAATGGCGAGAGCGGTGTGTTGAAGTCACCCATAATTATTGTGTTGTAGTCTATTTGACTCTTGAACTTGAGGCGAGTTTGTTTTATGAGCATTGCAGCTCAATTGTTTGGTGCATACCAATTGATAATTGTTATGTCTTGTTGGTGGATGGTTCCTTTTAACAATATATAGTGTCCTACTTTATCCCTTTTGATTAATGTAGGTTTGAAGTTGATTTTATATGATATGAGTATGGCCACTCCTGCTTGCTTCCGAGGGCCATATGAGTGGTATGATTTTTCCCAACCTTTCACTTTCAGCCTGTGTATGTCTTTACCTTTCATATGAGTCTCTCGAAGGCAGCATATTGTTGGATTTATTTTTTTGATCCAGGTTACTAGCCTATGTCTCTTGATTGGTGAGTTTAGATTTTTAACATTTAAGGTTACAATTGAAATATGATTTGTACTTCCAGTCATGTTTATTTATTTATTTATTTTAATTTGGGTAGTTTTTACTTTTTGGTTTTTTTCTTACCCCTTTACTGAGATACCTCCCGCTGTTAGTTTTGGGCACTATTTTTCAATTCCTCTTCTTGTAGTATTTTGCTCAAAATGCTTTGCAGTGCTGGTGTTCTGTCTGCGAATTCTTTTAGCTTTTATTTATCAGGAAGGACTTAATTTCATTGTCAAATCTGAAGCTTAATTTTGTTGGATACAGTATTCTTGGTTGGAATCCATTATTTTTCAGTGTTTGAAATACATTGTTCAAAGATCTTCTCGCTTTCAATGTCTGTGATGAAAAATCAATTGTTAACCTTATTGGTTTACCCCTGAATGTTATCTGCCTACTTTCTTTCGTAGCTTTTAATATTCTCTCCTTGTTCTGTATGTTGGCTATCTTCATAATTATATGTCTTGGAGTTTGTCTATTATGGTTTTGAATGTTTGAGGTCCTGTAGGCTTCCAGGATATGGCAATCCATTCCATCTTTCATCTCTGGGAAGTTTTCTAGAATTATTTCATTTAATATGTTGTTCATTCATTCGGTTTGAATTTCTATGCCTTCTTCTATCCCGATGACTCCCAATTTTGTTTTTTTTATGACATCCCATATCTCTTGAATAGTTGCTCATGGGATTTAAGCATGTTTTCTGTGTTGACTATATTCTTTTCAAGTTGACAAACTTTGTCTTCATTATCTGATGTTCTGACTTCTACTTGATCTAGTCTATTTGTAATATTCTTATTTGAGTTTTTAATTTGGTTTATAGTTTCCTGCATTTCTAGAATTACTGTATGATTTTTTAAAAGATCTCTATCTCCTGGTAAAGCTTGTTCTTTGCCATTTGAATTTGTTTGTTTAATTCATTTTCAAAATATACTTTTATCCTTAGACTTGCTGCCTCATGTCTTCTCTCTTATTCCTTTCCATCTGAGTTAGGTATGACTTAAGTTTTTTCCCTATCCCTGTTTCTGATGCTTCTAGGTTCTCCTGTAGTATTAAGTTGTCCTTCATTGTTTGTACACCTTGTTTTCCCTTGTTTTTTCATGATGTTCACGTCATTTTCCAGATCTATTTGATTGCTGTGTTTCTGCTCTCTTCTATAGATTTGTTATGGGTTTATATATCTCTGTTTTCTCTCCTTTGTGTTGGTAGACTATGCCTGCTTAAGTGGATTCCGCTGTTAAGGAATTCTGACGGCCGAGCTCCAGTGATGTCACCTCTCTGCTGTGGTGGGCCCCAGGCTCCTTGCCGGAGTGTCCGAATTGGGTGGGTGGACTGGATTGTCTCTGGTTGGTTTCAGCTCCCGGTCGCTGGCAGGCCGGCAGTCTCCAGCCACCCAGTAGCGCGGGCAGCTTGTGGTCTGTCTTCAGCTGGTGGGTGATCTCTAGCCACACAGTTGCGCGTTCGGTCGCCGGCAGGCGCGCGTTCTCCAGCCGTCAAGACATAGCGTCAGCAGGTGGGCTGGCGCCAGCAGGAAGGTGGTCTCCAGTTGCCCAGTCACACTGGCAGTGGGCCGGCGTTCTCCAGCCAGCCAGTCAGGAGGGCCTGGCCTCTAGTCCCCTGGTTTATCCTGTTAGTCCTGATTTCTCCTGCTAGACCAGATTTCTCCTGAGTGATGCTTCTCGGCAGCTCAAACTGTTCTCTGGGTCTGCCGTTTGTTGGGTGGGGAGGGTGTCTACTGGGAACCCTGGAACTCTATTGTTTTAATTTTTTTCGCTTGCCCATCACCCCGCACTGGCTAGACAAGTTTTATTTTTGCCGCTGATGGGAAGGGGAGATGAAGGTCAGGTGCCTCTAGTTTTCCCCCAGTCTTTATGCAGACTTGCTCTGATTATTCCTCCCCCAAAAGCCTAGGAGATATTTTATGCGAATTCCCCTCTGTATGTGAGATGAGCTGAGAAACACACACCTGTTTTATTCTTGCAATCTGTCAGGGAGTGGTGGTGGTTACTTCAGCTCTCCAAGATGGTGGCTGTTGGTTTCCTTTGTGGAGTTTCTGCTTTGGGGCATAGAAATGTACTGCTAACTTCCCCGTCTGAAATCCCGAATTCAGCTGGGGGCTCAGTGGATGCTCAGCCAGCAGGATTCCACAGAATCCGCAGCAACGTTTCTCCCTGCTTGCTGGTCGCTTCTCGGTGGTGCCTCACCATTTGTAGACACAGGGCAGGTCACGCGGATCAATCAGAATGGATATCCAGTTGCACAAGTGGCTTGTGTTTGAGACTCAATTACCGGACCTCGGTGGTGGAAATCATTCTTCTAGGTTTCGGTAAACACCCATTTTCCTGTAAGATCCTAACAAGATAGTTTTTCATTGCTCTAACTCGTTATTCACTTGCGCAGTGGCAGGGTACACTGGGTGTGATACACTGTCTTCACAGCCATCTTGCAATGCCGAAATATTAGGATTTGGATGCACCATTTACTGAAAACTGTTTCAGTACTAGGAAAAAATATGTATTTCAGGTGGATGAATATTTCTGAGAATAATTTTTTAAAAATTGGATTATAAATCCACATACATGAATATGAATGAATTTAGGGAGTGCAAAATAAGACACAAATATTTCATATTTTGAAAAATCTGGAGAGTATATATATATATATATATATATATATATATATATATATATACACACACACACACACACACACACACACAGACATTAAAAACTAGCAATATATATGCCAATCAAAATTCATCATGAAATACATATCATCCACAGACATAAAATATTCATATACTGAACATGGATTTATGTATAATGTTGTTCAACTAGGAGGCTTACCCATAGGTTGAATTTTCAGTTCCAACAGCATTTAGGAGGAGTGATCTCTTCTCACAATTTGTATTTGCCAAGTCAGTCACCTGACAAAAATGTACGTGTGATACCAGGTACAATTCTATATGTGCATTTAAAATTACATGTGCTGAATAGGCTACAGAGAAAAGGAGACAGGAATTCACATATTTGTTAACTTTCAATACACACGGAGAACTATTTCAACAAAAAAAATGACTAGATTTATAACTCCTACCCTATATAATGCAAAAGGCAATTCCAACTATACACCATGCCTCCTCTGAACTGCTTGTATTTCTATTCTGTTTTGGTTATTATTCTCTATCATATTACGATTAGTAGTCAGAGTCTAGTATGGTAGGGTTTAGAGTCAGGGATTCAGTATTTCGAATGGAAAATTGGAAAATGTATCCAATGTGTATGCAAATATGTGCCACACAAAATCTTCCCACTCCTCCAGAACAATGGCTTGACATTATCTTCGCCCCAAGTAAGACATAATTAGAGGAGAAGAATTAGAAAATCAGTTAATACTTCTCTGGAATGTAATATGCTAAGAAGTTCACTACCTTGAAGGTGGTACAGGAGTTTCCAAAAGTAAGGGACAGGGTGAACACTCCATAAACATGGAGCTCTGCTGGCCTAAAGACTTCTTGAGAAATTTCCTCTGAGGTTGGGCACTTGAAACATATGTTGTTATGAGGAGCTTTAGCTTCCTTTGTACTGAGATCATCAAAGCTGGGTCTGCACCTATGTGACCTGTAAAACATAGTTTCTTATTTTCCAATTAACATGAGACACCAGTCCTGAATTTGATCTTTGTAGGTAAACTGTGGCCACTGGGTTCTAAGTGTCTCCCCGTGTGGACTGTGAAGCCATTTGTTCATCCTCCAATTTTCATGGTGTTTCTTGCTGCTGTATTTGCTTATGAAGTAAAAAAAAGATCACCTGGGACACAGTGCTTGAGGGAGTTCTGTCACGTGTGGTGGGTCAGGGTCTGCAAGAGAATATACCAACAATGCTTCTATTCCACATAGCTTTTCCCCTTGACCACAGCAACATAATTCTCAACATTGCCCTGAAACCTCTCTATATAACAAGATACCATTACATATAAGGGTCTGCTGGCTGCACCATGTCAGTCACAAGGCATTTGGAAGCCAATGGAAGATCAACATGGCCCCACCACAGATGTTTTATCACACACCTCCCCTCCTCTGGTCTAGGCCCACTACTCAGCAGGCTCCAATTTACTGGCATCTCTGTTATACACCATTTTGATGAAACCTAGTCAATCAAGGCACTGTCTGGTATACTCATGATCAGCAACCGGTTTTCCAAATTTTCTCCAGTGCCACCTGGTCATGGAAATTTCAATAATTTTATTGTATTTATCTAGCCATTTTTCACGGATGAAGATGGAGGCACTGTGGATTTCAATTTGTACAGGAACCATTAAATGATGAGAAACCTCATTTCGATGAATGCTCTGTAGAACTGTTAAAGACAAGGCTTCCCAGGGAGTGGCCAAAAAGTCACATAAAATCAGACCCATTGAGGTCTACAATGTGAGGTCCATGTGTGTTTTGACTGTCACCTATGCCTACCAAGTCTTTCAGAAAAAAAAATCATGTGGTATCCTGGCTGAGATTCCCAGTGCTCTGTGGAAAGCCACCCTGGGCCTAGATCTCAGTTTCCAAGGGAGACTCTCATGCGTGCCCTCCTAGAATCCCAACACAATTCATGGCACAAGTTCTCTGAGATCAGATCCAGAATGCACTCTCTAAGTGTAATCACACCAGAGTTCAAGCCCATGTGGACCCAGGCATCTCCTTTAACAGCCACATAATGACCACAATTAAACCAAAACACTCCCACATGGCCCTCATCTTTTTCCATATAGATACTCATCATAACCTCTGGCTGGAGGTTTCCATGAGGGGCACATTCCAAGACAGTGTACAAAATAAGCTCCCTTGCCCCTCATTTGCCTAAAGTCAGGGTGGCCTGGACATACTTCCTGTGAACCCGGAGTGATCAAATAGGCATGCCGTTAATACTGCACCGCTTCTTTAATTTGAGGCCTACTGAGTTAGAGGTATAGATTCTTTATGTAAATTAGAGTCATGAGAAAACCCAAGCACCTTTGCAGGGCTTTGAAGAACTCAATTGACACAAAGGATCCCTATTCTCACTTGATAGAGGTCAGGAACCTCACAGAGGAAAGCGAGACTTTATCCACAATGACTGGTGTATTTGCCATTTTGGTTTTGGATGCACACATGGGATCTTTCTTTAGATCCATCTGGTGCTGAGAATCTAAGCCACAACCTCACACAGGGCCAAGATGCTAATTCAGACACATCCCTTTCCAAAGCAATTAAGCAAAGAGCCACAGGTGATGCCAAATCATTTCCATTTGAAAACTGTTTACTTCAGGCTTCACAAAGGGGTGGCCAGAGCAAGAACTTCCTGACATTCAGTTCATCAGAACAATATATAAGCAAAATGCCCAAAGCAGGGTTTTTCCACTGAGATTTTCCTGGTCACACTGATATCTGAGTTTTTTGAGATGCTCGCCATTCCCTTCAGCTATCCAGTACATGGCCATGTCACAGAGCTTGGAGGTGGTATATATGTTGGACACAAAACCATGATCCTATTCTGGAGAGTGAACAGAGTTCATGAATAAACCTGGAAATTAGGAATGTATTAGGTTATGCCCATCTTTAAGTAAAGCCGCAAACCATTCATAAATTGGGCAGGATGAAATGGGAAGCTTTCTACTAGACAGGACACATCCATTGATGCACTCTCTTTTCTAATGTCTACAACCACGGACACCATGGGATACACAGACATAGAAACACTCTCCTTTTCAAACGACTTACGAGAAACAGTTCACTCCAAACCAAACAAACCACCTTTTTTTCCTATTCTCACAACATGAGACAAAATCACAAACTCACAACCACACCCACAAAGGCACCTTTTTACCCTAAGTAGGTCTGTGACTCTATGGAGTGTCCTCTGACTGGTGGGCCACACAATGTTCCCCCGAAATGTCCTGTCCTGTCTCAGATATGGTCTCCTTGGCCATCTCTATGAAGTTGTCAGGAGCCAGCGGTGGGCCACTATCTGCTTTTTCAGGAAAGGCCCCTCTTCAGAGCTCTCTTGGCTTTTGGCCATTCTAACATCAGTAGGTACAAAGAAAGACTGACTCTGTCCTTGGTAATTCCAAACAAGTGAACCCACTGGGACTGGTACTGGGACTGGCTCTGTGTGCCTGGCTTCCAGGATTCTAAGTTCAGAGAGTTCCATCACCAAGGGAGTAAGGTGAGGTCACTTCCTTCAGGAACTGAATGAGGTCACTGCCTTGGCAAACACTTTATCCTAACAGTTGCTTCCAAGTGTCTCATTAGATGGAGGCTTCCCCTACTTCCTGTGAAACATTCACAAGTTAGAATGGTATATCAACCATAGGAACCCGGTAATAGCTCTCCACACAGGCCTGGTTTGGTCCATCTCCTCTACATTGAGAAGAGAGGTTCTGATTCAGACACATCCCGTCATCCTGACCAGGTATTTTGCCATGGAAGATTACTTTTGCTTTCTCAGGTCCTCCATAGCTGACTACATATTCTCCAGGGATCATTTCTGCATTGAACTTGTGGTTCTCAACAGGTGAAAGATCCCCTACATTCCTGTATTGTAAGACCAACTCTGTCCCTGCTCTTCTTTAAATTTACATTGAGGGAACAGTGTATTGTTAGGGTTAATAAAATGTTTGATTTGGGTTAGAAATCATTCTGCTGGATGAATAATGGTATTGGGAACCTGCGATATTTTTAAAAATATAGAGGTGAAATATATAAATGAAAAAAGAAAGTCTAGGTAATTTTGAAGCCCAGAGGGGCAATGGGCCCTTCATTGGGATACTTAGCTTTGATTTACGTTGTGCACAGATATCTCAGATAAATCGATATACAATGGCATAGGACCTTGTTCCTTTTATGATTAAAATTCGAAGAGAACATCCAGTCAAAAAGGGATAGTAAGTAGGATTAGATAGATATTCGGTAGGTTAACAAAGAAGAGTGAGTATAGGATTTGGAACAAAAGTGCTTTAGCAATAGGGTTTGGGTTAAAGTGTGAAAGTAAATATCAGCACACTTGAAGGGTCAGTCACAATGATGAACAGTGGAAAATATGTAGGAAAGCAGATATCAATAGAGATATTACAAAATCAACAAATGGGCCAAGGACCTGAACAGACACTTCTCAGAAGAAGACATACAATCAATTAATAAGTACATGAAAAAATTCTCACCTTCTCTAGCAGTCAGAGAAATGCAAATCAAAACCACCCTAAGATACCATCTCACTCCAGTAAGATTGGCAGCCATTAGGATGTCAAACAATAATATGTGCTAGCGAGGATGTGGGGAAAAGGGTACACTTGTACATTGCTGGTGGGACTGAAAAATGGTGCGGCCATTATGGAAAGCAGTATGGAGATTCCTGGGAAAGCTGGGAATGGAACCACCATTTGACCCAGCTATCGCCCTCCTCGGACTATTCCCTGAGGACCATAAAAGAGCATGCTATAGGGATACCGCCACATCAATGATCATAGCAGCACAATTCACAATAGGCAGACTGTGGAACCAACCTAGATGCCCTTCAATAGATGAATGGATAAAAAATAATGTGGCATCTATACACAATGGAGTATTATGCAGCACTAAAAAATGACAAATTCATGGAATTTGCAGGGAAATGGATGGCATTAGAGCAGATTATGCTAAGTGAAGCTAGCCAATCCTTAAAATACAAATGCCAAATGTCTTCTTTGATTTAAGGAGAGCAATTAAGAACTGAACAGAGGGAAAGAGCATGATGAAAATATTAACATTAAACTGAGACAAGTGATGGGAGGGAAAGGGAGAGAGAAGGGAAATTGCATGGAAACGGAAAGAACCCTCATCGTTATACGAAATCACATATACAAGGTTGTGAGGGGAAAGGGGGGGAAGGGAGAGAACGGAACAACAACAGATGAGGTAGAGAGGGAAGATGAAAGGGGAGGGGAGGGGGGATAGTAGGGGATAGAAAAGTCAGCAGAATACAACAGTCACTAATATGGCATTATGTAAACATTGTGAATGTGTAACTGATGTGATTCTGCAATCTGTATTTGGGGTAAAAATGGAAATGCATAACTCACTTGAATCAAATGTATGAAAGATGAAAAAAAAAATTAAAAAAGTACTAAATTGGCTCATCGTAACAATAAAAAAAGAGATATTACAAAATCAGGCAAAGTATAAAGTGAGTGATATGATTAGATATTTGCAACAGGGTTGATTTTGAATATATAATCTTAGGAAGAAACAAATATGTAGTCACCAATAGGATTGATATTTGAGAGCATTAGGCAACCTGAACATGGAAGTAATCCATGTTCACTTTCCATTTAGGCTTTAGTACAATAATAAGTGTGAACTTTGCATTTTGTGTCCAGAATATTACTGTGATAAAATGTATATGTAGATTAGGTGACATGAGTATTTCTTTCACCATTTCTGCGAGTAATATTTTGAAGACATATACATAAGTATTGGTTGTACAAAAAGCTGTACCCTGTGTCTATGAATATACAGATAATGCATGAATAGACCATACTGTGAATAAATAGTATAGCTGGTTCCACTTTAAATAATGGATTGAATTGATATTCACAAAGGAGTGGTCTGAGGCAAAAACCTTCCTGAAATTCAGGGCAACAGAACAATAGGTAAACAAAACGCACAAAGCAGGGTTTCTCCACTGAGACTTTCCTGTTCACACTGATATCTGAGTTTTCTGAGATGCTCGCCTTTCCCTTCAGCTATCCAGTACATAGCCATATCACATAGCTTGGAGGTAGTACATATCTTGGACACAAAACAATGAGGCAATTCTGGAGAGTGTCCAGAATTCAGGAAGTAAACAGAAACTTTGAAAGATAGCAGGGGTTTCCCTTCAATAAGGAAAGCTGCAGTCCATTAATAAATCAGGCAGGATGAATGTTGCGAAGCTTTCTCCTAGACAGGACACATCCATTGATGCATTTTCTTTTCTAATGTCTACAACCACGGACAGAGTGGGATACACAGATATAGAAGCACTCGCCTTGTCAAAGGACTTACTAGAAACAGTCCACGCCAATTCAAACAAACAGCCTTTCTTACATCTTCTCAGAACTTGAGAAAAAACCATACACACACCTACACCCACAAAGGCACCTCCTTTGTGGAGTGTCCTCTGAATGGTGGGCCATACTATATTCCCCCAAAATGGCCTGTTGTATCTCAAATCTGGTCTCCTTGGCCAACTCTGTGCAGTTGTCAGGAGCCAGCGGTGAACCAATACCTGCTTTCTCAGAAAGGTCTTTCTTCAGATCTTTCCTGGCATTTGGCCATTCTCACATCTGTTGGTACTAAGAAAGACTGACTCTGTGCTTGGTAAATTGAAACAAGTGAGACCACAGGGACTGGGACTGCGACTGGCTCTGGGTGCCTCTCTTCCTGGATCCCAAGTTCAGAGAGTTCCATCACCAAGGAAGTGAAGTGAGGTCACTTCCTTCAGGAACAGAATGAGGTCACTGCCTTGGCAACCTCTTTGTCCTAACAGTAACTTCTAAGGGTCCCATGAGATGGAGTCTGTCCCTTCTTTCTGTCACACTTTCACAAGTTAGAATGGTATATCAACCATAGGCACCTGGGAAGAGCTCTCCACAAAGGCCTGATTTGGTCCATCTTCTCTACATTTAGAAGATAGAGGTTGATTCAGACACATCCATTCATCTTGACCAGGTTGTTTACCATAAAAGATGACTTTTCCTCTCTCAGGTCCTTCATAGCTGCCTATATCTTCTCCAGGGATCATTTCTGCATGGACCTTTGATGTTCTCAGAAGGTGGAAGATCCCCTACATTCCTGTATTGTAAGACCAACTCTGTCCCTCCTCTTTTGTAAAGTTAGATTGAGGGAACAGTGTATGTTTAGGGTTAATAACATGTTTGATTTGGGTTAGGAATCTCTCTGCCCCATGAATAATGGTATTGGGAACCTGTGATATTTACAAGAATATATAGGTGAAATGTAAGTATGAAAACAGAAATCTAGGTAAGATTCGAAGTCAGAAGGGCATTGGGTCCTTGAGTGGGATACTTAGGTTTGAATTATGTTCTGCATATATGTCTCCGACAAATTGAAATACAATGGTTTAGGACCTTATACCTTGGATGATTAATTGTCGAAGAGAACATCGAGTCAAAAAGCAATAGTCAGTAGGATTAGGAAGATAGTCAGTAGGTTTAGAAATAAGAGTGAGTATAGGATTTAGACCAAAATTTCTTTAGCAATAGGGTCTCGGGTAGACATTGAATGTAAATATCAGCATATGTGAAGTGTCAGACACAATGATGAACTGGGGAATATATGTAGGAAAGCAGATATCAATAGAGATATAAGGAAATCAGGCAAAGTATAAACTGAGTGATAGGATTAGACATTTTCAACAGGCTTGAAGTTGAATATATAATCTTAGAAAGAAACAAATATGTAGTCACCAATAGGATTTACATTTGAGAGCATTAGGCAACCTGGATATGGTTGTTTTTAGTAATCCATGCTCACTTTCCATTTAGGCTTTGATACAATCATGAGTATGACCTTTGTTTTTTGTGTCCAGAATATTACTGTGATAAAAAAAGAAATATATATATATATATTGATAGATAGATAGATAAGGTGACATGTTTATTTCTTCTACCATTTTTGGGAGCAATGTTTTGAAGAGGTATAAATTAGTATTGGGGGAACAAAGAGGTGTACACTGTGTCTATGAATATAGAGATAATGCATTAATAGACCATACTGTGAATAAATAGCATACCTGGTTCCAACTTTAATAATGGATTGAATTGAAATGTGAAAATGTACAGGAAATCTTATATTGATATTCACACATTCATTCCAACCACTTATACATCTAATGGTAATATTAATGTTATGGTTTATCTTGAAGAGTGTGTGGGTTTAGCTTCAAAATTGATTATGGAAATCGAAAATAATGTGTTTGGAAAGAAGTCTCATGAAAAGACCAGTCAAGTAATATGGAGGAATACATGTGTTCTGAAGCAGGAAGTGATTAAAAGTGAAACAAATTCCTATAAATTTCTGAACTTGTGAATGAAATATATAACCTATGATGTGCAAAAACTGAAGAAATAGTAATGTACCAGTGTTGAATTAAAATGAATGTCAAAATAGACATCATGTCCCATAGGAATATACTTGCATTGATGTTAAACTGGGTCAGTTACTGTAGAAATATTAGGATTTGTAAGCACCATTGATTGAAGTTAGTTTTCAGCACTGGGAAACAAATATGTATTTCAGGTAGATGATTATTTCTGAGAATAATCTTGTGAAAAGTTGATTATAAATCCACATACATGAACATGAATGAATTTACGGAGTGTATATAAGACAAATATATTTCATATTTTATAAAATCTGTAGAGTGTATGTATATATATATATATATATATATATAGACAAAAAAACACAAAAATTCATTAAAAAGTATCAATATATATATGCCAATCGTAATTCATCATGTAATATATATCACCCTCAGATGCAAAAATATTTATTTTACTAAACATGGGTTTATGTATAATATTGTTCTAATAGGAAGCTCACCCATAGTTTGGATTTTCAGTTCCAACAGCGTTTAGGAGGACTGATCTCTTCTTACAATTTGTTTCTGCCAAGTCAGCCAACTCATAAAAATATACGTGTGATACCAAGTAGGAATCTATATGTGCATATAAAAAGTACATGTGCTGAGTAGGCTACAGAGAAAGGGAGACAGGAATTCACATATTTGTTAACTTTAAAAACGCATGGAGAGAGCTGGGGATGTGGCTCAAGTCGTAGCGCGCTCGCCTTGCATGCGTGCGGCATGGGTTCGATTCTCAGCACCACGTGCAAACAAAGATGTTGTGTCCGCCGATAACTAAAAAAATAAATATTATAGAATTCTCTCTCTCCTCTCTAACTCTCTCTTTAAAAAAAAACACATGGAGGACTATTTCAATTAAAAATTGAGTAGATTTATAAAACCGACCCTTTATCATGCAAGAGGGAAGTCCAACTATACACCATGCCTCCTCTGAACTGCTTGTATTTTTATTTTTTTTTGTTTATTTTTCTCCATCATATTAGGATTAGTAGTCAGAGTCTAGTAGGGTATGAGTTAGTGTCAGGGATTCAGTATTTCGAATGGAAAATTGGAAAATGGATCAATGTGTATGCAAATGTGTACTACAAAAAAATTTTCCCACTCTCATTCAGAACAATGCCTTGACATTACCTTCACCCCAAGTAAGACACAATGAGAGGAGAAGAGTTAGAAAATCTTTGAATACATATCTGAAATTGAAAATGCTTAGGGTTCACAACCTTGGAGATTGTAGAGGAGTTTCCAAAAGTAAGGGACTGTGTAAAAACTCTACAGACATGGAGATTTGCCTGCCTAAAGACGTCTGGAGAAACTGTCTCTAGGTTGGGCACTTGAAATATATGTTTTTGTGAGGATCTTTAGCTTCCTTTCCAGTGAGACCATCAAAGCTGGGTCTTCATCTCTGTGATCTGGAGGACATGGTTTATAATTTTCCAATAAACATGAAGCAGCAGTGCTGAATTCTCTCTTGTATGTAAACTGTGGCCACTGGGGGCTAAGTGTCTCCCCATATGGACTGCGAAGCCATTTTATCATCCTCCACTTTTCCTAATGTTTCTTCCTGCTGCACTCGGAGTTTGGTATTTGCTTCACGAAATACAAGGAGTTCAACTGGGACAGAGTGTTGCCGCGAGTTCTGTCACGTGTGGTGGATCAGGGTCTGCAGGAGAATGCACCAACAGGGCTTGTATACCACATAGGATGCCCCCTTGACCATAGCAACCTGATTCTGAACATTGCACTGAAACCTCTCCATATAACAAGTTGCCTTTACATATAAGGGTCTGCTGGCTGCACCATGTCAGTCACAAGCCATTTGGAAGCCAATGGCAGATCCACATGGCCCCACCTCAGATGTTTTATCACACATTTGCTCACCACTACTCTAGGCCCACTACTCAGCAGGATCCAAATTATTGAGATCTCTGTTCTACACCATTTTCATCAAAACCAGTCAATCAAGGCACTGTCTGGTACACTCGTGATCAGCAACAGGACATCCAAATGTTCTTCATTGCCACCTGGTCATTGGAATTTCAAAAATTTCATGGTATTTATCTAGCCAATTTTCAATTATGAAGTTGGAAGCACTATGGCTTTCAAATCATTCAGGAATCATTCAATGGTGAGGAAGCTCATTTCAATGAAAAATTTGAAGAACTCTCACAGGCAAGGCTTCCCAAAGAGTGGCCTAAAAGTCACATGAATCCAGGCCCATCGAGGTCTACAATTGAGGTCCATGTGTGTTTTGACTAGCAAATATGGCTTCCAAGTCTTTCAGAAAAAAATAATTTGATATCCTGGCTGAGATTCCCAGTGCTCTGTGGAAAGCCACCCTAGGACTAGATCTCAGTTTCCAATGGAGATTCTCATGCATGGCCTCCTAAATTCTTAACACAATTCATGGCAATACTTCTTTGATGATTGATCCAGAACTGAGTGTTTAAGGGGAATGACACCAGAGTTCAAGCCCAGGTGGATCCAGTCATCTCTTCCAACTGCCACACGAATGACTACAATTAAAACCAAAACACTTCCACATGGTCCTCACCTTCTTCCAGAGAGACACTCATCATTACCTCTGGCTGGAGTTTTTCATGTGGGACGCATCCCAAGAGAGTGTCCGAAATAATCTTTCTTGCCCCTCATTTGCCTAAAGTCAGGGTGGCATGGTCACCCTTCCTGTGAACCTGGAGTGATCCAATAGGCCTTCTTCTCCAATTTGAGGCCTACTGACTCTCAGGGATAGATTCTTTAAGTGATTTGGAGTCACAAGAAAACACAAGCACCTCTGCAGTTCTTCAAAGAACTCATTTGACCTAAAGGATCCCTATTCTCACTTGATAGAGGTCAGAATCCTAACAGAGGAAGGCAAGAGACTCATCAACAATGACAGATTTTGGCCATTTTTGTTTTGATTGCACACATGCAATCTATCTTTAGATCCATCATGTGCTGAGAATCTAAGCCACAACCTCATACAGGGCCAAGAGGCTGATTTAGACACATCCTTTTACAAGCAATTAAGCAAAGATCCACAGGTGATGCCCATTCATTTCCATTTGAAAACTGTTTTCTTCAGGCTTCACAAAGGGGTGGCCTGAGGCAAAGACCTTCCTGACATTCAGGACAACAGAACCATAGGTAAGCAAATGAACCAAAGCAGGGTTTCTCCACTGAGAATTTCCGGGTCACACTGATATCTGAGTTTTCTAAGATGTTCCCATTCTCTACAGCTATCAAGTATATGGACATGTCTCAGAGCTTGGAGGTGGTACATATCTTGGAAACAAAACCATGAGCCTATTCTGGAGAGTGGCCAGAATTCAGGAAGAAAACAGGAACTTAGGAATTTAGTAGGTGTTGCCCATCCATAAGGCAAACCAAAGTCCATTCTTCAATTAGGCAGGATGAATGCTGGGAAGTTTTCTACTAGACAGGACACATCCTTTGATGCCTTCTCTTTTCTAATGTCTACAACCACGGACACAGTGGGATACTCAAGACTTAGAAACACTAGCCTTGTCAAACGACTTACTAGAAACAGTCCACTCCAACCCAAAAAAACTGCCTTTTCTATCTATTCTCAGAACATGAGAGAAAAGCACAAACTCACTGAACACCCACAAAGGCACCTCCTTAACCCAAGTAGGTCTGTGACTATCTAGAGTGTCCTCTAACTGGTGGGCCATACTATGTTCCCCTGAAATGGCCTGTCCTTTCTCAGATCTGGTCTCCTTGGTCAACACTGTGAAGTTGTCAGGAGCCAGTGGTGAACCAATACCTGCTTTCTCAGGAAAGGCCCCTCTTCAGAGTTCTTCTGCCATTTGACAATCCTCATATCAGTCGGTACCAAGGAAGACTGACTCTGTCCTTGGTAAATCCAAACAAGTGAGACCACTGGGACTGGGACTGGGACTGGCTCTGGGTGCCTGGCTTCCTGCATCACAATTTCAGATTTTTTGATCACCAAGGAAGAGAGGTGAGGTCACTTTCTTTAGGAACTGAATGAGGTCACTACCTTGGCCACCACTTTGTCCTAACAGTTGCTTCGAAAGGTCCCATGAAATTGAGGCTGCCCCTACTTCCTTTGACACTTTCACAAGTTAGAATGGTATATCAACCATAGGCACCTGTAAACAGCTCTCCACACAGGCATGGTTTCATCAGTTCTCTACATTACGAAAGGAGAGGCTGATTCAGACACATCCCTTCATACTGACCCTGTTGTTTGCCATGGAATATGACTTTTCCCCTCTTAGGTCCTTCATAGCTGCCTGCAACTTCTTCAGGGTATAATTTCTGCATGGTCCTTTGATGTTCTCAGCAGGTGGAAGATCCCCTACATTACTGTATTGTAAGATAAACTCTGTCTCGGCTCTTCTGTAAAGTTAGTTTGAGGGAACAATGTATGGTTAGGCTTAATAACATGTTTCATTTGAGTTAGGAATCATTCTGCTTAATGAATAATGGTATTGGGAACTTGCGATATTTACAAGAATATATTGGTGAAATATAAGTTTGAAAACAGAAATCTAGATAAGATTTGAATCCAGGAAGGGCATTGGGCTGTTGATTGGGATACTTAGCTTTGAATTATGTTCTGCACAGATGTCTCAGATAAATCAATATACAATGGCATAGGACCTTGTACCTTGGATGATTGCTTGTCGAAGAGATCATCCAGTCAAAAAGGGATAGTCTTTAGGATTAGGAAGATAGTCGATATGTTAGAAAAAAGAGTGAGTATAGGATTTGGACCAAAAGTTCTTTAGCAATAGGGTTTCGGATAAAGAGTGAATGTAAATGTCAGCACATGTGAAGAGTCAGTCACAATGATGAACTGAGGAAAATATGTAGGAAAGCAGATATCAATAGAGACATTAGGAAATCAGGAAAATATAAAGTGAGTGATAGGATTAGTCATTTTCAACAGGGTTGAGGTTGAATATATTATCTTAAGAAGAAACAAATATGTAGTCACCAATAGGATTGATTTGAGAGCGTTAGGCAACCTGGATATGGATGTGTTTAGTAATCCATGCTCACTTTCCATTTAGGCTTTGGTGAAAGGTTAATAAAATAGGTACTTGTTACTTACTGTTTTTCTGTATGCTTAACAAAACACTGTTGAAGTCTTGAGGACTGTTTGCTAATCTTGTTTCCAGAATGTGCTGTCCCCAACTGCCAAACTGCAAATGTATACCCTCACCCGTTTGCACGCAAACCACCCACTTGCCCTGACCCATCAATAAACTTCCCTCCCTGCCCTCTCCAAGGAAAGCATATAAGCTCTGCTTAAGCTGTTCTCATTGCTCTCTGCTCTATTCAAGTGAGCTCTGAGCCCCAGAATGCTGGACCCATAATAAACCATTTACTGTTGCTTGAGACATTCCTCTGGTGGTCTCTTCCTCTGATGCTTGCCCGACCTTTACATCTGGAGGCACGAGCAAGATCCGGCAGCGGCGGATGAAAAATCCCCAAGGGGCTCTTTTCAGGGTAAGTAAGGGAACTCTTTTTGGTTTTAGGTTTCAGGTTAGGGCTTGGCAAAATGGCTATTGGTGATGAGCGTGAGCTCTCTCTGACAGAGGCTGACATACGTGTCACAGAGCCACAGGCCACGTCCCTGGGGGATGCCCCAGAGGACTCAGGAATTCGAGGAACAATAGTCTCCTTGACTCAGTGATATTTTGCTTCGGATTCAGTATTGCCAGCCCATCAGGTTTTGCCGGCTACTCAGTCCTGGCCTCAGTATTGGACGTCCATTGCCTGTCTTTATTGTCTTGTCTTGTCAGTGTAGTGTGTGATTTCTTTCACTGTTTGTGTATCTCTCATTTTGGGACAGAGCACTTCAACACCTCTCTTCCTGACCCTTGATCACTGGACCAAAGTCTGTGCAAGGCCCAGAATCTTTCTTTTTCAGTAAATTGCTGGACCTGGCAGACCCTCTGTGCCTCAGAATGACCCACCTTTGGAGTTGGATAGCCCCTAGAAACATCTACTTCCCACTAATTTGAAACGTCAGAGATTTTGTCTTTCAACCGGGGCCACATAGACATCCAGATCAACAGCCATATATCTTAACTTTGCAGGACCTCTGCAAATCTCCTCCTACATGGGTGAAGCCTTTCTTTGTCTCTGCGCCCACTCCTACTCCTTCCACCATGATTCTATCTCACAAACCCTCTGCTCTTCCTCCTCCAACCTCTGTTCTCCCTGAGTCTCAAGACTCTACTGGACTCTCCTACCCTTCTTATCCGCTGCCGTCGTCCACCAACCCCCAACAACCTCTAAGTGATTCCTTTGCTGCTGACTCAGCCTCTCCGCCATTGGAGAAAGCTAGGCCGGCCCAGCGCCCACCAGATGACTCCCCCTTGTCACACACACAGCCCCTCCTTCCCTGGAGAAAGCTGGCCCGGCTAAAAGAACTCAAAGAACTCCCTGGCGTTTTCACACCTGCCTACTTGGGATGACTGCCAACAAATCCTAGGGATTCTCTTCATGACAGAGGAACGAGAGAGAAACTTTCTGGAAGCTAGAAAAAAATATCCTCGGACCAGATGGGTGACCAACACAACTTCCCAACATAATCAAAGCCGGCTTACCCTTGAACTGACCCAACTGGGACCCCGACACCTTTGAAGGTAGGGAGCATCTGTCCACTTATTTCCGGGCCCTAATAGTGGGTTTCCAACCGGCCGCTAGCCAACCAAATAATTTGGCCAAGGTAAGAGAGATTATTCAAGGGCCTGATGAATATCCCTCTATGTTTCTAGAGAGAATTATGGAGGCGTATAGGAGATATACTCCTTGCGATCTTCAGGCAGAGGATCAAAAGACATATGTCATGATGGCCTTCATTGGGCAAGCTGATCTGGATATTAAAAGAAAGTTACAATACTTAGATGGATTACAAGATATGACTTTGAGAGATTTACTCAGGGTAGCCGAGAAAGTATCCTATAAGAGAGAAACAGAGAGAACGAAAGGGAGCAAAGGGAGGATGACAGATGAAAAAGACAGATGAAGGTATTAACTAAGGTCCTGGTCACAACAATAAATAGGCCAGAAATTAAGAAACAGGGAGACAAGAAACGATACCTGGGTCCCCACCAGAGGCCACCCTTGGCCTCAGATCAATGTGCCTACTGTAAAGAAAAAGAACACTGAGCCAAAAAGTGCCCTAGAAAGAGACAGCCACGCCAGACAGCCTTTCTGACTCTGGAGGTTGACTGAGAATGTCGGGGCTCAGATCCCTTCCCCGAGCTCAGGGTAACTTTTGAAGTGAAGGGGACCCCATAAACTTTGAAGTGGATACAGCAGCAGTATACTCAGCCCTTAAGGCCCCACTGGGCCCTCTATCAAATAAAAGGTCTCTAGTTCAAAGGGCTAACAGCAGTAAATATCAGACTTAGACAACTAAGAGGACCATGGACATGAGGAAAGGAAAAATCCAACATTTCTTCCTAGTAATCCCAGAATGCCTGGCCCCATTGATGGGCAGAGATCTGCTCAGTAAGCTCCGGGCCAAAACAACTTTTAACCCCGAAGGCCCCAAAATGAAATTTCTAAATCCTTCATTAAAAACTCCTATAGTCATGGCTTTATAAATGTCAGTCAAAGATGAACATCCAATTTTCACACACCCCAAGAATGATCAAACAGGCAAGCTACCCCAGAAATGGATAACAGATTACCCAGATGCCTGGGCAAAAATTGTTGGGTTAGGACTAGCCATGAAACAACCTCCAAGAACAGTGGAGTTAAAAACCTCAGCCTCCCCAATCAATGTCAAACAACATCCTCTGAGCAAAAATGCTAAAGATGGGTTAAGGCCCCATATTCAGAAATATCTGGCTTTAGGGTCCTAAGGCCCTGTCAATCGGCCTGGAACACTCCCCTGCTACCAGTAAAAAATCCAGGAACTGGGGACTATCCCCGTTCAAGACCTAAGAGAGATCAACAACAGAGTGCAGGACATTCACCCCACGGTAAATAATTTGTACAATCTGCTTATCACTCTGAACCCTGAGTAGAAATGGTATGGACATAAAGATGCTATCTTTTGCATGCCTCTGCATAAAGACAGTCAGTTTCTGTTTGCTTTTGAGTGGGTAGACCCAGAAACCGGAACGTATGGTAAACTAACATGGACTAGACTCCCACAGGGGTTCAAAAACTCCCCCACTCTCTTTGATGAAGCCCTCCACAGAGATGTCAACAACTTCAGAACTATGCACCCCGAAGTCACCCAGCTTCAATACGTGGATGACCTGGTACTGCAGCCAACACCAAGGAAAACTGTGAGTCTGGGAACCAAGCACTATTATGTAAGCTTGCTCAACTCGGGTATAGAGCTTCTTCCAAAAAACCAGAATTTGCCAACAAGAAGTAGTCTTCCTGGGCTATTCCCTTAGAGGTGGTAAACGTTGGCTCACTGAGCCCAGAAAACAAACGGTTGTGCAGATACCCCCCCCCCCAGCAGCAGACAACACAAAGAGTTTCTTGGGACTACTGGGTTTTGCAGGTTATGGATTCCTGTGTTTGTGTCCTTAACTTCTCCTTTATACCCGCTGTTAAAGGGAGATGCCCAATTCCAATGGACCCCTGAGCACCAGCAAGCTTTTGATAACATCTTACGACACTGGCACTGAACTCCTCAACTTCACTGAGCCAAGCCTGCAATTTCAGAAAGCCCTACACTACGTTAAAAATGTACATCAATTCACACACCTTGGTCCAAAGAAACTGCAGGCATTCCTGAAGGATCAAGAACAGAGTTTTCCACCAACCAACTCACAGCGAAAGGACATAACTGAACGGGTAACAAAACCCTGTCCGTTCTGTCAATAGAACAATTACCCTTCCAAGCTTCCTGTAGGAAAGCGCCTATGAGCAACCAGACCAGGAAATTCTGGGAAGTGGACTTTACTGAAATTTAGCCAGCAAGGTATGGACTTCAATATCTCCTAGTGTTTGTAGATATATTTTCAGGATGGATTGAAGCCTTCCCCACAAAAAAAAAAGGCACAAATGGTGGTAGAAAATCCTGAAAGATATTTTTCTATGATACGGCCTACCTAAGGTAATAGGGTCTGATAATGGACCGGCGTTCATGGCCCAGGTAAGTAAGGGGTTAGCCAGGATCCTGGGGATAAATTGGAAGTTACATTGTGCTTATAGACCGCAGAGTTCAGGACAGGTTAAAAAAATTAATAGAACCATTAAAGAGACCTTAACGAAATTAAGCTTAGAGAGGGCATCAAAGATTGGACTATGCTCCTGCCTTATGCACTGTTTCATGCAAGAAATACTCCCTCTGTTTCTTTGTGTAACCTCACCTCCTATAAAATTCTCTATGGGGCCCCTCCTCCAGTAAGGACCTAACCACAACTCTAAGACCTACCGATCCCTTCCACACCCCCTTGCTTGACAAACTTAAAGCTATTGAAAGAACTCAGGGATACCTGTCAAAACAGCTGGCCACTGCCTACCAACCTGGTGAAGAGGAGACTCCACATCGATATCAAAAAAGAGACTTCATCTACATAAGATGACATCAGGTGTCATCCCTGGAACCCCGCTGGACAGGACCATACCAGGTGCTAATTATAAAACCTACAGTGGTAAAGGTAGACGGAATCACTTCCTGGATCCTAATTCTCATCTCAAGCCTGTGCCCTGTCCAGACACTGTTTTGAAAGTGGAAAAGACTGGTAACCCTTTCAAATTGCATATTTGCCATGTGGATAAGGCTATAGACTCTCCCCTTGGCCACCACTAGTCCTAACCATCATCAGCCCATTCAGCAGCGATGGCTGATCACAAATCCAATTAGACAAGAAGTATGGTCTGTCTCACATACAGCCCCCTTAGGGACCTGGTGGCCAACTCTCCACCCAGATATTTGTCAGCTGGGTACACGTCTTTCCAATTGGGATATCTCTGATGAAGAGGATCCCACTAAAATTCCATTAAATTTCTCCCGTACCATAGATAATGGAAACAAACATTATGGATGTAGGAACACGCAAGCCTGATGCAGGTTGGCTAGCCTAGATTACTATGTTTGCCCGGTGGACTATCAAAGCCACAAACAACAACGGCTGTGTGGGGGAAAAGCCGTCTTCTTCCGTAAGTCATGGGGATGTGAGCATACAGGGGCTGCCTGGTGGAACCCAAACTCCTCATCAAATTCAGTTCACAGCATTGGCCATATTGCCAATTAGACAACCAAAACCGATGGCCCCCAGAGGGGTCTCTAGATCCTCAAATTCTGTGTGACTATTTCAACTTCGGCAAGTGATCAAAAGGATTGAAGAAAATTCCCCTATGTGTAGGCCTTTTCCCTCCTTTGCTCACATCACAAAATATGTTTCTCCAATAGATCCTTCTGCTCCAGATTCTCTGCTGTCACTCTCACATCAACAACCTGATTTCTCCCCTCCAATTACTAGATCAAAACCCCAAACCTCCTCTGGTTCTCAGACCATTGCCCCCATGCTGAGGCAGCAGGTACTGAGGTACCCTTCCACCCACTCACTCCTCTCTTCTCCTGTCAGTGCCCACACCGGGTCCCACCAGGTCCTCTTACCAGCTAACACAAAGCTCAAACCAGCTGAGGAGTGCCCTCAGACGCCTATCCAAGATGTAATGAAAATGGCCTTTAAAGTTGCTTTGTCATCACTAAAAACAGGTTACTAAGAATTTAAAGTCCCTCACAGGCTTTTTAGATACTCATTCCCGTCTTCCCATCTGCTCTACCTGTTCTACTGCTCAAGTTTTGTTGCCAGGAAAATCCCAAACCCTTTTCCCATTATTCTTTTATATCTCTTTTTCCTCATTCTCAGAACCACAGAACTGCTCTCACCCCCCGCCTTCCCCGTCTTCCCCTCTGTACCAGGCCCACAGAAAAATCTTAAATGGCCTTCTCCAGAAGTCTTCATCGTGGCTGACTTTAGGACTTTCAGCAACAAAGTCTTTATAAATGAGTTCAGTGTAGATAAACTTCCTCTTTTCGTGTTGCTCTGTTATACTTGGCCACTGGCTGGAAAAATCAGCACTTCTAAGCTAGACACCCCCTTACTAGTTTTTCACAAAATATGTGAACAAGGCCTCTGGCCTTGAGCTGAGGCTTCCAGAGATGGCTACATTTCCAAGATAAAGAAGTTACCAACTGGGCTCCATGGTAACAGCTGGCAGGGAGAAAATAAAAGAGAAGAAAAAAGCTCTCCCCCTCCCAGGTGTCCTTAATAAGTTATCTTTCCCAGAGAAGAGGAAAATAAAAACAGAACCAAAAACTGCTTTTTGTGAACTTCTGCAGACTGTGAATTTCTGAGTCTTTTCCCTTACATGTTGGGTACAAAATTCTGAAACTACCTAAACTTGGGATTCAGGGGATTAATTGATTACAACAGAAGCAATGCCCTCTATATCCGGTTGCAACCAAATAGGACTGTTTCCCTATCTTTGGTGCTATCTTAGGTGCCTTGCCTTGTCCATACCTACAACAGTATAATTCTATATACTTAAACATTGTTTATTCATAAAATTATCAACAGATGTGATTAATTATGTAATGGTGCAGATGTTTCCCCGAGTGCTCTATCATGAGGCAGGATCATTTAAATTTCAAATAGGGGGGCATACAACCCGGTTCCGCTGGCAACCTGTATCCTTCACTTTAGCCATCCTATGAGGAATAGTAGTTGCTGCAGAGAAGGGCACAGGAACCACTGCCCTAATCCATGGGACACAACAAATGACCCAATTAGAAGCAGCAATAGACCAAAACTTAAAGATATTAAAAAACCACCATCACAGCTTTACAAGAATCTTTAACCTCTCTCTCTGAAGTTGTTTTACAGAACAGGCGAGGGTTCGACCTCCTCTTCATGAGAGAAGGGGCCTTTGTCCTGCATTGAGGGAAGAATGTTGTTATTATGCCTACCATACTGGAGTTGTAAAAGAATCTATGATTAAATTAAGAAGACGCATTGAAGAGCATCAACAAGAGAGAGAGGCCCAAAAAGGGTGGTTTGAGTCTTGGTTCACAGAGTCCCCCTGGGTAACTATGCTTTTATCAGCCCTGGCCGGTCCATTAATAATCCTCACATTATTGCTAACTGTAGGACCCTGTTTGCTCAACCGTGTAGTTTCCTTTCTCCAAGCTCAAATTGGACAAGTTAAACTTATGGTAATCAGAAATCAATATACCACACTAGCAAACATAAAATGTGACATCCTCAATGATCACTATTATGATTTAATGTAACCAAAAGAAAGTGGGGAATGAAAGGTAAATAAAATAGGTAATTGTCACTTCCAGTTTTACGGTATGCTTAACAAAACACTGTTGATATCTTGAGAACTGTTCGCTAATCTTGTTCCCTGAATGTTCTGTACCAACTGCAAAACTGCAGAATGTACTCCCTCACCCATTTGCACGCAAACTGCCCACTCGCGCTGACCCATCAATAATCTTCCCTCCCTGCCCTCTCCAAGGAAAGTATATAAGCTCTGCTTAAGCTGTTCTCAGGGCTCTCTGCTCTATTCAAGGGAGCTCTGAGCCCCAGCATGTTGGACCCCCATAAACTTTTGGCTGTTGCATTAGACAGTCCCTGGTAGTCTCTTCCTCCGATGCTCGCCTGACATTTACATTGGTAAAATAATAAGTGTGACCATTGCTTCTGTGTCGAAATGTACAAATTATTATTGGGGGTACAAATAGGTGTACCCTGTGATATGAATATAGAGATAATGCATGAATAGACAATACTGTGAATAAATAATATAATGGATTCCAAATTTAATAATGGATTCAATTGATATCTGAAAATATAAAGGAAATCTTATATTGATATACATACATTCATTCCAACCAGTAAAACATCTAAACGTTATATTAGGATTATGATTTATCATGAAGAGTGTGTGAGTTTTCCTTCAAAATTGATTATGGAAGTTGAAAATAATGTGTTTGGAAAGAAGTCTCATGAAAAGACCAGACAAGAAACCTGGAGGAATCCATGTGTTCTGAAGCAGGAAGTTATTGAAAGTGAAACAAATGCCTATAAGTTTGCTAACTTGTGGATGAAATATATATCTTATGATGTGCATAAATTGAAGAAATAGTAATGTAGCAGTGTTGAATAAAAATGAATGTCAAAATACACATCATGTCCCATAGTAATCTACTTGCATTGATGTTAAACTGGGTCAGTTACTGTACAAATTTAGTATTTGTATGCAACGTTAACTAAAGTTAGTTTTCAGTACTGGTAACAAATATGTATTTCAGGTGGATGAATATTTCTGAGAATAATCTTGTGAATACGTGATTATAAATCCATACACATGAACATGAATGAATTTAGGGAGTGTATATAAGACACATATATTTCATATTTTGAAAAATCTGGAGAGTATATATATACAAAAAACACACATGCAGAGACATTAAATTACCAATATATATGCCAATCGAAATTTATCATGAAATATATATCATCCACAGATGCAAAAATATTTCTTTTACTGAACATGGATTTATGTTTAATGTTGTTCAACTAGGAAGCTCACCCATAGGTTGAATTTTAAGATCCAACAGGGTTTAGGAGGAGTGATCTCTTCTCATAATTTGTATCTGCCAAGTCAGCCACCTCACAAGAATGTACATGTGATACCAGGTAGGATTCTATATGTGCATTTAAAAATACATGTTCTGAATAGGCTACAGGGAAAGGGAGACAGGAATTTATATATTTATTAACTTTAAAAACACAAGGAGAACTATTTCAATTAAAAATTAACTAGATTTATAACACCTACCCTTCATAATGCAAATGGCAAGTCCAAATATACACCATGCCTCCTTTGAACTGCTTGTATTTCTATTCTGTTTGGGTTAGTTTTCTCCATCATATTAGGATTAGCAGTCAGAGTCTAGTAGTTTATGAGTTAGTGTCAGGGATTAAGTATTTCGAATGGAAAATTGGAAAATGAATCCAATGTGTATGCATATATGTGCTACACAAAAATCTTCCCACTCTCATCCACAACAATGCCTTGACATTAACTTCGCCCCAAGTAAGACACAATTAGAGGAGAAGAGTTAGAAAATCTGTGAATGCATATGTGGAATGGAATATACTCAGGATTTCACAAACTTGGAAGTGGTAGAGCAGTTTCCAAAAGTAAGGCACATGGTAAACACTCCACAAACATGGAGTTCTGCTGGCCTAAAGACTTCTTGATAAACTGCCTCTGAGGTTGGGCACTTGAAATATATGTTGTTGTCAGTAGCTTTAGCTTACTTTCTAGTGAGACCATCAAAGCTGCGTCTGCATCTATGTGACCTGGAGGACATTGTTTCTAATTTTCCAATGAACATGAGGCAGCAGTGCGAATACTCTCTTTGTAGTTAAACTATGGCCACTGGGAGCTAAGTGACTCACCGTGTGAACTGTGAAGCCATTTGGTCCTCCTCCACTTTTCGTGGTGGTTCTTGCTGCTGCACTGGGACTTTGGTATTTTCTTCATGAAATACAAGGAGATCAACTGGGACACAGTGCTGGAGGGAGTTCTGTCACGTGTGGAGGTCATGGTCTGCATGTGAATGCACCAACCAGGATTCTATCCCACATGGGTTGCCCCTTTGTCCATAGCAACCTGATTCTGAACATTGCCTTGAAATCTCCCTATACAAAAAGATGCCTTTACATGGAAGGTTCTGCTGGCTGTACCATGTCATTCACAAGCCATTTGGAAGCCAGTGGCAGATCCACATGGCCCCACCACACATTTTATCACACACCTTCACACCACTGCTCTAGGCCCACTAATTTGCAGGCTCCAACTTACTGGCATCTCTGTTCTACACAATTTTCAAGAAACCTAGTCAGTCAAGGCACTGTCTGATACACTCATGATTAGCAATAGGACATCCAAAGATTCTCCAGTGCCACCTGGTCATGGGAATTCCAAAAATTTTATGGTGTTTATCTAGCCATTTTTTTGAGGATGAAGTTGGAGGAACTGTGGTTTTCAAAAACCATTAAATGTTGAGGAAGCTCATTTCAATGAAACTCTGGAGAACTCTCATAGGCAAGGCTTCCCAAAGAGTTGTCAAAAGGTCACATGAAGCCAGTCCAATTGAAGTCTACAATGTGAGGTACATGTGTGTTTTGACTCTCAGCTATGGCTGCCAAGACTTTAAGAAGAAAATCATGGATTATCTTGGCTGAGATTCCCAGTGCTCTGTGGCCTTGATCTAAGTTTATAAGGGCTACTCTCATGCGTGGGCTCCTAAAATCCCAACAAAGCTCATGGCAATACTTCTCTGAGGTCAGTTTCAGAATTCAGTCTCTATAGGGATTCACACTAGAGTTCAAGCCCAGGTGGACCCAGTGATTTCTTCCAATCGCCACACAAATGACCAAAATTTAAACGAAAACACTCCCATATGGCCCTCATCTTTTCCACATAGACACTCATCATAACCTCTAGCTGGAGGTTTCTATGAGGGGCGCTGGACAAGACAGTGTCCAAAATAAGCTCCCTTGCCCGTCATTTGCCTAAAGTCAGGGTGGCCTGGAAACCCTTCCTCTGAACCAGGAGTGATCAAATAGGCCTACCATTATTACTGTTCCACTTCTCCAATTTGAGGCCTACTGACTGTGGGGTTTAGATTCTTCATGTGGATTGGGGTCATGAGAAAACCCAAGCACCAATGGGCTAGACTCTGAAGGGCTTTGAAAAACTCATTTGACCCAAAGGATTCCTATTCTCACCTTATGGAGGTCAGGAAACTTACAGAGGAAGGCGAGAGACTTCATCCATAATGAGTACTCTTTTGGCCATTTTGGTTTTGGATGCACACATGGCATCTTTCTTTAGATCCATCAGGTGCTGAGAATCTAAGCCACAGCCTCACACAGGGCCAACAGGCTGATTCAGACACATCCCTTTCGAAATCAATTACTCAAAAAGGGACAGGTGATGCCCATTCATTTACATTAGAGAACTGTTTTATTCAGGCTTCACAACGGGGTGGCCTTGGGCAAAGACCTTCCTGACATTCAGTGCTATAGAACAATAGGTAAGCAAAAGTCCCAAAGCAGGGTTTCTCCACTGAGACTTTCCTGGTAACATTGATATCTGAGTTTTCTGAGATTCTCGCCATTCCCTTCAGCTATCCAGTACATGGCCAAGTCACAGAGCTTGGAGGTGGTACCTATCTTGGTCACAAAATCATGAGCCTATTCTGGAGAGTGGCCAGAATTCAGGAAGAAAACAGGAACTTAGGAAGATTTCAGGTCTTGCCCACAAATAAGGCAACCCTCTGTCCTTTTATAAATTGGGCAGCGTGAATGTTGGGAAGCTTTCTCCTACACAGGACACATCCATTGATGCATTTTCTTTTGTAATGTCTACACCCACGGACACAGTGGGATACACAGACATAGAAACACTTGCCTTGTCAAATGACTTAATAGAAACAGTCCACTCCAAACCAAACAAACCAACTTTCCTACCTATTCTCAGAACATGAGACAAAACCACAAACCCACACTCATTCCCACAAATGCACCTCCTTCCCCCAAGAAGGTCTGTTACTAACCGGAGTGTCCTCTGCCTGGTGAGCCATTCTTTGTTCACCCGAAATGGCCTGTCTGTTCTCAAATCTGGACTCCTTGGCCCACTCTGTGAAGTTGTCAGGAGCCAGCTTTGAGCCGCCACTACCTGCATTCTCACTGAAGACACCTCTTCAGATTTTTTCTGGCATTTGACCATCTTCACATCTGTAAGTACCAAGAAAGACTGACTCTTTCCATGATAAATCCAAAAAAGTGAGATCTCTGTGACTGTTACTGGGCCTGACCCTGGGTGCCTGGTTTCCGGGATCCCAAGTTCAGAGAGTTCCATCACAAAGAAGTGAGGTAGGTCACTTCCTTCATGAACTGAATGAGCTCACAGCCTTGGAAAACACTTTGTCCTAACAGTTTCTTCCTAAGGTCCCATGAGATGGAGGCTGCCCCTACTTCCTGTGACACTTTCACAAGTTAGAATGGTATATCAACAATAGGTACTGGGAGAGAGATCTCCACACAGGGTTGGTTTGGTCCATTTTGTCTACATTAAAATGTGAGAGGCTTATTCAGACACATCTCTTCATCCTGACCAGGTTGTTTGCCATGGAAAATGACTTTTGCTCTCTCAGGTCCTTCATAGCATTCTATATCTTCTTCAGGGATAATTTCTGCATGGATCTTTGAGATTCTCAGCAGGTGGAAGATCCCCTATATTCCTGGATTGTAAGACCAACTCTATCCCTGCACTGCTGTAAAGTTAGATTGAGGGAACAGTGTATGGTTAATGTTAATATCATGTTCTATTTGCGTTAGGAATCATTCTGCTGGATGAATAACGGTATTGGGAACCTGAGATATTTACAAGAATATATAGGTGAAATATAAGTATGGAAACAGAAATCTAGGGAAGACTTGAAGCCAAGTAGGACTTTGGGCCCTTGAGTAGCATACTTTGCTTTGAATTATATTCTGCACAGATGTCTCAGATAAATTGATATACAAAGAAATAGGATCGTATACACTAGATGATTGAATAACATACAGAATATCCAATAAAAAAGGGATAGTCTGTAGGATTAGCAAGATAGTCAGTAGGTTTAGAAAGAAGAATGAGTATAGGATTTGTACCAAAAGTTCTTTACAAATAAGGTTTCGGGTAGAGAGTGAATGTAAATGTCAGCACATGTAAAGAGTCAGTCACAATGACGAATTGGGGAAAATATGTAGGAAAGCAGATATAAATAGAGACATTAGGAAGTCAGTAAAAGTATGAAGTGTGTAATTTGTTTAGACATTTTCAACGGTTTGAGTCTGAATATATAACCTTAGGCAGAAACTAATATGTTGTCACAAATTGGATTGACTTTTGAGAGCATTAGGTAACCAGGACATGGATGTTTTTATTAATCCATGCTCACTTTTTATTTAGGCTTTGGTAAAATCATAAGTGTGACCTTTGCATTTTGTGTCCAGAATATTATTGTGATAAAATGTATATGTAGATCAGGTGACTTGAGTATTTCTTCCACCATTTCTGTAGCAATATTTTGTAGATGTATAAATTACTATTGAGGGTACAAATAGGTGTACCCTGTGTCTATGAATATGCAGATAATGCATGAATAAACCATACTGTGTGTAAATAATATAACTTGCTCTACTTTAAATAATGGATTGAATTGATATCTGAAAATATAAAAGAAATCTCATATTGATATACAATCATTCACTGCAACCAGTTATACATCTAATGGTAATATTATGGTTGTGGTTTATCCTGAAAGGTGTGTGAGTTTTGTTTCAAAAGTGATTATGGAAATTAACAATAATGTGTTTGGAAAGAAGTCTCATGAAAAGAATAGTCAAGAAACCTGTAAGAATACATGTGTTCTCAAGAAGGAAGTGATTGAACATTATATATCATACTATATATAATGTGCATAAACTGCAGAAATAGTAATGTACCAATGTTGAATAAAAATGAACATCAAAATACACATCATGTCCCATAGGAATCTAATTGCATTGATGTTAATCTGGGTCAGTTACTGTAGAAATATTAGGATTTTTATCCACCATTCACTGAAGTTACTTTTCAGTACTAGGAAAAAAGTATGTATTTAAGTTGGATGAATATTTCTGAGAATAATCTTGTGAAAATTTGATTATAAATCCACATAAATCACAGAACATTATAAACACAAAAGTCACATGGACATTAAAATCTAGCAATATATATGCCAATTTAAATCCATCTTGAAATATATATCATCCACTGATCCAAAACTATTTATTTAATGAACTTGTATTTATGTATAATGTTGTTCAGCTAGGAAGCTCCCCCATAGATTGAATTTTCTGTTCCAAATCAGTGTTTAGGAGGAGTGATCTCCTAAATGTGTATGCAAATATGTGCTACACAAAAATCTTCCCACTCTCATCCAGAACAATGCCTTGATATTACCTTCACCCCAAGTAAGATCTAGTTGGAGGACATGAGTTAGAAAATCTGTGAATACATATCTGGAATGTAAAATGGTCAGGAGTTCACAACCTTGCAGGTTGTAGAGGAGTTTCCAAAAGTAAAGGACAGGCTTGATAGACCCAACCTGATCTTTTATTAGAATTGGGAGCCATCTTGCCAGAAAGCCATGAAAAGATAATTTGGGCTTTACTATAAATTACTGCAAATTCTGAACCTGCTTGGAATGCCTGTCCGTGCCTTGAACTCATCCATGCCTGGCTCTCTGACCAGATAACAGTGCTCTCTGAAACATTAGTGACACCTAATAAATATTGGCCTTCCCAGGCCAGACAACGACCCTCTCTGAGTCTCTAATGGTCCTCATAATTTCTGATGTTGGGGCCAGCAAAAAAAAATGTAAACTACCATCAGTGTGATGCTTTCAAAGTTCTGTTATCTGTAACCCCCTTTTTGTGTAACTTTCTGGGCTATATAGCTGGGCTGTAGTAAAGGTGGTGTTGCTGTCTTGTTCCCGCCATTTTTGGAGGAAGAGGCAGCCTGGCCAGTTTTAATAATAAGCCTGCCTTAATTTGATTTTAATTGGAGTCACTGGTCTTTTCTTGCATCCTATTCCAACATTTTGGAGTTCCCCAGTGAGATGACCCTGCCCGACCAGATCACAAGACCAGACTGCTGAAAATTCTGAAGCTGGCCTTCCCTCCAGGGCTACGGGCTGGGGAGCCACTCTAGGGGGTGCACAACTTGAGATGTTCCAAGGCCTTGGAGTGAGCCGTCGGTCTGGGGAGCACTGCAGTGAACCACCGCACTGAAACTATTAGCAAGTACCTGGTGGAGGAGGCCTCCATAGGTAAGTGGCACCTTGATAACATCTTATATCTGGTTAAGGGAGATCTCTTCTAATGACAGAGAGGTGGCCTGGGGAGGCTCACATTCACTCCTGTCCAGGATAGTAATGAGAATCGTTCTGTCCTCTGTTCCGTTCTGTAGGGAATTCCTCTGGAAGGTTAGAGAGGTGCCGAGGGACACGCATGCGCTCCTACCCCAGAGCTTTAGCAAGACGTTGAATTGCTCATCTGTTTTTCTGTTTTGCCACCGGGATTCTGTTTTGTTTTTGTTTTTTTTTTTTTTGTGTGTGTGTGTGTGTGTGTGTTTTGTTCTGTGTTCTATATGTTTTTTGTTTGTTTGTTTTTGTGCGTTTTGTTTTGTGATTTCTGTGATAAAATCTTAAGGATATTGAACGTGAAAATGGGTAACAAAGCAAGTAAGCCTGACACCCCTTTGGACTGTGTTTTAAGGAACTGTGATGAACTTTACCACCATTTGTTAAGCAGAATGAGAGAAGGCCCTAGCTGGCTGCCTGGAGCACACCCAGTGCAGATGGTAATGCCTGCTGGGGAATGAAGAACTGAGTATCTCCCAGTATCTGCCGAAGCCCTGTTGCTTCAGGGAATTCCCTCCTTTGTTCCCTGCACTGCAAGGATAATGCCACCTCTGTCTTCTTAAAAAAAGAGAAAAACAAAAAGGGGACACTAAATGCAGTAAAGTCGCCATGGAGACACTTTATTTTATATTTCAGGTAGCTCCTCTGTGAAAACATTTGGTCCCCTTGTGGGGACATCTGTGGTGCCACTGGAGAAGGAGATTTTTCTCTTATTTGCTCTGTTTTAAAGGGTTCTGTCTGTCAGCCATTGTCTAGAGTTCATTTCTGTCTGTCTTGTGCCTTTTTTCTAGCCCTTTAAGACATGTGCAATAATGTGTTAATATTATAAATTGTTTCTTGGAAATGATCTTAGCTGAATATGTGTCTAAATGATGATGTTTCATTGTACCAATCTGGTATCTGAATGGGTTTTTGAAGCATTCCACAATCTTGCAGTTAAAAGTCGGGTTTAGGTATTTGTTTAGTTCATGGTTTCAGATAATTCATGCCAGAGAACTTAAATACTTAGGATGGAAAATAAAGAACTCTACTTCCAAGTTGGCAAGTAACTTCCCAATCATTCAGTCTTTTTTTCACCAATTTTAAATTAGGTAGCCTGGGAAAATGTCACTGTGTGTACCAGTGCATTAATTTGGACAAGGATACTAAATCATAGTATGATATCTGTTGACAAAACAACTTGTAAAGATATAAAATTTTGTGAATTGTATCTTAAACTTGTATCATAATTTTCAACATCCTAACATGAAAATTATGGTTAAAATACCTTAGGCCTAAGGTTTCTGCTCAGAATAGCCTTTTTTCCTTCTTCTTCCAGACCTCAGCCAGGACTTATTTTGAAATGCAAATGAAAGAAGCCTGTAAGCTTAGTAGGAGACTTATTTGAGGCCTAAGGGAAAAAAAAGGTAAATTGTATGGTATTTACCAATTACTGGCCAGTCATTTTTCTAGGACTCATAATTTTTTCCTTAGGTTCTTTATTTATTTTTTGAGCTCATGATTTTGCTCCTACAGACCTAGGTTAATGTTTTTCTGATCAGTAATATCTTTGACCAACTGTGGAATTTTTAAATCATTGCAATGGAGATTTCACCTGTGAAAAGCTACAAGGCCTTCACTTTTATTATGTGTGCACAATTTGTTATGTGTTGTATGTCTATATATATATATATATATATATATATATATATATATATATATATCCATATATCATATATATGATACACAAATTAACTTATATAAGGAGCACTCATATTAAAAAGAACTCATAACAACAATTTTAAAATGTGGATCCAAAGATCTTTAATTCACGTGATTTAAATGTTTCAATTTAAATTGGGTAAACAGATAAATATAAATGTCTTTAAATTTAAGCTTACAAGTTTTTCTAGGTGTTCAAAAATCTAATAAACTATTAATGTCTACAAAAGGTCTAATATGCCTTTGTTCCAGGACTTTTCTTTCAATCAAAAAAATGGTTTACATTGTTCGAAAAATTTGTCTAATATTTTGATAAATAAGTAAAGTAAATTTGATATGGGATTACTCATTCATGAGTACTTTTGTTTGATATCTGATTGATATACTAAGGTCTGTATAAGTTTGTACTAAAGTCTGTATAAGATTGTAAAAATCAGTCATGTGTAAAAGAGACAAAAATTTCTTAAACATAAGTTTACCCATAACATTAAGTTTATTAAGATTTAAATTTTCTAGAGCAAGCAACCATAAAAATTAAACAAATGTTTAAATAAGAACTGTTATTTTAGAGCACTGTACTGCCATTTCTTTAAAAGCTAAACTTGGTTAATGTAGAAACTTCAATGCAATTGTGATGCTATTAATGTGCTCATATTTTCCAGTTATACAACTCTATAAGGTAGAAACTTTAAAAGAGCATTATATCAAGCAGGTGTTCTGAAGTTGTATGGTAAATAAAATATATATTGGGGATTTATTTACCTGTTATCAATAATATATGTAAAGTTTTATGTTACTTTTTACATTGTGGAACAATTTAAATGTATTTTTAAGTTAATGAGACCCTAATCTATGTAAAGGTTAAAATCTTTCAGCCGTACTTTAATTCATGTTTTAAATGTGATATCATATGGTGTGAGCTAATGTTCATGTGACCTCAAACAATTTATGTAAACTTTGTAAAATGATATTTAAAAAAAAGATCAGCTTGAGAACTAAAGCATTTAAGATTTATAAGGAGCCCTGCTTACCTGAGATAAGACTCTTTGTCCCATCTTACTACATGTGAGAATGACTACGAAAGCAGTAGGTCAGATTTTATTTCATTTAAAGTTATGTTCAAATTTTTTTTTTCTGTCAAGATTACTAGGATCTCAAAAAGGTGATATAAAATATAACTCACCAAAAAATTCAGGGTAGCTATTACATGAACTAAGTATTTTTACTCTTGTTAAAAAATTTTATTTTTTAATTTCTTTTTAAGTGATCTAAAGATTCCCTGTTGGTGTTTTACAGAAGTGTTGCTTTAAGAACACAACATGGGTTAATTTAAGAAAATAAGTCATCAACTACAAGACAGACAGAATAATAAGATCCCAATTAATAAAATATAAATAATTATAAACTTATAGACATTAAAGTGCAGTACTCTTAATATATGGCTGTTAAAATTTATTTGCTGGTTGTTTCAGATTAGGATTGAAAATTAAAGTTAAATGAAAAGGGCAAAAAAAAAAACAATATTTGACTCTTGCCCTTTGAGTCAGTCTGAATCCAGGGAACAGGGGACTTCTCTATGAGCTTTGCAACTCTGGGCCACATAACCTCCCGATCAGGGAGATTAATGAGACCACTGGAGAACAGAAAGCCAATCAGTGCATTTGCTACAAAGAGGAGAGTCATCAGGAAAGGGAGACATCCCTGATGCTTCTGAGGGAAGCCACATGGTCAAGCAAGACCTGAACCCACCTAGCTCAAATTGCACTAGCAGAACTGAGAAGCTGCTCTCAAGTTTCCCAAGGAATGACTCCCATAAAAGCTCAGCTGACTGCTAACAATAGATAGAAACAAAAGTCATTTGACTGCTTCATCTTAAACACTTAGCAAAGACAGTTAAAACCAAAATACAGCCATTCCTGGGCATTTTAAATAATAATAATAATAATAATAATAATAATAATAATAATAATAATATTTTAAGGTATACACTTTATGTTAGCCTCCCAAAATAAGTAAAACTGTTGGCTACAAAGACTATCAAGAGGAGCTGCCAGAGGCAGAAGTTTTTAGTTTAAGGCCTACAGATATTCCTAACCTACAGGTAGGCTTGGTGTTTGCTAGTACGATTATCCAGCCCTGAGTAACAGAATTAAATGTTTCTCTATTAGACACAGAGGTCATACTACTGAAAGGATTTTGCAAAATCAGATGACATTAAATTATTAAACTGTATATTATTGGGAGGGACAACTGTAACACTTAAAGTTAAATATTAAGTTGACAGTCCTGATAATTGGGGATATTAAAGACTGGTGAGGGTACTTCATACAGTGACATGATCCAGCTACTGCAACATTTATTCAATACTCATGTTTTTTGTTTCTCTCATAGAAGAACCCATCCCCAGATGACTTTACAACCTGTTCTTCCTCAACAAGACTTCAAAAAGAACTGACTTCTAAAAGGCAACTCATATTCCTCAACTGACTTCAAAAAGGCAACTCATGTCTCTCACGCCATGCACACTCATGTCACCCTCTCTCAGCTGAGAAGAAGGCAAAATGAGAGACGACTCTCCACTTACACCAATGGAGTCCAAAATAAATAGACTATCAATATAAGTAATTAATTAAGTCAGGTAATATCAGGGAGACTGGTTTTCGGTGAGTTCTAAAAATTTGGAGACTGTTAACTGAGGGATTAAAATTTCCTCAGTGCTTTTCCACTAACCTATCAAGGATTACAAAGGGACACATAAGAAAAGGGGGGAATGATAGACCCAACCTTATCTTTTATTAAAATTGGGAGCCATCTTGCAACAAAACCATGAAAAAATCATTTTGGCTTTACTGTAAATTACTGCAAATTCTGAACCTGCTTGGAATGACTGCCCGTGCCTTAAACTCACCCGTGCATGGCTCTCTGACCAGATAGCAGCCCTCTCTGAAACTTTGTCACACCTCATAAATATTGGCCTTCTGTGGCCAGACAATGACCCTCTCTGAGGCTCTAATGGTCCTCATAAATTTTGATGTTGGGGCTAGCAAAAAAAAAAAAAAATGTAAACTCCCATTAGTGTGATGCTTGTCAGAGTTCTGTTATCTGTTACCCCATTTTTGTGTAACTTTCTGGGCTGCAAACCTGGGCTGTAGTAAAGGTGGGGTTGCTCTCTTGCTCCCGCAATCTTTGGAGGGAGAGGCAGCCCAGCCAGTGGAAATAATAAGCTTACTTTAATTTGATTTTAACTGGAGTCAGTGTTCTTTTCTTACATCCTGGTCTAAGAGGTAAACACTCCACAAACATAGAGCTCTGCCGGCCTAAAGACTTCTTGAGAAACTGCCTCTGAGGTTGGGTACTTTAAATATATTTTGTTGTCAGAAGGTTTAGCTTCTTTTTTATTGAGACCATCAAAGCTGGGTCTGCATCTATGTGAATGGAGAGCATGGTTTCTTATTTTCCAATGAACATGAGGCAGCAGTGCTGAATTCTCTCTTGGTAGGTAAACTGTGGCCACTGGGGGCTAAGTGTCTCCCTGTGTGGACTGTGAAGCCATTTGATCATCCTCCATTTTTGTGGTGTTTCTTGGTGCTGCACTGGGAGTTTGGTATTTGCTTAACGAAATACAAGGAGTTCAACTGGGACACAGTGCTGGAGGGAGTTCTTTCACGTGTGGTGGGTCAGGAACTGCAGGAGAATGCACCAACCAGGCTTCTATTTCACACAGCTTTTTCCTTGACCATACCAACCTGATTCTGAACATTGCCTTGAAACCTCTCCATATAATAAGATGCCTTTACATGTAAGGTTCTGCTGGATGCACCATGGCAGCCAAAATGCATTTGGAAGTCAATTGGAAATCCACATGGCCCCACCTCAGATATTTTATCACACACCTGCACACCACTGCTCTGGGCCCACTACTCAGCATTCTCAACTTACTGGCATCTCTGTTCTTCACCATTATCATGAAATCCAGTCAATCAAGGTACTGTCTGGTACACTCATGATCAGCAACAGGAGATCCAAAGGTTCTCCAGTGCCACCTGGTCATGGGAGTTTCAAAAATTTCAGGGTATTTATCTAGCCACTTTTCAAGGATGAAGTTGGAGAAACTGTGGGTTTCAATTCATTCAGGAACCATTTAATGTTGAGGAACCTCATTTCAATGAATGCTCTGGAGAACTCTCAAAGGCAAGGCTTCCCAAAGAGTAGCCAAATAGTCACATGAAGCCCAGCCCATTGAGGTCTACAATGTGAGGTCCATGTGTGTTTTGACTCTCAACTATGCCTGTCAAGTCTTTCATAATAAAATCATGTGATATCCTGGCTGAGATTCCAAGTGATCAGTCGAAAGCCACCCTTGGCCTAGATTTCAGTTTCCAATGGCGACTCTCATGCGTGGCCTTCTAAAATCGCAACACAATTCATGACAATACTTCTCTGAGGTCAGTTCCAGAACTCAGTCTCTAAGGTGAATCATACCAAAGTTCTAGCCCTGGTGGATCCAGTCATTTCTTTCAACCACTACACAAATGAACACAATTAAAACCAAAACACTCCCACATGGTCCTCACCTTCTTCCATGTAGACACTCATTATAACCTCTGGCTGGAGGTTTCCATGAGGGGCGCAGCACAAGACAGTATCCAAAACAAGCTTCCTTATCCCTTATTTGCTTAAAGTCAGCTGGGCCTGGACACCATTCCTGTGAACCAGGAGTGATAAAATAAGCCTGGCCTTAATACTGCTCTGCTTCTCCAATTTGAGGCCTACTGACTGTCAGGTATAGATTCTTAATGTGATTTAAAGTAATGAAAAAACCCAAGTTCATATGGGCTAGCCTCTGCAGGGCTTTGAAGAACTCATTTGACCCAAAGGATCCCTAGTCTCATTTGATGGAGATCAGAAACCTATCAGAGTAAGGCAAGATACTTCATACACAATTACTGATATTTTTGCCATTTTGGTTTTGGAAGCACACATGGGATCTTTCTTTAGTTCCATCAGGTGCAGAGAATCTAAGCCACTGCCTCACACAGGGCCAAGTGGCTGATTCAGACACATCCCTTTCCAAAGCAATTAAGCAAAGATACACAGGTGATGCCCATTCATTTCCATTTGAAAACAGTTTTCTTCAGGCTTCACAAATTGATGGCCTGAGGCAGAGACCTTCCTGACTCTCAGAGCAACAGAAAAATAGGTAAGCAAAAGGCCCAAAGCAGGGTTTCTCTACTGAGACTTTCTTTGTCACACTGATATCTGAGTTTTCTGAGATGCTTGCTATTCCCTTCAGCTATCCAGTATATGGCAATGTCACAGAGCTTGGAGGTGGTACATATCTTGGACACAAAACCATGAGCCTACTCTGGAGAGTGGCCAGAATTCAGGAAGAAAACAGGAACTTCGGAAGATAGTAGGTGTTGCCCTTCCCTAAAGCAACCTGCAGTCCACTCATAAATTGGGCAGGATGAATGTTGGCAAGCTTTCTACTAGACAGGACACATCCATTGATGCATTATCTTTTATAATGTCTACAACCACGGACACAGTGGGATACACAGGCATACAAACAATCACCTTGTCAAATGACTTACTATAAACAGTCCACTCTAAAGCAAACAAACCGCCTTTCTTACCTATTCTCAGAACATGAGACATAACCACAAAATCACAATCAAACCCACAACGACACCTCCTTTATTCAAGTAGGTCTGTGACTAATTGGAATGTACTCTGAATGATGGGCCATACTATGTTTCCTTGAAATGGCCTGTCCTTCTCAGATCTGGTCACCTTGGCCAACACTGTGAAGTTTTCAGGAGCCAGTGGTGAGCCACTACCTGCTTTCTCATGAAATTCCCCTTTTTAGAGCTCTCTTGGCATTTGGCAATCCTCACATCAGTAGGTACCAAGGAAGACTTACTCTGTCCTTGGTTATTCCAAACAACTGAGCCCACTGGGCAAGAAACTGGGACTGACTCTGGGTGCCTGGCTTCCTGGATCCCAAGTTCAGAGAGATCCGTCATCAAGGAAGAGAGGTAGGTCACCTCATTCAGGAACTGAATGAGGTTACTGCCGTGGCAACCACTTTGTCCTAACAATTGCTTTCAAGGGTCCCATGAGATGGTGGCTGCCCCTACCTCCTGTGACACTTTCACAAGTTAGAATGGTATATCAACCATTGGCACCTGGGAACAGCTCTCCACACAGGCCTGGTTTGGTCCATCTTCTCGACATTAAGAAGAGAGAAGCTGTTTCAGACACAACCCTTCATCCTGAGCAGGTTGTTTGCCATGGAGGATGAATTTTGCTCTCTTAGGTCCTCCATAGCTGCTTACAACTTCTCCAGGAATCATTTCTGCATGGACCTTTGAGTTTCTCAGCATGTGGAAGATCCCCTATATTCCTGTATTGTAAGAACAACTCTATCCCTGCTCTTCTGTAAAGTTAAATTGACTGAACAGTGTATGGTTAGGTTAACTAACAGGTTCGATTTGGATTAGGAATCTTTTTGCGGGATGAATAATGGTATTGGGAAACTGCGATATTTACAAGAATATATAGGTGAATTATAAGTATGAAAACAGAAATCTAGCTAAGATTTGAAGCCCAAAAGGGCATTGGGCCCTTGACTGGGATACGTAGCTTTGAATTATGTTCTGCACTGATGTGTCAGGTAAATCGATATACAATGGCTTAGGTCCTTGTACCATGGATGATTAAATGTAGAAGAGAACTTCCAGTCAAAAGGGATAGTTGGTAGGATTCGGAAGATTCTCGGTAGGTTTAGAAAGAAGAGTGAGTATAGGATTTGGACCAAATGTTGTTTAGCAATAGGGTTTCTGGTAGACAGTGAATGTTAATGTCAGCACAAGTGAAGAGACAGTCACAATGATGAACTGGGGAAAATAGTTAGGAAAGCTGATATCAATAGAGACATTACGAAATCAGGCAAAGTATAAAGTGAGTGATAGGATTAGATATTTTCAACAGGGTTGAGTTTGAATATATAATCTTAGAAAGAAACAAATGTGTAGTGACCAATAGGATTGACATTTGACAGCATTAGGCAACCTGGACATGGATGTTTAGTAATCCATGCTCACTTTTCATTTAGTCTTTGCTACAATCTTAAGTGTGACCTTTGCTTTTTTTGGCCAGAATATTACTGTGATAAAACGTATATGTAGATCAGGTGACATGACTATTTTTCCACCATTTCTGGCAGCAACATATTCAAGACGTATAAATTAGTAATGGGGGTAAAAAGAGGTGTACCCTTTGTCTGTGCATATAGAGATAATGCATGAATAGACCATACTTTGAATAAATAATATATCTGGTTCCGACTTTAAATAATGGATTGAAATTGTATGTGAAAAATACAAGAAATCTTATATTGACATACAAACATTCATTCCAACCAGTTATATATCTAATGGCCACATTAAGGTTATGGTTTATCATGAAGGGTGTGTGAGTTTTGCTTCAAAAGTGATTATGGAAATCTAAAATAATGTGTTTGGAAAGAAGTCTCATGAAAAGACCAGTCAAGAAACCTGGAGGAATACATGTTTTATGAAGCAGGAAGTGATTGTGAAACAAATGCGCATAAATTTGTGAACTTGTGGATGAAATATATATATCCTATGATTTGTAAAAATTGAAGAAATAGTAATGTACCAGTGTTGAATGAAAATAAACGTCAGAATACACATCATGTCCCATACGAATCTACTTGATTGATGTTAATCTGGGTTAGTTACTGTACAAATATTAGGATTTGTAAGCACCATTTACTGAAGTTAGTTTTCAGAACTATGAAACAAATGTGTATTTCAGGAGGATGAATATTTCTGAGAATAATTTTGTGAAAAGTTTATTATAAATCCACATTTTTGAACATGAATGAATTTAGGGAGTGTATTTAAGATACATACATTTCATATTTTAAAAATCAGGACAGTATATATATATATATATATATATATATATATATTCATAATTATATATATGTGTATATACATATATATGTGTGTGTATATATATATATATATATATATATATATATATATATATACACACACACAAAACACACACACAGACATTAAAATGTAGGAATATATACGCCAATCGAAGTTCATCATAAAATATATAGCATCCACAGATGCAAAAATATTTATTTTACTGAACAAGGATTTATGTATAATGTTGTTCTACTAGGAAGCTCACCCATAGTTTGAATTTTCAGTTCCAACAGCGTTTAGAGTAGTGATCTCTTCTCACAACTTGTATCTGCCAAGTCAGTCACCTCACAAAAATGAACGTGTGATACCAGGTAGGATTCTATAAAGCATATAAAAATACATGTGCTGAATAGGCTACAGAGAAAGGCAGACAGGCATTTACATATTTGTTAACTTTAACAACACATGGAGAACTATTTCAATTAAAAATTGACTAGATTTATAACACCTACCATTTATCATGAAAAAGGCAAGTCCAACTATACCCCACGCCTCCTCTGAACTGCTTGTATTTCTATTCTGTTTGGGTTGTTTTTCTCCATCATTTGGATTAGTAGACAGAGTATAGTAGGGTATGGGTTATTGTCAGGATTCAGTATTTTCAATGGTATATAGGAAAATGAATCCAATGTGTATAAAAATATATGCTACACAATTATCTTCCCACTCTCATCCAGAACAATGCCTTTACATTACCTTCACCTCAAGTAAGACACAATTAGGGTAGAAGAGTTTGAAAATCCGTGAATGCATATCTGGGGTGGAAACAGTACTAAGAAACAAATACGTATTTCAGGTGGATGAATATTTCTGAGAATAATCTTGTGAAAAGTTGATTATGAATCCACAACATAAATATGAATGAATTTAGGAAGTGTGTAATAAGACACATATTTCATATTTTGAATACTCCTGAGAGTGTATCTATATATATATATTTATATACACACACAGAGACAGACATTAAAAATTGCAATATATATGCCAAACGAAATTCACCATGAAATGTATATCATCCACAGATCCAAATATATTCATTTTACTGAACATGGATTTATGTATAATGTTGTTCAACTAGGAAGCTCACTCACATTTGAATTACCAGTTCAAGCAGCGTTTAGGAGGAGTGATCTCTTCTTCCAATTTGTATCTGCCAAGTCAGCCACCTCACAAGAATGTACGTGTGGTACCAGGTAGGATTCTATATGTGCATATAAAAATACGTGTGCTGAATAGGCTACAGAGAATGGGGGACAGGAATTCACTTATTTGTTAACTTTAAAAACGCATCGAGAACTATTTCAACAAATAATTGACTAGATTTATAACTGCTACACTATACCATGCAAAAGGCAACTCCAACTATAAAACATACCTCATCTAAACTGCTTGTATTTCTATTATGTTTGTGTTATTTTTCTCCATCATATTAGGATTAGTAGTCAGAGTCTAATAGGGTATATGTTAGTTTCAGGGATTCAGCATTTCTAATGGAAAATAGGAAATTGAATCCAATGTGTATGCAAATATGTGCTACACAAAAATCTTCCCACTTTCATCCAGAACAATGCCTTGACATTACATTCTCCTCAAGTAAGACACAATTAGAGGATAAGAGTTAGAAAATCTGTGAATATATATCTGGAATGGAAAATACTCTGGAGTTTACAACTTTGGAGGTGGTAGAGAAGATTCTAAAAGTAAGGGACAGGGTAAACATTCCACAAACATGTAGCTCTGCTGGCCTAAATACTTTTTGAGAAACTGCCTCTAAGAGTGGGCACTTGAAGTATTTGATGTTCTGAGGAGATTTAGTTCCTTTGTAGAGAAACCATGAAAGCTGGGTCTGCATCTATGTTACTTGGAGGACATGGTTTCTTATTATCCAATGAACATGAGGCAGCAGTGCTGAATTCTCTCTTTGTAGGTAAACTATGGACACTGGGGTCTAAGTGTCTTTCAGTGTGGACTGTGAAGCCAATTGGTCATCCTCCACTTTTCGTGGTGTTTCTCGCTGCTGCACTGGGAGTTTGGTATTTGCTTCAAAAAATACAAGGAGTTAAAATGGGACAGAGTGGTGGAGGGAGTTCATTAAGGTGTGGTGAGTCAGGGTCTTCAGGAGAATGCACCAACCAAGGTTCTATCCCATGTAGATTGCCCCCTTGAGAATAGCAACATGATTCTGAACATTGCAGTGAATCCTCTCCATATAACAAGATGCCTTTACATATATGGGTCTGCTGGCTGCACCATGTCAGTCACAAGCCATTTGGAAGCCAATGGCTGATCCACATGGCCGCAACACAGATGTTTTATCACACAATTGCATACCACTGCTCTAGGCCCACTACTCACCAGGCTCCAACTTACTGGCATATCTGTTCTACACCATTTTCATGAAACAAAGTCAATCAAGGCAGTGTCTGGTATACTCAGGATCAGAAACAGGACATCCAAAGTATTTCCAGTGCCAGCTGATCATCAAAATATCAAAAATTTCATGGTAATTTTCTAGCCATTTTTCACGGATGAAGTTTGAGGCTCTGAGGGATTCAATTAATTCAGGAACCATTAAATGGTGAAGAAGCTAATTTCAATGAAAGCTCTGGAGCACTCTCACAGGCAAGGTTTCCCTAAGGGTGGCCAAAATGTCACATGAAGCCAGGCCCATTGAGATCTACAATATGAGGTCCATGTGTGTTTTAAACTCAAATATGGCTGCCAAGTCTTTAAGAAAAATTGTATGTTATATCCGGGCTGAGATTCCCAATGTTCTGTGGAAATCCAACCTGGGCCTAGATCTCAGGTTCCAAGGGCGACTCTCATGTGTGGCCTCCTAAAATCCCAACACAATTCATGGCAATACTTCTCTGAGGTCAGTTAAAGAACTCAGTCTCTAAGGGGAATCACACCAGAGTTCAAGCCCAGTGGAACAGTCATCTCTTCCAACCGCCACACAAATGACCACAATTAAAACCAAAACACTCCCACATGGTCCTCATCTTTTTCCATATAGACACTCCTTATAACGTCTGGCTGGAGTTTTCAATGAGGTTAACAGTCCAAGTCAGTGTCCAAATTAAGGTCCTGTTCCCCTCATTTGTCTAACATCAAGGTGGCCTGGACACACTTCCTGTAAACCAGGAATGATCAAATAGGCCTGCCATTAATACTGCTTGGCTTTTTCAATTTGAGGCCTTCTGACTCTGTGGTTTAGATTCTTTATGTGAATTTGAGTCATGAGAAAATCCAAGCCCCTCTGCAGAGATTTGAAGAACTCATTTGGCCGAAAGGATTCCTATTCTCACTTGATGGAAGTCAGGATCCTAACAGAGGAAGGTAAAAGAATTCATTCACAATGAGTGAATATTTGCCATTTTGGTTTTGGATGCACACATTTGATCTTTCTTTTGATCCATCAGGTGCTGAGAATCTAAGCCACAGCCTCACACAGGGCCAAGAGGATGATTCAGACACATCTTTTTCCAAAGCAATTAATCAAAGAGACACAGGTGATGCCCTTCATTTCCATTTGAAAAATGTTTTCCTCAGGCTTCCCAAAGGGGTGCCCAGAGGCAAAGACATCCTGAGATTCAAGGCAACAGAACAATAGGTAAGCAAAAGGCCCAAAGCAGGGTTTCTCCACTGAGACTTTCCTGGTCACACTGATATCTGAGTTTTCTGAGATGCTGGCCATTCCCTTCAGATATCCAGTACATGGCCATGTGACAGAGATTGGAGGTGGTACATATCTTGGACACAAACCCAAGAGCCAATTCTGAAGAGTTGTCAGAATTCAGAAAGAAAACAGGGACTTAATAAGGTAGTAGGTGTTGCCTATCGATATGGAAACCACACTCCATTCATTAATTGGGCAGGATGAATGCTGGGAAGCTTTCTACTAGAGGGGACACATGCATTGATGCATTCTCTTTTCTAATGTATACAACCACGGACACAGTGGGATACACAGACATAGAAACACTCACCTTGTAAAACGACTTACTAGAAACAGTTCACTGCAAACCAAAGAAACCTCCTTTCCTACCTATTCTCAGAACAGAGACAAAACCACACACCCACACTCAAAAAGACACCTCCTTCCCCCAAGTAGGGCTGTGATTATCCGGAGTGTCCTCTGACAGGTTTGCCATACTATGTTCCCCGGTAATGGTCTGTCCTGTCTCAGATCTGGTCTCCTTGTACAACTCTGTAAAGCAGTCAGGAGCCAGCGGTGAGCCACTACCTGCTTAGTCAGGAAAGGCCCGTGTTCATATCTTTCCTGGCATTTGGCCATCCTCACATCAGTCAGTACCAAGAAGACTGACTCTGTCCTTGGTGATTCCAAACAAATGAGACCACTTGGACTGGGACTGGGACTGGCTCTGGTGCTTGGTTTCCTTGGTCCCAAGTTCAGAAAGTTCCATCAACAAGGAAGTGAGGTAGGTCACTTCCTTTAAGAACTGAATGAGGTCACTGCCTTGGCAACCACTTTGTCCTAACAGTTGCTTCCAAGGGTCCCATGAGATGGAGGCTGCCCCTACTTCCTTTGGCACTTTCACAACTTAGAATGGTATATCAACCTTAGGCACCCGAGAACAGCTCTCCACACAAGCCTGGTTTGGTCCATCTTCTCTACAGTAAGAAGATAGAGGCTGATTCAGACAAAACCCTTCATCCTGACCAGGTTGTTTGCCATGGAAAATGACTTTTTGTCTCTCAGGTCCTTCATTGCTGCCTACATCTTCTCCAGGGATCATTTCTGCATGGACCTTTGAGGTTCTTAACAGGTAGAGCATCCCCTACATTCCTGTATTGTAAGAACAATCTGTCTCTGCTCTTCTGTAAAGTTAGATTGAGTGAACAGTGTATGGTTAGGGTTAATTTCATGTTCGATTTGGGTTAGGAATCATTCTGCTGGATTAATAATGGTATTGGGAACCTGTGATATTTATAAGAATATCGAGGTTAAACATATGTATGAAAACAGAAATTAAAGTAAGATTTGAATCCCAGAAGGGCATTGGGCAATTGATTGGGATATTTAGCTTTGAATTACTATCTGCACACATGTCTCAAATAAATCGATATACAATGGCAGAGGAACTTGAACCTTGGATGATTGAATGCTGAAGAGAACATCCAGTCAAAAGGGATTGTCGGTAGGATTAAGAAGATAGTCGCAGTTATTAATATGGTATTATGTAAAAATGTGGATGTGTAACCGATGTGATTCTGCAACTTGTATTTGGGGTAAAAATGGGAGCTGATAACCCATTTGAATCAAATGTATGGAAGATGATATGCCATGAGCTTTGTAATGTTTTGAACAACCAATAAAAAAAATTAAAAAAAAAAAGAAGATAGTCGTTATGTTTAGCAAGTAGAGTTAGTATAGGATATGTAACAAAAGTTCTTTAGCAATTTTTTTCGGGCAGTGAGTGAATATAAATGTCAGCACATATGAAGAAATCAGACACAATGATGAACTGGGGAAAATTTGTAGAAAAGCAGATATCAATAGAGACATTAGGAAATCAGGCAAAGTATAAAGTGAGTTATAGAATAAGACATTTTCAACAAGGTTGAGATTGAATATCTAATCTTAGGAAGAAACAAATATGTAGGTCACCAATAGGATTGACATTTGAGAGCATTAGGCAACATGGACATGGATATTGTTAGTAATCCATGTTCACTTTACATTTAGGCTTTGGTACAATCCTAAGTGGGACCTTTGCATTTTGTTTCCAGAATATTACTGTGATAAAATGTATATGTAGATCAGATGACATGATTTTTTCTTCCACCATTTCTAGGAGCAGTATTTTGAAAACGTATAAAATAGCATTGGGGGTAAAAAGAGGTGTACCCTGTTTTTATGAATATACAGATAATGCATGAATAGACCTTAATTTCAATAAATAATACAACTTGTTCCACTTTAAATAATGGATTGAATTGATATCTGAAAATATATAAGAAATCTTATATTGATATGCAATCATTCATGACAACCAGTTATACACCTAATGTTAATATTAGGGTGCGATTTATCATGAAGTTTGTGTGAGTTTTGCTTCAAATGTGATTATGGAAATCGAAAATAATGTGTTTGGAAAGAAGTCTCATGAAAATGCCAGTCAAGGAACACCGAGGAATTCATGAGTTCTGAAGCAGGAAGTGATTGAAATTGAAAAAAATGACGATAAATTTCCTTACTTGTGGATGAAATATTATAATATGATGTGAATAAACTGAAGAAATAGTAATGTACCAGTGCTGAATAAAAATGAACATCAAAATACACATCATGTCCCACAGGAATCTTCTCCCATTGATGTTAAACTGTGTCAGTTACTGTAGAAATATTAGGATTTCTTTGCACCATTCACCAAAGTTAGTTTTCTTTTTTTTAATTTTTATTTATGCTTGTTCAAAACATTACATAGTTCTTGATATATCATATTCCACACTGTGATTCAAGTGGGTTATGAACTCCCATTTTTACCCCATAAACAGATTGCAGAATCACATCAGTTACACATCCATTGATTTACATATTGCCATACTAGTGTCTGTCGTATTCTGCTGCCTTTCCTAACCTCTACTATCCCCCTCCCCTTACCTCCCCTCTCCTCTTCTCTCTCTACCTCTTTACTGTAATTCATTTCTCCCCCTTGTATAATTTTTTCCTTTCCCTCACCTCCTCTTGTATGTAATTTTGTATAACCCTGAGGGTCTCCTTTTATTTCCATGCAATTTCCCTTCTCTCTCCCTTTCCCTTCCTCCTCTCATCCCTGTTTAATGTTAATTTTCTTCTCATTCTATTCGTCCCTACTCTGTTCTTAGTTAATCTCTTTATATCAAAAAGACATTTGGCATTTGGTTTTAGGGATTGGCTAGCTTCACTTAGCATAATCTGCTCTAATGCCATCCATTTCTCTGTAAAAATTTTGTCATTTTTTAATGCAGAGTAATACTCCATTGTGTATAAATGCCTCATTTTTTATCCATTCATCTATGGAAGTGCATCTAGGTTGGTTCCACAGTCTTGCTATTGTAAATTGTGCTGCTATGAACATCAATGTAGCAGTGTCCCTGTAGCATTTTTTTTAGGTCTTTAGGGAATAGACTGAGAAGGGGAATACCTGGGTCAAATGGTGGTTCCATTCCCACCTCTACAAGAAATCTCCATACTGCTTTCCAATTTGGCTGCACCAATTTGCAGTCCCACCAGCAATGTACAAGTGTACCCTTTTCTCCACATCCTCGCCAGCACTTGTTGTTGTTTGAGTTCATAATAAATATCTGGAATGGAAAATGCTCAGGAGTTCACAACCTTGAAGGTGGTAGAGGAGTTTCCAAAAGTAAGGGACAGGGTAAATACCACAAACATGGAGCTGTGTCGGCCTTAAGACTTCTTGAGAAAATGCCTCTGAGGTTGGGCACTTGAAATATATGTTGTTGTCAGGAGCTTTAGCTTCCTTTGTAGTGAGACCATCAAAGCTGAGTCTGCATCTATGTGACCTGGACGACATGTTTTTTTTTTATTTTCCTATGAACACGAGGCAGCAGTACTGAATTCTCTCTTTGTAGGCAAACTGGGGCTACTGGGGGCTAAGTGTCTCCCCATGTGGACTGTGAAGCCATTTGATCATCCTTCACATTTAATCATGTTATTTGATGCTGCACTGAAAGTTTGGTATTTACTTTATGAAATAAAGGAGTTTAACTGTGATACAGTGCTGCAGGGAGTTCTGTCATGTGTGGTGGTCAGGATCGGCAGGAGAATGTACCAAGAAGGCTTCTATCACACATAGTTGCCCCCTTGACCATAGCAACATGATTCTGAACATTGCCCTGAAACCTCTCCATACAACAAGATGCCTTTACATCCAAAGGTCTGCTAGCTGCACCATGTCAGTCACAAACCATTTATAAGCCAATGGCAGATCCACGTGGCCCCACCACAGATGTTTTTTCACACACCTACACTCTACTGCTCTTGGCCCACTACTCAGCAGGCTCCAACTTACTGGCATATCTTTTCTACACCATTATCATGAAACTCAGTCAAACCAGGCACTGTCTTGTATACTCATGATAAGCAACAGGACATCAAATGGTTTTCCAGTGCCAGCTGGTCATGGAAATTTCAAAAATTTCATGGTATTTTCTAGCCATTTTTCAAGGATGAAGTTGGAGTTACTGTGGGTTTCAATTCATTCAGGAACCATTAAATATTGAGGAATCTCATTTCAATGGAAGCTCTAGAGAACTCTCACAGGCAAGTCTTCTGAAAGAGTGGCCCAAGATCACATAAAGCCAGCCACATTGAGGTCTACAATGTGAGGTCCATGTGTGTTTTGACTCTCAACTATTGCTGCCAAGTCTTTCAGAATATAATCAAGTGATATCCTCGCTGAGATTCCCAGTGCTCTGTGGAAAGCCACCCTGGGCCTAGATCTCAGTTTCCAAGGGTGACTCTCATGCGTGGCCTCCGAATATTCCAACACAATTCATGGCAATACTTCTCTAAGGTCAGTTTCAGAACTCAGTCTCCAAGGGGAATCCCACAAGAGTTGAAACCCAGGTGGACACAGTCATCTTTTCCCACCGCCACACAAATGACAACAATGAAAACCAAAACACTCTCACATGGCCCTCATGTTCTTCCATATAGACACTAATCATAACCTCTGGCTAGAAGTTTCCATGAGGGGCGCAGACCAAGACACTTTCCAAAATAAGCTCCCTTTCCCCTCATTTGCCGAAAGTCAGGGTGGCCTACACACCCTTCCTGTGAACCAGAACTGATCAAATAGGCATGGCGTTAATACTGTCATGCTTTTCCAATTTGAGGCCTACTGACTGTCAGGTATAGATTCTTTATGTGATTTGGAGTCATCAGAAAACCCAAGCACTTCTGCAGGGGTTCAAAGAACTCTTTTGAACTAAAGGATCCTGATTCTTACTTGATGAAGGTCAGGAATCTAATAGAGGAAGGCAAGAGACTCATTTGCCATTTCTGTTTTGAATGCACACATGGAATCTATCTTTTGATGCATCAGGTGCTGAGAATCTAAGCCACAACCTCACACAGAACCAAGAGGCTGATTCAGACACATCCTTTTACAAAGCAATTAAGCAAAGAGCCACAGGTGATGCCCATTCATTTTCATTTGAAAACTGTTTTCTTCAGGCTTCACAAAGGGGTGGCTAGAGGTCAAGACCTTCCTGACATTTAGGGCAACAGAAGAACAGGTAAGCAAAAGACACAAAGCAGGGTTTCTCCACTGAGACTTTCCTGGTCACACTGATATCTGAGTTTTCTGAGATGTTTGACATTCACTTCAGCTATCAAGTACATGGCCATGTCACAGAGCTTGGAGGTGGTATATATCTTGGACACAAAACCATGAGCCTATTCTGGAGAGTGGCCAGAATTCAGGAAGAAAACAGGATCTTAGGAAGATAGAAGGTTTTGCCCATCCAGAAGGCAAGCCGCAGTCCATTAATCAATTGGGCAGGATGAATGCTGGGAAGCTTTCTACTAGACAGGACACATCCATTAATTCATTCTCTTTTCTAATGTCTACAACCACAGACACAGTGGGATACACAGACATAGAAACACTTACATGTCAAACGACTTACTAGAAACAGTCCAATCCAAACCAAACAAACCACATTTCCTACCTATTCTCAGAACATGTGACAAAACCACAAAACCACAACCACTCCCACAAAGGCACCTCCTTCCCCCAAGTAGGTCTGTGACTATCCAGAGTGTCCTCTGACTGGTGGGCCATAAAATGTTCTCCCGAAATGTCCTGTCCTGACTCAGGTCTGGTCTATTTGGCCAACTTTGTGAAGTTGTCAGGAGCCAGCGGTGAGCCACTACCTGCTTTCTCAGAAAAGGTCCCTCTTCAGAGCTCTTCTGGCCTTTGGCCATCCTCACATAGGTAGGTACCAAGAAAGACTGACCCTGTCCTTGGTAAAACTGAACAAGTGAGCCCACTGGGACTGGGACTGAGACTGGCTCTGGGTACCTGTCTTCATGGATCCCAAATTCAGAGAATTCCTTCACCAAGGAAGTGACGTAGGTCACTTCCTTCAGGAACTGAATTAGGTTACTGCCTTGTCAACCAATTTGTCCTAACAGTTGCTTCCAAAGTCCAATGAGTTGGAGGCTGCCCCTTCTTCCAGTGAAACTTTCACAAGTTTGCATGGTATATCAACCATAGGCACCCAAAAAAAGCTCTCCAGATAGGCCTGGTTTGGTCCATCTTCTATACATTAAGAAAAGAAATGTTGATTCAGACCCATCCCTTCAGGCTAACCAGGTTGTTTGTCATGGAAGATGACTTTTGCTCTCTGACGTCATTCATAGCTGCCTACATTTAATCCAGGGATCATTTCTTTAATGACCTTGGAGGTTCTCAGCAAGTGGAAGATCCCCTAATTTCTGTATTGAGAGACCAACTCTGTCCCTGCTCTTCAGTAAAGATAGATTGAGAGAACAGTGTATGGTCAGGGTTAATAACATGTTCTATTTGGGTTAGGAATCATTCTGCGGGATGAATTATGGTATTGGGAACGTGCGATATTTATAAGAATATAAGTGAAATATAAGTATGAAAACAGACATCTAGGTAATATTTGAAGCCCAGAATTGCATTGGACCCTTGGCTGGGATTCTTAGCTTTGAATTATATTCTGCACAGATGTCTCAGATAAATCAATATACAATGGCATAATTCCTTGTACCTTGGTTGATTGAATGTTGAAGAGAACATCCAGTCAAAAAGAAATAATTTGTAGGATTAGTAAGATTGTTGGTAGGTTTTGAAAGAAGAGTGAGTATAAGATTTGGATGAAAAGATCTTTAGCAATAGGGTTTCGGATAGAGAGTGAATGTAATTGTCAGCACATGTGGAGAGTCTGTCAAAAGGATGAACTGGGGAAAAAAGTAGGAATGCAGATATCAATTGACATTAGGATATCAGGCAAAGTATAAAGTGAGTGATAGAATTATACATTTTCAACAGGGTTGAGTTTGAATATATAATCTTAGGAAGAAACAAACATGTAGTCACCAATAGGATGAACTTTTGAGAGCATTAGGCAATATGGACATGGATGTTTTCCGTAATCCATGCTCACTTTTCATTTAGGCTTTGGTACAAACATAAGTTTGACCTCTTCTTTCTGTGTGCAGAATATTACTGTGGTAAAATGTATATGTAGATCAGGTGACATGAGTATTTCTTCCACCATTTCTGAGAGCAATATTTTGAAGACGTATCAATTATTTTTGGAGGTAAAAATGGTGTACACTGTGTCTATAATTATAGAGATAATGCATGAATAGACCATACTGTAAAGAAATATTATAACTGGTTCTAACATTAAATAATGGATTGAATTGATATCTGAAAATATACAGAAAATCTTACATTGATATACAATCCTTCATTCCAACCAGTAATATATATAATGGTTATATCAGCATTATGGTTTTTCATGAAGAATGTGTGAGTTTTGCTTCAAAAGTGATTATGGAAATCGGAAATAATGTGTTTGGAAAGAAGTCTCATGAAAAGACCAGTCAAGAAACCTGGAGGAATACATGTGTTTTGAAGCAGAAAGTGATTGAAAGTGAAACAAATGCCTATAAATTTGTGAACTTGTGGATCAAATATATATACTATGATGTGCGTAAACTGAAGAAATAGTAATGTACCACTGTTACATAAAAATGAACGTCAAAATACACATCATGTCCTCTCCCACAGAAATCTACTTGCATTGATGTTAAACTGGGTCAGTTATTGTAGAAATATTAGGATAATGCCGCAGTCTTGCTGGGCACAATCAGCAGCCACTTGTCAAAAGAAACTAACTTTATTTTTAGAACCACACATGCCAAACAAAACAGCCTCTCAGGAAAAAACCTTCAGAGCCCCAACTGCCACCACTGGCTTCCCAAAACCTCTCCCTCCCACAGGAGCCTCTCTCCGCCTCCCACAATACTCCTGCTCTTGAGGGCGATTGGCTGGGTCATGTGGGTGGAGTCAAAAAAAGTCCCCCAATGAGCAGTTTTGTGGTCTGAAAGGGCAGGGAAACAGCCCATTGAGCATCACCGCAGAGGAGCCAATCAGCTAGGTGTTGCTGGGGCCGCTGTGAGCCAATCATCAGCCGGCAGCTGGAAGTTTGCTGGCAGCAGGAATTTTGCTGGGGCCCCTTCGGCTGTGGCTCTCAACATCTTCGCCTCTCTGTTTAAACAACACGCATGTGGCTTAGGGACCGTGCCTGCCTTAGGTTGTCCAATAGTACATATGGTCTTTACCCGTTAAGTTGGTACCATTGCAATTGGATCTTACCCGTCACTGACTACCCGTCCAGTATAGAGCCACACATGTGGAGAGGTCTTTGTACCAGCGGGGGTGGGTGAGGTTCTTTGCCTCACCTCTGTTGGCCCCCCAAATTTTAGCTGGACGATCATGACACGCAGAAGGGAGGAAGATACACCAAGCCAATTGATGGCTCCTTTTGGAAAAATTGTACCACCGATGACATCATCAGCAAATATACCCCAACACTACCACAAGTCGCTGCACCAACAGATAGTTCACAATGCATTTAGGTGAGTTCACAATGTGTCCAGGCAAGTTCTGCAAGCAGTACAGGGATGGCTATTGCAGAAGCTGTAGATTGGTATTATCTTTGATTTCACCTGCACTGGGATGAAGATAGGAACTCTGGCAATAATGTCTAAAGAAAAAAATTATGTAATATTCCAGAAGGCACTAAAACCAAAAAAAAAATTATGTAACATTCCAGAAGGCACATCAAAAACCAAAGTGGCCCAAAAGCAGTCATTGAGGATGAAGTCTCTCACTTTCCTCTGTAAGGTTCCTGACCTCCATAAAATGAGAATAGGGATTTATTGGGTCAAATGAGTTCTTCAAAACCCTGCAGAGTGTAGCCAATGGGTTATTGGGTTTTTTCATTACTCCAATTCACATCAAGAATCTATACTCCACAGACAGTAGGCCTCAAATTGGAGAAGCAGAGCAGTATTAAAGTCAGGGTTATTTGATCACTCATGGTTCACAGAATGGGTGTCCAGGCCACCCTGACTTTAGGCAAATGAGAGGAAAGGGAGATTATTTTGGACACTGTCTTGGGCTGTGCCCCTCAAGGAAACGTCAAGCCAGAGGTTATGATGAGTGTCTATATGGAAGAAGATGAGGGCCATTTGGGAGTGTTTTGGTTTTCATTGTGGTCATTTATGTGGCAGTAGGAAAAGATGACTGGGTCCACCAGGGCTTGAACTCTGGTGTGATTCCTCTTAGAGACTGAGTTCTGGAACTGACCTCAGAGAAGTATTGCCATGATTTGTGATGGGATTTTAGGTGGCCACCCATGAAATTCGCCCTTTGAAACTGAGATCTAGGCCCGGGGTGGCTTTCCACAGAGCACTGGGAATCTCAGACAGAATATCATATGATGTTATTTTGAAATACTTGCCAGACATAGTTGAGAGTCAAAACACAAATGGACCTCACATTGTAGACCTCAATTGGCCTGGCTTCATGTGACTATTTGGCCACTCTTTGGAAAGCCTTGCCTGTGAGAGTTCTCCAGAACTTTCATTGAAATGAGCTTCCTCAACATTGAATGATTCCTGAAAGAATTGAAACCCACAATGCCTCCAACTTCATCCTTGTAAAATGGCTAGATAAATACCATAAAATTTTTGAAATTCGCATGATGAGGTGGCACTGGAGAACCTTTGATGTCCTGTTGCTGATCATTAGTGTACCAGACAGTGCCTTGATTGATTGGGTATAATGAAAGTGGTGTAGAACAGAGATGCCGGTTAGATGGAGACTGCGGAGTAGTTGGCCCAGAGTTGTGGTGTGCAGGTGTGTGATAAAATATTTATGGTGGTGCCATGTGGATCTGCCATTGACTTCCAAGTGGCTTTTAGCTAACATGGTGCACCCAGCAGACCCTTATATGCAAAGGCATCTTGTTATATGGAGAGGTTTCAGGGAAATGTTCAGAATCAGGTTGCTATGGTCAAGGGGGCAAGCTATGTGGGATAGAAGCCGGGTTAGTGAGTTCTCCTGGAGACTCTGACCCAGCACATGTCACAGAACTCCCTCCAACACTGTGTCCCAGTTGAACTCCTTGTATTTCTTGAAGCAAATACCAAACTCCCAGTTCAGCACCAAGAAACACCATGAAAATTGGAGGATGACTAAATGGCTTCACAGTCCACATGGTTAGACACTTTGGCCCACTGGACTCTGTTTACCTACAAAGAGAGAATTCAGCACTGCTGCCTCAGGTTCATTGGAAAATAAGAAAGCATGTTCTCCAAGTCACATAGATTCAGACCCAGCTTTGATGGTTTCACTACAAATGAAGACAAAGCTCCTGACAACAATATATATTTCAAGTGCCACACCTCAGAGGCAGATTCTCCAGAAGTCTTTTTTCCAGCAGAGCTCCATGGTTGTGGAGTGTTTACCCAATCCCTTACTTCTGGAAACTCCTCTACCTGCTCCCAGGTTGAGAACTCCTGAGAATTTTCCATTCCAGATATGTATTCACAGATTTTCTAACTCTTCTTCTCTAATTGTGTCTCACTTGGGGCAAAGGTAATGTCAAGGCATTGTTCTAGGTGAGAGTGGGAAGATTATTGTGTAGCACATATTTGCATACACATTGGATACATTATCCTATTTTCCATTTGCAATACTGAATTTCTGACACTAACCCATACCCTACTAGACTATGACTACTATCCTAAAATGATGGAGAAAAAGAAACCTAACAGAATAGAAATACAGGCCTTTTGTAGGAGGCATGGTGTATACTTGGATTTTCCTTTTCCTTTATCAAGGATATGTGTTATAAATCTAGTCAACTTTTCATTGTAATATTTCTCCATGAGTTTTCAAAGTTAACACATATGTAAATTCCTGTCTCCTTTTCTCTGTAGCCTCTTTAGAACATGTATATTTTTATGCATATATAGACTCCTACCTGGTAACACACGTAAATTCTTGTGATCTCACTAACTTTGGAATATACAAATTATGAGAATAGATCACTTCCCCTAAATACTGATGGAACTGAAAATTCAAACTATGGGTGAGCTTCCTAGTGAACAACATCATACATAAATCCATGTTCAGTAAAATGAATATTTTTAGATATGTGGATGATATATATTTCATGATAAATTTCGATTGGCATATATATTGCTACATTTTATTGTTGTGTGTGTGTGTGTATATATATATATATATATATATATATATATATATATATATATATATATACCAGATTTTCCAGATTTTCCAAAATATGAAATATATGTGTCTTATTATACACTCCCTAAATTCATTCAAGTTCATGTATGCGATTTAAAATCAACATTTTACATGATTATCATCAGTCTGGCTGGGCACAATTCAGGAGCCAATTGTCAAAAGAAACAAACTTTATTTTTAGAACCACACAAGCCAAACAAAACAGCTTCTCAGGAAAAACCCTCAGAGCCCAGCTGCCACCACAGTCTTCCCACAAGCCTCTCCCTCAACCACAAGCCTCCTCCTTTTGAGGCCAATTGGCTGGGTCACATGGGCGGAGCCAAAAAAGTCCACCAATGAGCAGCTCCGTTGTCTGAAAGGGCAGGGAAACATCCCATTGAGCATCACCACAGAGGAGCCAATCAGCTAGATGTTGCTGGGGCCGCTGTGGAGCCAATCATCAGCCGGCAGCTGGAAGTTTGCTGGCAGCTGGAGGTTTCCTGGGGCCCCTTTGGCTGTGGCTCTCAACATCTCCCCCTCTCTGTTTAAACAACGAGCATGTGGCTTAGGGACCATGCCTGCCTTAGGTTGTGCAGTAGTACATATGGTATTTACTGGAGACCCTTGGCTGTGGCTATCAACAGGATTTGTATGTACCATTCACTGAAGTTAGTTTTCAGTACTAGGAAACAAATATGTATTTCAGGTGGATAAATGTTTCTGAGAAAAATCTTGTGAAAAGTTGATTATAAATCCACATACTTGAACATAAATGAATTTAGGGAGTGTAAATAAGATACATATATTTCATATTTTGAAAAATCTGGAGAGAGAGTGTGTGTGTGTGTGTGTGTGTATACACACACAGACACATACAGATATTAAAATGTAGCAACATATATGCAAATCTAAATTCACTATGAAATATACATCAATCACAGATCCAAAAATATTCAATTTTCTTAACAGGGATTTATGTATAATGTTTTTCTACTAGGAAGCTCACCCATTATTTGAATTATCAGTTCCAACAGCGTTTAGGAGGAGTGATGTCTTCTCACAAATTGTATCTCCCAAGTCAGTCACCTCACAAGAATGTAGGTGTGACACCAGGTAGGATTTGATATGTGCATATAAAAATACATGTGTTGAATAGGCTACAGACAAAGGGAGACAGGAATTCACATATTTGTTAACTTTAAAAACACATGGAGATCTATTTCAATTAAAAATAGACTGGATTTATAACACCTGACATTTATCATGCAAAAGGCAAGATCAATTATACACCATGCCTCCTCTGAACTGCTTGTATTTCAATTCTGTTTGTGTTACTTTTCTGCATGATATTAGAATTAGTAGTCAGAGTCTAGTAGGGTATGGGTTCATGTCAGGGATTCAGTATTTCGAATGGAAAATTGGAAAATGAATCCAATGTGTATGCAAATACGTGCTACACACAAAAAATTCCCACTTTCATTCAGAACAATGGGTTGAAATAACCACGCTCCATGTAAGAAACAATTAGAGGAGAAGAGTTAGAAAATCTGTGAATACATACGTAGAATGGAAAATGCTCAGTAGTTCACAACCTTTGAGGTGGAAGAGACGTTTCCAAACCTTAGGGACAGGGTAAAACTCCACAAACATGGATCTCTGCTGGCCTAAACACTTCTGGAGATACTGACAATGAGGTTGGGTACTTGAAATATATGTTGTTTTCAGAAGCTTTAGCTTCCTTTGTAGTGAGACCATCAAACTTGGGTCTGCATTTTTGTGACCTGGAGGACATGAATTCTTATTGTCCAATGAACATGAGGCAGCAGTGCTGAATTCACTCTTTGTAACTAAACTGTGGCCAATGGGGGATAAGTGTCTCCCCGTCTGGACTTTGAAATCATTTGGTCATCCTCCACTTTTCGTGGTGTTTCTTGCTCCTGCAGTGGGTGTTTTGTATTTGGTTCATGACATACAAGGAGTTAAACTGGGACACAATGCTGGAGGGAGTCCTGTAACGTATGGTGTGTCAGGGTCTGCAGGAGAATGCACCAACCAGGCTTCTATCCCCCATTGCTTGCCCCCTTTACCATAGGAACTTGATTCTGAACATTGCCCTGAAAACTCTCCATGTAACATGATGCCTTTACATACAAAGTTCTGCTAGCTGCACTATGTCAGTCACAAGCCATTTGGAAGCCAATGTAAGATCCACATGACCCCACCACAGATGTATTGTCACACACCTGCACACAACTGCTCTCGGCCTGCCATAAATACTGCTCTGCTTCTCCAATTTGAGGCCTACTTACTGTCAGGTATAGATTCTTTATGTGATTTGGCATCATGAGACAACCCAAGCAGTTCTGCAGGACTTTGAAGAACTCATTTGATCCAAAGGATCCCTATTCTCACTTGATGGAGGTCAGGAACCAAACAGAAGAAGGCAAGAGACTTCATCCACAATGACAGATTTTTTGCCATTTTGGTTTGGATGCACACATGGGATCTTCTTTAGATCTCTCAGGAGCTGAGAATCTTAGCCACAGCCTCAAACAGGGCCTAGTGTCTGACTAAGACACATCCCTTTCCAGAGCAATTAAGCAAAGAGCCACAGGTGATGCCCATTCATTTCCATTTGAAAACTGTTTCTTCACGCTTCACAAAGGGGTGGCCTGAGGCAAAGACCTTCCTGACATTCAAGGCAACAGAAACATAGATAAGCAAATGGAGCCAAGCAGGGTTTCTCCACTGAGACTTTACTGGTCACACTGATATCTGAGTTTTCTGAGATGTTCCCATTCCCTTCAGCTATCAAGGACATGGCCATGTCACAGAGTTTGGAGGTGGTACATATCTTGGACAATAAACCATGATACTATTCTGGAGAGTAGCCAGAATTCAGGAAGAAAACAGCAACTTAGGAAGTTAGTAGGTGTTTCCCATCCATAAGGCAAGCAACAGTCCATTAATCAATTGTGCAGGATGAATGCTGTGAAGCTTTCTACTAGACAGGACACCTCCATTGATGCATTCTCGTTTCTAAAGTCTAAAACCACGGACACAGTGGCTACACAGACATAGAAACACTCGCCTTGTCTATAGACTTACTAGAAACAGTCGACTCCAAACCAAACCAACCACCTTTCCTACCTATTCTCAGAACATGAAACAAAACCGCAAACTCACACCCACAACGAAAAAGGCACCTCCTTCACAAAAATAGGTCTTTAACTATCTGGAGTGTCCTCTGACTGGTGGGCCATACTATGTTCCACTCGAAATGGCCTGTCTGGTCTCAGATCTTGTCTCCTTGGCCAACTCTGTTATTCTGCGAGGAGCCTGCTGTTAGCCACAACCTGCTGTCTCAAGAAAGGCCCCTCTTCAGAGCTCTACTGGCATTTGGCCATCCTCACATCAGTAGGTACCAAGAAGGCCTGACTCTGTACTTGGTAAATCCAAACAAGTGAGCCCACTGGGACTGGGACTGGGAATGGCTCTTGGTGCCTGGATTCTTGCATCCCAATTTCAGAGAGTTCCATCACCAAGGAAATGAGGTATGTCACTTTCTTTGCAACTGAATGAGGTCACTGCCTTGGCAACAACTTTGTCCTAAGACTTGCTTCCAATGGTTCCATGAGTTGGAGGGTGCCCCTACTTCCTGTGACAATTTGACTAGTTAGAATGGTATATCAAAATAGACACCATGGAACAGCTCTACACGCAGGCCTGGTTAGGTTCATCTTCTCTACATTAAGAAGAGAGAGTCTGATGCATACACATCCCTTCATCCTGTCCAGGTTGTTTGCCATGGAAGATGGCTTTTGCTCATGCAGGTCCTTCATAGCTGCCTACATCTTCTCCAGGGATCATTTCTGCATCGAACTTTGAGGTTCTCAGCAGTTGGAAGATAACCTACATCCCTAATTGAAAGAATAGCCCTGTCCCTGCTCTTTTGTAATGTTAGATTGAGGCAACAGTGTATGGTTAGGGTTAATAACACGTTCGATTTGGGTTAGGAATCATTCTGCGGGATGATTAAGGTTATTGGGAACCTGCAATATATAGAAATATAGTGGTTAAATATAAGTATGAAAACAGAAATCTAGGTAAGATTTGAAGCTCAGAAGTGCATTTGGCAATAGATTGGGACACGTAGCTTTAAATTATGTTCTGCATACATGTTTCAGAAAAATCGATATACAATGGCATAGGACCTTGTACCTCAGATGATTGAATGTAGTAGAGTACATCCACTCAAAAAGGGATAGTCGATAGGATCAGGAAGATAGTCAGTATGTTTCGGAAGAAGATAGAGTATAGGATTTGGACCAAAGTTCATTAGCAATAGGGTTTCGGTTAGAGAGTGAATGTCAATGTCAGCACATGTGAAGGGTCAGTCACAATGTTGAACTGGAAAAAATATGTAGGAAAGTAGATATCAATAGAGACATTAGGAAATCAGGCAAAGTATAAAGTGAGTGAAAAAACTAGACATTTCCAATAGTTTTGAGGTTGAATATATAATCTTAGGAAGAAACAAAAATGTGGTCACCAATAGGATTGACATTTGAGAGCATTAGGCAACCTGGATATGGATGTTTTTAGTAATCCATGTTCAGTTTCCATTTAGGCTTTGGTACAATCATACGTGTGACTTTTGCATTTTGTGTCCAGAATATTACTATGATAACATGCATATGTAGATCAGGTGACATGAGTATTTCTTCCACCATTTCTGGGAGCAATATTTAGAAGACTAATAAATTAGTATTGGGGGTACTAAGAGGTGTACCCTGTGTCTATGAATATAGAGATAATGCATGAATAGACAATATAGTGAATAAATAATATAACTGGTTCCACTTTAAATAATGGAATAAACTGATATAAGAGAATATATAAAAAATACTATATTGTTATAAAATCATTCATTCCAACCAGTTATACATCTAGTGGTGATATTATAGTTATGGTTTATCATGAAGTGAGTGTCAGTTTTGCTTCAAAAGTGATAAAAAAAATCAAAAATAATATATTTCGAAAGAAGTCTCATTATAAGACCAGTCAAGAAACCTTGAAGAATCCATGTGTTCTGAAGCAGGAAGTGATTGAAAGTGAAACAAATGCCTATAAGTTTGCTAACTTGTGGATGAAATATATATCCTATGATGTGCATAAATTGAAGAAATAGTAATGTACCAGTGTTGAATTAAAATGAATTTCAAAATACACATCATGTCACATAGGAATGTACTTGCATTGATGTTAAACTGGGTCAGTTACTGTAGAATTATTAGTATTTGTATGCAACATTAACTGAAGTTAGTTTTCAGTACTGGAAACAATATGTATTTCAGGTGGATGAATATTTCTGAGAATGATCTTGTGAAAAGTTGATTATAAATCCATATACATGAACATGAATGAATTTAGGGAGTGTATATAAGACACATATATTTCATATTTTGAAAAATCTGGAGAGTGTATGTATATATATATATATATATATATATATATATATATATATATATATATATATACAAAAAAACACACACAGACAATAAATTAGCAATCAAATTTATCATGAAATATATATCCTCCACAGATGCAAAATTATTTCTTTTAGAACATGTATTTATGTATAATGTTGTTCTTCTAGGAAACACACCCCTAGGTTAAATTTTCAGTTCCAACAGAGTTTAACAGGAGTGATCACTTCTCACAAATTGTATTTGCCAAATTAGCCACCTCACAAAATGTAGGTGTGATACAAGGTAGTGTTCTATATGTGCATTTAAAAATACATGTGCTGAATAGGCTACAGAGAAAGGGAGATAGGTATTCACATATTTGTTAACATTAAAAACACATGGAGAACTATTTCAATTAAAAATTGACTAGATTTATAACACCTACAATTAATCATGCAAAAAACAAGTCCAACTATACACTATGATTCCTCTGAACTGCTTGTATTCCTATTCTGTTTGTGTTATTTTTCTCCATCATATTAGGAGTAGTAGTCAGAGTCTTTTAGGGTATGCATTAGTGTCAAGGATTCAGTATTTCGAATGGAAATATGGAAAATGACTCTAATTGGTATGCAAATATGTGCTACACAAAAATGTTCACACTCTCATCCAGAAGATTGCCTTGACATTACCTTAGTTCCAAGTAAGATACAATTAGAGGAGAAAAGTTAGAAAATCTGTAAATACATATCAGGAATAAAAAATGCTCAGGAGTTCACAAACTTGTAGGTGGTAGAGGAGTTTCCAAAAGTAAGGGACAGGGTAAACACTCCACAAACATTGAGCTCTGCTTGTGTAAAGACTTCTTGAGAAACTCTCTAAGGTTGGGCTCTTAAAATACATGTTGTTGTAAGGAGCTTTAGCTTCCTTTGTTGTGTGACCATCAAAGTGTGCAAATATGTGACCTGAAGGACATTGTTTCTAATTTTCCAATGAAAATGAGGCAGCAGTGCTGAATACTCTTTTTGTAGTTAAACTATGGCCACTGGGGTGTAAGTGTCTCCCCGGGTTGACTGTGAAGCCATTTGGTCATGCTCCAATTTTCGTGGTGTTACTCCTTGGTGCACTGGGAGTTTGGTATTTGCTTCATGAAATACAAGGAGTTCAACTGGGACACAGTGCTGGAGGGAGTTCTGTCACGTGTGGAGGGACACAGTCTGCATGAGAATGCACCAACCAGGATTCTGTCCCACATAGGTTGCCCCTTTGTCCATAGCAACCTGATTCTGAACATTGCCCAGAAACCTATCCATATAACAAGATGCCTTTACATATAAGGGTCTGCTGGCTGTACCCTGTCAGTCACAAGGCAATTGGAAGCCAATGGCAGATCCACATGCCCCAACACACATGTTTTATCACACACCTTCACACCTATGCTCTAGTCCCACTAATGAACAGGCTCCAACATACTGGCATCACTGTTCTACACAATTTTCATGAAACCCAGTCAGTCAAGGCACTGTGAGATACACTCATGATCAGCAACAGGACATCCAAAAGTTTTCAAGTGCCACCTGGTTATGGGAATTTCAAAAGTCTCATGGTATTTATCAAGCCATTTTTTGAGGATAAAGTTGGAGGCTCTGTGGGTTTCAATTCATTCAGGAACCATTAAATGTTGAAGAAGCTCATTTCAATGAAAGATCTTGAGAACACTCACAGGCAAGTCTTCCCAAAGAGTGGCCAAAAGGTCACATGAAGTCAGGCCCATTGAGGTCTACAATGTGAGGTCCATGTGTGTTTTGACTCTCAACTGTGGCTTTAAAGAATTTCAGAATAAAATCATGTGATATCCAGGCTGAGATTCCCAGTGCTCTGGGCAAAGCCACCCTGCACCTAGATCTCCCTGCACCACAATTAATACCTGAGATCTAGGTTGCATGGCCTAGTAAAATCCAAACACAATTCATGACAATACTTCTCTGATGTCACTTCCAGAATTCAGTCTCTAAGGAGAATCATACCAGAGTTCAAGCCCAGGTGGACCCAGTCATCTGTTCCAAGCGCCAAACAAATTACCACAATTCAAAACAAAATGCTCCCACATGCCCCTTATCTTCTTCAATTTGAGGCCAAATGACTGTGGGGTTTAGATTCTTTATGTAAATTGGATTCATGTGAAAACCCAAGCACCTATGGGCTAAACTCTGCAGGGCTTTAAAGAACTCATTTGACCCAAAGGATCCCTATTTTCACTTGATGGATGTCAGGGCCATTAGAGAGGAAGGTGAGAGTCTTCATCCACAATAACTGCTCTTTTGGCCATTTTGGTTTTGGATGCACCCATGGGATCTTTCTTTAGATCCATCAGGTGCTGAGAATCTAAGCCACAGCCTCACACAGGGCCAAGAGGCTGATTCAGACACATCTCTTTCCAAAGCAATTAAGCAAAGAGCAAAACACACACAGACATTATAAAGTGGCAATATATATGCCAATTGAAATTCATGATGAAATATATATCGTCCACAGATCCAAAAATATTAATTTTACTGAACATGGATTTATGAATAATGTTGTTCAACTAGAAAGGTTACCCTTAGGCTGAATTTTATGATCCAATAGCGTTTAGGAGGAGTGATCTCTTGTCATAATTTGTATCTGCCATGTCAGCCACCTCACAAGAATGTATATGTGATACCAGGTAGGATTCAATATGTTTATATAAAAATACATGTGATGAATAGGCTACAGAGAAAAGGATACAGGAATTCACATATTTATTAACTTCAAAAACACAAGGAGAACTATTTCAATTAAAAATTAACTAGATTTATAACACCTACCCTACATAATGCAAAAGGCAAGTCCAACTATACACCATGCCTCTTCTGAACTGCTTGTATTTCTATTGTGTTTGTATGCACTGTGGGTTTCAAGAACCATTAAATGTTGAGGAAGCTCATTTCAATGAAACTCTGGAGAACTCTCATAGGCAAGGCTTCCCAAAGAGTGACCAAAAGGTTAGATATAGCCAGGCCCATTGAGGTCTACAATGTGAGGTCCATGTGTGTTTTGACTCTCAACTATGGCTACCAAGTCTTTAAGAATAAAATCATGGGATATCTTTGCTGAAATTCCCAGTGCTCTGTGGAAAGCCACCCTCGGCCTTGGTCTTAGTTTCCAAGGGCGACTCTCATGCTTGACCTCTTAAAATATCACCACAATTCATGGCAATACTTCTTTGAGTTCAGTTCCAGAAGTCAGTCTCTAAGGGGAATCACGCAAGAATTCAAGCCCAGGTGGACCCAGTCATCTCTTCCAACCGTCACACAAATGACCACAATTAATACCAAAACACTCTCACATGGCCCTCCTCTTCTTCTATAAAGGCACTCATCATAACATCTGGCTGGAGGTTTCCATGAGGGGCACAGCCCAAGACAGTGTCCCAAATAAGCTCCCTTGCCACTCATTTGCCTAAATTCAGGGTGGCTTGGACACCCTTCTTGTGCACCAGGAGTGATCTGAAAGGGTAAAATAAATTGAAATTAAAGTGTAAAAGTTGAAGTGTAAAAGACCGGGTTTTGTAAAGTTTCTAAGCTGCAAGGCCTGAGTTAAAATGTAAAGGACCAGGTATTGTTAAGTTCCTATGCTACATGCAAAACCTGAAATTCCTGTAGCTTGTAGTACAATTCCGGACTGCCCAGTAAATATTCCCCCTGACCGCCTGGTTGTTTAATAACCTAGGACCCTGTGTGGCCTGGCACATAGGCATCGCAAGGCCTAAACCAATCTGTTTGAATGTGTACCTCGCTTTAGAACTCACCTATCACTCCCGCCTGACCTGTTCCTGCCAATGAATGAACTAATCATGTTTAGGAATTGTTGTTTGATTTTTCTGCGGTGTATGTTGATTTCTTAAAGGAGACTGTGATATATGTAAAGTCCCGCCCTCCCCAAAAAGTGTACTTAAGCACTGCTCAACCCCTGCTCGGGGCTCTGGGCTGCTCTCCCTTCTTGAGTGAGCACGTAGCCCCAGCATGCTGGATTGGATCCTCAATGAACGCCTTTTTCTGTTGCATGAGCCGCGTTCTCTTGGTGGTCTCTTCCTCCGACGTTCACCGGACCCTTACATTTGGTGCGTTGGCCAGGAATCACGCAGCATAGGACAAGGACACACCAACAGACCCCTCTGGAGGTAAGTAAGGCGCTTCTTTTCATTTTTCCTTGTGATAACTCAGAGCTTTTTGTTCAGGTTCCATTTTTCCGTTTTTGGTTTGGGTTGGCAGAGTGGCTTCCAGCGGAGAATGTAAGTTCCCCCTGTCAGTGGTGGACAAACGTGTCCTAAAGCCACAGGCCATGTCCTTGCAAGGGATGCCTTGGAGGACTCGGGGAGTGACGGATGTGCTCTCATTAGGTGAGGAGGGACGAATGAGCCCACATTAGGTGACTCTGCTGGCAACCCATCATATCTTGCTGACTACTTTTTTCTCTCAGGTTGAATTCACTGTCTGTCTTTGTGGTCTAACCCATCAGGTTTTGACAGTTACTAGGTTCTAATCTTTACTTCTGAACTCGTGTTAAATGTTAACTGTGTGTACATGTTTGTGTCACGTTTGTATTGTCCTTGTCTCTGTTTGAGAAACTCTCATTATGGGACAAAGCCATTCCATGCCTCTTTCCTTGAAGCCATTCCTGGTCCCTGCCTCCAATCCGACCCCTTCACCCAGGATCCTATCACTCAAACCTTCTACTCCTCCCCCTCTTCCCTCCATTCTCTCTGAGTCACAAGATTGTAGATCTTGGGGTTGTGAACAAACGGGAGCTGCATGATGGTCTTTGTGTGTCATTTTATCTGTGTTTCTGTTAAATGTGATGGCATTGTTTGGTCCGATGCAGAGTCCCGAGTTCCAACCTGCATTACATATGTGGAAGTTACTTTAGCTAAATTTTAAACTAATGCTTCTCCTGTGAGGGACCAAAAGTCAATAGAACCGCCAGTTTTTCTGTTCTCACCTTTTCACCTCTCTTAGCTGTGCTTTAAAGAACTTTGATAAACTTTACTCCCCTTTGTTAAGCAACATTACGGAAGCAGTGATTTCTTTTCTTCCCGTAGTTGGATTGAGCATGCCCACTGCAGAGGGAAATGTCTGGGGTCTAAGAACTTTGATATCTCGCTTAAACTTTTCTCAAAACCCTGTTCTCATTATTAAATTGGCATTAATTGGCTTTGGGATGGGAACCAAGCCTTCAGTCATAAATTTTGACACCCCAGAGGGGACTTTAAATAAACCCCACTCTGCCCTCTTGGGGAAGCCTAGCACTCAAAACAACTGAAGCAGAGAATGAAATTTTTGGGAGCTGACTACTGCAAAGTTGGGAGACATAGAATATGCCTGGTGCCTGGGGTCAAAGCAAACCAGAGGAACTAATCCTGTAAGTAAATGGTGAGGCTAAGGGACTCCCAGCAGCTGACAGAGCCATTTTGCTGTGGGGAACTCCCTTATTCCTTACGTGCACTTTAAGGATTTCTCCACCTCTGTTTACTTAACAAAAGGGACAATGAATGCATTAATATGTTGATATTATAGATTGTTTCTTGGGGATGATCTAGGGTGAATGTGTATCTAGAAATGATTTTTTTTATTTTAACCATCTGGTATCTAAATGGGTTTCTAAAGCATTGCACTATCTTACACTTAAAAGTTGGGTTTAAACAATTGTTTAGTTTGATTTCAGGTAGTTCATGCTAGGAAACTTAAATACTTAGGGTAAAAAAAAATAAAGAGTTTTAATTTTGAACTAGACAGCCTGAAAAAATTTCACTAGATATATCAGTGCATTAACTAGGGAAGAGATAATAAATTATGATATGGTATCTATTCCCATCAGTGTGTAAGATTTTAAAAAATGGTACTAAATTAAAACGTTGGTCTGGCTTATTGAAATGACATTAATTAGCAACAGTCTTGGAAATTTTTAAAGCTTAATTTCGGATACACATGGTAGCATGTGGTTCTTTTTAAAAATTTTTCAGCCAATTTAATTTAACTTAATACTATTAGAAACTTCATAACAAAGAAAGGGGCTTAATGATCCTATAGAAACTTCTTCTGATGGTGGCATTAATATTATCAAAAAATGATCCTATTTTCAGTTTTGTGTGAGCAAGTTTTTCTAGTGTAGAAAAATCTAAAGAAATAAAATTTTGAGAATTACATCTTAAACTTGCATCAAAATTTTCAACATCCAAACCTGGAAATTATGACTTATAGATAAATGCCTTAGGCGTGAGGTTTCTTCTCAGAATTCCAGTCTTTCCAGTTTTCCAGACCTCAGCCAGGACTTACTTTGATATGCAAATAAAAGAAGCCTGCAGCACTCAGCAGGAGACAGATAAAAAGAGTAAATGTGTCTTTTTACCTGAACTCAAACTAGACCTAACCAAAAAAGTATATAATATGGTATTTACTAATTACTGGCCAGTCATCATTTTTAGGACTCTTGCTTTTCTTAGATTCTGTAATTTTTTTTTTGAGCTCATGATCTTGATTCTGCTGATCGGTTAATGTTTTCTGATCAGTTCTATTTTTGATCGACTCTGGAGTTTTCAGCATTGCAATGGAGATTTCACCTGAAAAAAGCTACAAGGCCTTTACTATTGTGTTATGTGTTACATTTGTGTTACGTGTTGTATGTTGGTATGTCTGTATGTGTGTATGTCCATATATCATGCAGGGATATGACAATTGACAGATGAGGAGCGCTCATGAAAAATTTAAAAATGTATCCAAATGTCTTTGATTCACGTGATTCATATGTTTTAATTCAAATTGGGTAAACAGATAAAAATAAAGATGTCTTTAAAATTAGGCCAATAAGTTTTCTAGGTTTTCAAAAAGGCCCTAATAAAATGTAGATGTCTATAAAATAATCTGCTTAAATTCAGAAATTGAAAAGCATTGTATTGAAATGTGAACAGAAAGAGGTTAGTAGATGGAAAAGAGAAACTAAAAGGTTCTAGATATAGATATAATAGAGGAAAAACGTGTTTCTGGATAAGAGAGTCTATATGATTAAGTAATTAAAAGGGTTTAAGTAAATAATAAAAAAAGGTGTGTGTAACTTGGTTATATGTGTAAGTTTTGAGCAAGTAATCTTAAAAAATTAAACAGCTGGTAAAACAAGTACTGTTTTTATAAAATTGTGCCATGTTATTTCTTTAAAATCTAAACTTGTTTAATACAAAAACATCAATGTAATTGTGGTGTTAATGTGTTCATATCTTCCAGGTATACAAGTCTGTAAGGTAGAAGCTTGCAAAGACCATTGTATCAAGCTGGTGTTCTAAGGTTGTATGGTAATTCTAGGCTTAAAAGAAAAACATGTTGGAGTGTTGGAGATTTATGTATATCATTTGTGTTCTATAATTGGACTTGTTATCAATAAGATATGTACAGTTCCATGTTACTTTTTACACTGAGATACAATCTAAAAGTATTTTTAACTTAATGAGAGCCAAATCTGTGAAGGTTTTATTGTAAACTCAAAGGTAATGCCCATTCATTTCCATGTGAAAACTGTTTTCTTCAGGCTTCACAAAGGGGTGGCCTGAGACAAAGACTTTCCTGATATTCAGGGCAACATAACAATAGGTAATCAAAAGGCCCAAAGCAGGGTTTCTCCACTGAGACTTTACTGGCTACACTGATATCTGAGTTTTCTGAGATGCTTGCCATTCCCTTCAGCTACCAGTACATGGCCATGTCACAGAGCTTGGAAGTGGTACATATATTTGACACAAAATCATGAGCCTATTCTGGAGAGTGGCCAGAATTCAGGAAGAAAACAGGAACGTAGGAAGATAGTTGGTGTTGCCCATTGATAAGGCAAGCCACACTCCATTTATAAATTGTGCCGGATGAATGCTGGGAAGTTTTCTCCTTGAGAGGATACACCCATTGAGGCATTATCTTTTCTAATGTCTACAACCACGAAAACAGTGGGATACACAGACCTAAAAACACTCGCCTTGTCAAAGGACTAACTAGAAACAGTCCACTCCAAACCAAACACACCCCCTTTCCTAACTATTCTCAGAACAAAAGAAAAAACCACAAACCCACACCCACAACCACAAAGGCACCTCCTTCTCCCAAGTGGGTCTGGAACTATCCAGAGTGTCCTCTGACCGGAGGGCCATACTATGTTCCCCAGAAATGGTCTGTCCTGTCTCAGATCTGGACTCCTTGGTCAACTCTGTGAAGTTGTCAGGAGCCAGCAGTGAGCCTCTATCTGTTTTCTCCGGAAGGGCCCCTCTTCAGAATTTTTCTGGCATTTAGCCATCCACACATCAGTATGTACCAAAAAGACTGACTCTGTCCTTGGTAAATCCAAACAAGTGAACCCACTGGGACTGGGAATGGGACTGGCTCTGAGTGCCTGGCTTCCTGGATCCCAAGTTCAGAGAGTTCCATCACCAAGGAAGTGAGGTAGGTCACTTCCTTCAGGAACTGAATGAGGTCACTACCTTGGTAACCACTTTATCCTAACATTTGCTTCCAAGGGTCCTACGAGAGAGAGGCTTCCCCTACTTCCTGTGTCACATTCACAAGATAGAATGGTATATCAACCATAGGCACATGTTAACAGCTCTCCACACAGACCTGGTTTGGTCCATCTTCTCTACTTTAAGAAAAGAGAGGCTTATTCAGACACATCGCTTCATCCTGATCAGGTATTTTACCAAGGAAGATTACTGTTGCTCTCTCAGGTCCTTCATAGCTGCCTACATCTTCTTCAGGGTTTATTTCTGCATGGAACTTGAGGTTCTCAACAGGTGGAAGATCCCCTACCTACCTGTATTATAACACCAACTCTGTCCCTGGTCTTTGTAAAGTTAAATTGAGGGAACAGTGCATGGTTAGGGTTAATAACATGTTCAATTTGGGTTAGGAATCATTCTGCGAGATGAATAATGGTATTGGGGACCTCCGATATTTACAAGCATATATAGGTGTAATATAAGTATGAATACAGAAATCTAGGAAAGATTTGAAACCCAGATGAACACTGGGCCCTTGATTGGGATACTTAGCTTTGAATTATTTCCGCAAAGTTGTCTCAAATAAATCGTTATACAATGGCATAGGACCTTGTACCTTGGATGACTGAATGAGGAAGAGATCCTCCAGACAAAAAGGGATAGTTCCAAAAGTTATTTAGATATAGGGTTTTGGTTAGAGAGTGAATGCAAATGTCAGCATATGTGAAGAGTCAGTCACAGTGATGAACTGGGGAAAATGTGTAGGAAAGCAGATATCAATAGAGACATTAGGAAATCAGGGAAAGTACAAAGTGAGTAATAGGATAAGACGTTTTTAACAGGGTTGAGTTTGAATATATAATCTTAGGAAGAAACAAATATGTAGTCACCAATAGGAATGATATTTGAGATCATTAGTTAATCAGGACATGGATGTTGTTAGTAATACATGCTCACATTAAATTTAGGCTTTGGTACAATCATAAGGGTGTCCGTTGCATTTTTTGTCAGGAATATTACTGTGATGAAATGTAAATGTATATCAGGTGACTACAGTATTTCTTCAAACATTTCTGAAAGCAACATTTTAAGACTTATAAATTAGTATTGGGGACACAAGTACGTGTACCCTGTGCCTATGATTATAAAGATGATGCCTTAATAGACCATACTGTAAATAAATAATATAACTTGATCAAACTTTAAATAATGGATTGAATTGATATCTGAAAATATATAGGAAATCTTATATTGATATACATAAGTTCATTCTAACCAGTTATACATCTAATGGTAATTTTAGCATTATGGTTTATCATGAAGAGTGTGGGAGTTTTGCTTCAAAAATGATTATGGAAATCGAAAATAATGTGTTTGGAAATAATCTCATGAAAAGTACAGTCAAGAAACATGGAGGAATACATATATTCTGAAGCAGGAAGTAATTGCAAGTGAACCAAATGCGTACAGATTTGTTAACTTGTGGATGAAAAGTATTATCTTATAATGTCCATAAACTGAAGAAATAGTAATGTACCAGTGTTGAATAAAAATGAACTTCAAAATACACATCATGTCCCATAGGATTTTACTTGCATTGATGTTAAACTGGGTCAGTTACTGTACAAATATTAGGATTTGTAAGCACCTTTCACCGAAGTTAGTTTTCAGTACTGGGAAATAAATATGTATTTCATGTGGATGAATATTTCTGAGAATAATTTTGTGAAAATTTGATTATAAATCCACATATAGGAACATGAGTTAAATTAGTGAGTGTAAAATAAGACACATATATTTCATATTTTGAATAATCTGGAGAAAAAAATATATATATATATATATATAAAGATACAAACACAGACATTAAAATGTAGTAATATGTATGCCAATCAAAATTCATCATGAAATATATATCATCCTCATATCCAAAACTATTCTTTTTACTGAGCATGGATTTATGTATAATGCTGTTCATCTAGGAAATTCACCCATATGTTGAATTTTCAGTTCCATCAGTATTTAGGGGGAGTGATCTCTTCTCACAATTTGTATCTTCCTAAAACAGCAAGCTCACAAGAATGTACATGTGATACCAGGTAGGATACTAAATATGCATAATAAATTTCATGAGATGAATAGGGTACAGAGAAAGGGAGAAAGAAATGTACATATGTGTTAACTTTAAAAACTCATGGAGAAGTATTACAATGAAAAGTTGACTAGATTTATAACACATTCACTTGATAAAGCAGAAGGCAAGTCCTAGTATACACCATGCCTCCTATGAACGGCCTGTATTTCTATTCTGTTAGGTTTCTTTTTCTACATCATATTAAGATTAGTAGTCAGAGTCTAGTAGGGTATGGGTTAGTGACAGGGATTCAGTATTTCTAATGGAAAATAGGAAAATGAATCTAATGTGTATGCAAATATTTGCTAGACAAAAATCTTCCCACTGTCCTCCAAAACAATGCCTTGATATTTCCTTCGCCACAAGTAATACACAATTAGTGGAGAAGAGTTTGAAAGTCTGTGAATATATATCTGGAAAAGAAAATGCTCAGGAGTTCACAACCTTGGAGGTGGTAGTGGAATTTCCAAAAGTAAGGTACAGGGTAAACACTCCACAAACATGGAACTCTGGTGGCCTAATGAGTTGTTGAGAAACTGCCTCTGAGTTTGGGCCCTTGAAAAATTTGTTGTTGTCAGGAGCTTTAGCTTCCTTTGTATTGAGACCATCAAACCTGGGTCGGCATCTATGTGACCTGGATGACATGGTTCCTTATATGCTATTGAACATGAGGCAGAAGTTCTGAATTTTCCCTTTGTTAGTAAACTGAGGACACTGGGGTCTAAGTGTCTAACCATGTGATCTGTGAAGCCATTTGGTCATACTCCACTTTTCGTGGTGTTTCTTACTGCTGCACTGGGAGTTTGGTATTGGCTTCACGTAATACAAGGAGAAAAACTGGGACACAGTGCTAGAGGGAGTACTCTCACGTGTAGTGGATGAGGGTCTGCAGGAGAATGCACCAACCAGGCTTCTATCCCAAAAAGCTTGCACCCATGTCCATAGCAACCTGATTCTGAACATTGCCCTGAAACCTCTCCATATAACAAGGTCCCTTTACTTGTAAGGTTCTGCTGGCTGCACCATGTCAGTCACAAATCATTCGGAAACCAATGGCAGAACCACGTGTCCCCACGACAGATGTTTTATCATACACCTGCCCACCACTGCTCTGGGCCCACTAGTCAGCAGGCTCCAACTTTCTGGCATCTCTGTTCTCACCATTTTCATGAAACCCAGTCAATCAATGCAATGTCTGGTACACTCGTGATCAGCAACAGATATCCAAAGGTTCTCCAGTGCCACCTGTTCATGGGAATTTAAAAAATTCATGGTATTTATATAGCCAATTTTCAAGGATGAATTTGGAGGCACTGTGGCTTTCAATTTATTCAGGAACCATGAAATGGTGAGGAAGATTATTTCAATTAAAGCTCAGGAGAACTCTCAGAGGCAAGGCTTCCCAAAGAGTGGCCAAAAGGTCACATTAAGCCAGGCCCATTGAGGTCTACAATTGAGGTCCATGTGTGTTTTGACTCTCAACAATGGCTGCCACGTCTTTCTGAATAAAGTCATGTGATATCCTGGCTGAGATTCCCAGTGCTCTTTGGAAAGCTATCCTGGGCCTAGATCTCAGTCTCCAAGGGCAACTCTCATGTGTGGCCTCCTAAAATCCCAACACAATTCATGTCAATACTTCTCTGAGTTCATTTCCAGAACTCAGTCTCTAAGGGGAATCACTCCAGAGTTCAAGCCCATGTGGACCCAGTCATCTCTTCCAACTACCACACAAATGACCACAATTAAACCAAAACACTCCCACATGGCCCTCATCTTCTTCAATATAAACTCTCATCATAACTTCTTGCTGGAGGTTTCCATGAGGGGCGCAGCCTAAGACAGTGTCCAAAATAAGCTCATTTGCCCCTTATTTGCCTAAATTCAGGGTGGCCTGGAAACCCTTCCTGTGAATCAGGTGTGATCAAATAGGCCTGCCATTAATACTGCTCTACTTCTCCAATTTGAGGCCTACTCTCTGTGGGGCATAGATTCTTTATGTGAATTGGGGTCATGAGAAAACCCAAGCACCTATGGGCTACCCTCTGCAGGGCTTTGAAGAACCCATTTCAGTGAGTCTAGGAGTTGGACCAAAAGTTCTTTAGATATAGGGGTTTTGTTAGAGAGTGAATGTAAATGTCAGCATATTTCAAGAGTCAGTCACAGTGATGAACTGGGGAAAATGTGTAGGAAATCAGATATCAATAGAGACATTAGGAAATCAGGCAAAGTACAAAGTGAGTGATAGGATGAGACATTTTTAACAGGGCTCAGTTTCAATATTTAATCTTAGGAAGAAACAAATATGTACTCACCAATAGGAATGATATTTGAGATCATTAGTTAATCAGGACATGGATGTTGTTAGTAATACATGCTCACTTTCAATATAGGCTTTGGTACAATCATAAGTGTGTCCGTTGCATTTTGTGTCAGGAATATTACTGTGATGAAATGTATATATATATCAGGTGGCTAGAGTATTTCTTCCAATATTCTTAAAGCAATATTTTAAAGACTTATAAATTAGTATTTGGGATACAAATAGGTATACCATCGGTCTATGAATATAGAGATGATGCCTTAATAGACCATACTGTGAATAAATAATATAACTGGTTCAAACTTTAAATAATGGATTGAATTTATATCTGAAAATATATAGGAAATCTTATATTGATATACATAAATTCATTCTAACCAGTTATACATCTAATGGTAATATTAGCATTATGGTTTATCATGAAGAGTGTCTGAGTTTTGCTTCAAAAATGATTATGGAAATCAAAAATAATGTGTTTGGAAAGAATCTCATTAAAAGAACAGTCAAGAAACATGGAGGAATACATGTGTTCTGAAGTAGGAAGTGATTGAAAGTGAACTAAATGCCTATAAATTTGTGAAATTGTGGATGAAAGAATATATCCTATTATGTCCATAAACTGCAGAAATAGTAATGTATCAGTGTTGAATAAAAATGAACTTCAAAATACACATCATGGTCCCATAGGTGTCTACTTGCATTGATGTGAAACTGGGTCAGTCACTGTGGAAATATTACGATTTGTATGCACCATTCCCTGAATTTAGTTTTTAGTACTAGGAAATAAATATGTATTTAAGGTGGATGAATATTTCTAAGAATTATTTTGTGAAAATTTGATTATAAATCCACATACACACACATGAGTAAATTTAGAAAGTGTATAATAAGACACATATATTTCATATTTTGGAAAATCTAAAGAGTAGATATCTATATCTATATAGATAGATAGATAGATAGATAGATAGATAGATAGATAGATACTCACATACACAGACATTAAAATGTAGCAATATATATGCCATTTGAAAATCATAATAAAATAGATATCATCCACGTATCCAAAAATATTCATTTTACTGAACATTTATTTATGCATAATATTGTTCATCTAGGAAATTCACCCATAGGTTGAATTTCCAGTTCCATCAGTATTTAGAGGGAGTGATCTCTTCTCACAATTTGTATCTTCCAAAATAATCAAGCTCACAAGAATGTACATGTGATACCAGGTAGAATTCTAAAGATGCATTAAAAAATACATGTGATGAATAGGCTACAGAGAAAGGGAGACAGAAATTTACATATGTGTTAATTTTAAAAACTCATGGAGAAGTATTACAATGAAAAGTTGACTATATTTATAACACATACCGTTGAAAAAGCCGAAGGCAAGTCCAAGTATACACCATGCCTCCTATGAAAGGCCTGTATTTCTATTCTGTTAAGTTTCTTTTTCTCCATCATATTTGGATTAGTAGTCAGAGTCTAGTAGGGTATGGGTTAGTGTCAGGGATTCAGTATTTCAAATGGAAAATATGAAAATGAATCTAATGTGTATGCAAATATGTGCTACACAAAAATCATCCCACTCTCATCCAGAACAATGCTTTGACATTACCTTCACCCCAAATAAGACACAATTAGTGGAGAAAAGTTAGAAAATCTGTGAATACATATGTGGAAAGAAAAATGCTCAGGAGTTCACAAACTTGTAGGAGGTAGAACGGGTTACAAAAAGGGAGAGGGTAAACACTCCACAAACATGGAGCTCTGCTCGCCCAATGACTTTTTGAGAAACTGCCTCTGAGGTCGGGCAGTTAAAATATATATTGTTGTCAGGAGTTTTAGCTTCCTTTGTAGTGAGACCATCAATTCTGGGTCTCCATCTATGTGACCTGGATGACATGTTTTTTTGTTTTCTAGTGAACATGAGGCAGCAGTGCTGAATTCTCTCTTTGTAGGTAAACTTTGGCCACTGGGGTCTAAGTATCTAACTGTGTTGTCCGTAGAGCCATTTGGTCATTATCCACTTTCGTGGTGTTTTTTACTGCTGCACTGTGAGTTTGGTATTGGCTTCACGAAATACAAGGAGTTCTACTGGGACACAGTGCTGGAGGATGTACTCTCACGTGTGGTGGGTTAGTAAAATGCACCAGTGAGGCTTCAATCCCACATAGCTTTTCAACTTGACAATAGCAACCTGATTCTGACCTTTGGCAGGAATCCTCTCCATATAACAAGATGCCCTTACATAGAAGGGTCTGCTGGCTGTACCATGTCAGTCACAAGTCTTTCTAAGCCAATGGCAGATCCACGTGGCCCCACCACAAATGTTTTTTTCACACACCTACACTCCTCTGCTCTAGGCCCACTAGTCTGCAGGCTCCAACTTTCTGGCATCTATGTTCTACACTTTTTTCATGAAACCCAGTCAATCAAGGCACTGTCTGGTACAATCATGATCAGGAACAGGACATTCAGAAGTTCTCCAGTGCAACCTGGTCATAGTAATTTCAAAAAATTCATGGTATTTATCTAGATATTTTTCAATAATGAAGTTGGAGGCACTGTGGGATTTAATTTATACAGGAACCATTAAAAGGTGAGGAATCTCATTTCAATGAAAGCTCTGGAGAACTTTCACAGGCAAGGCTTCCCAAAGAGTGGGCAAAAGGTCACATGAAGCCAGGCCCATTGAGGTCTACAATGTGAATTCCATGTGTGTTTTGACTCTCAACTATGGCTGACAATCTTTCAAAATAAAATCTTGTGATATCCTGGCTGAGATTCCCAGTGCTCTGTGGAAAGTCACCCTGGGCCTAGATCTCAGTTTCCAATGGCGAATCTCATGCGTGGCCTCCAAAAATCCCAACACATTTCATGGCAATACTTCTCTGAGTTCAGTTCCACAACTCAGTCTCTAAGGGGAATCACAACAGAGTTCAAGCCCAGGTGGACCCAGGCATCTCTTCCAATTGCCACACAAATGATGACAATTAAAACCAAAACACTCCCACAGGGCCCTCTTCTTCTTTTATATAGACACTAATCATAAACTCTAGCTGGAGCTTTCCATCAGGGGCACAGCCCAAGACAGTGTCAAAAATAATCTCCCTTGCCCCTCATTTGCCTAAAGTCAGGGTGGCCTGGACAACATTCCTGCGAAACAGAAGTGATCATATAGGACTGCTGTTAATACTGCTCCACTTCTCAAATTTGAGGCCTACTGACTGTGGGGTATAGATTCTTTGTGTGAATTGGAGTCATGAGAAAACGCAAGCACCTATTGTCCAGCCTCTGCAGGGCTTTGAAGAACTCATTTGACACAAATGATCCCTATTCTCACTTGATGGAGGTCAGAAATATTACAGAGGAAGGCGAGAGGCTTCATACAAAATGACTGATCTTTTTTCCATTTTGGTTTTGAATGCCCACATGGGATCTTTCTCTAGACCCATCAGGTGCTGAAAATCTAAACCACAGGCTCACACAGGGCCAAGAGGCTGATTCAGACAAATCTTTTTCCAAAGCAATAAAGTAAAAAGCCACAGGTGATTCCCATTCATTTCCATTTGAAAACTCTTTTCTTCAGGCTTCACTAAGGTTTGGCCTGAGGCAAAGACCTTTCTGACATTCAGAGAAACAGAACAATAGGTAATCAAAAGCCCCCAAGCAGGGTTTCTCCTAGGAGACTTTCCTGGTTACTCTGATATGTGAGTTTTCTGAGATGCTCGCCATTCTCTTCAACTATCCAGTACATGGCCATGTCACAGAGCTTGGAGGTGGTACGTATCTTGTACAAAAATACATGATACTAATCTTGAGAGTGGCCAGAATTCAGGAAAAAAATGAGAAATTAGGTAGATAGCAGGTGTTGCCCATGGATGAGGCAAGCCTCAGTCCATTCATTAATTGGGAAGGATGCATACTGGGAAGTTTTCTACTAGACAGGACACACCCAATGAGCTATTTTCTTTTCTAATATCTACAAAGAAAAACACAATGGGATACACAGACACAGAAACAGTCTCCTTGTCAAATGACTTACTAGAAACAGTCCACTCCAAACCAAACAAAACTCCTTTTTTACCTATTCTCAGATCATGTGAAAAAACCACAAACACAAACCAACACCCTCTAATGCACCTCCTTCTTCCAAGTATGTCTGTGACTATCTGGAATGTCCTCTGACTGGTAGGACATACAATGCTCCCCAGAAATGGCCTTTCTGTCTCAGATCTGGTCTCCTTGGTCAAATCTGTGAAGTTGTAAGGACGCAGTGGTGAGCCAATTCCTATCCTCTCAGGAAAGACCCCTCTTCAGAGCTTTCTTGGTATTTGGCAACCCTTACATCAGTAGGTACCAAGAAAGACTGACTCTGTTCCTGGAAAATCCAAAGAAATGAGCCCACTGCGACTGGGACTGGGACTGGCTCAGGGTGCCTTGCTTCCTGGATCACAAAATTCAGAGAGCTCCATCACCAAGGAAGTGAGGTGAGGTCACTACCTTCAGAAAATGAATGAGGTCACTGTCTTGGCCACCACTTTGTCCTAACAGTTTCTTCCTATTGTCTCCTGACATGGAGGCTGCCCTACTTCCTGTGATACTTTCTCATGTTAGAATGGTATAGAAACCATAGTTACCTGGGAACAGCTCTCCACACAGGCCTGGTTTGGTCCATCTTCCCTACATAAAGAATAGAGAGGCTGACTCAGACACATCTTTTCATCCTGACCATGTTTTTTGCCATGGAATATGACTTTTGTTCTCTCAGGTCCTTCATAGCTGCCTGCATCTTCTCCAGGGATCATTTCTGCATGGATTTTGAGGTACTCAGCAGTTGGAAGATCTCCTAACTTCCTGTATTGTAATACCAACTTTGTCCCTGCTCTTCTGTAAAGTGAGATTGAAAGAACATTGTATGGTTAGGATTAATAGCATGTTTGATTTGGGTTGGAAATCATTCTGCTGGATGAATAATGGTATTGGGAACCAGCGATATTTATAAGAATATAGAGGTAGAACATAAGTATGAAAACAGAAATCTAGGTAATATTTGAAGCCCAGAAGGATTTGGACCCTTGATTGGGATCCTTAGCTTGAGTTATGTTTTGCACCGAGGTCTCAGTTAAATTGATATACAATGGCATAAGACCCTGTACCTCAGATGATTAAATGTAGAAGAGATCATCCAGTCAAAAAGGGATTGTGTGTAGGATTAGGAAGATAGTCAGTAGGTTTAGAAGGAAGAGTGAGTCTAGGATTTGGACCAAATGTACTTTAGCAATAGGGTTTTGGTTAGAGAGTGAATATAAATGACACCATATGTGAAGAGTCAGGCACAATGATGAACTGGGGAAAATATGTAGGAAAGCAGACATCAATAGAGACATTAGGAAATCAGGCAAAGTATAACGTGATAGGATTAGACATTTTCAACAGGGTTGAGGTTGAATACATAATCTTAAGAAGAAACCAATTTGTAGTCACCAATAAGATTGACATTTGAGAGCATTAGGCAACCTGGACATGGATATATTTAGTAATCCATGTTCACATTCCATTGAGGCTTTGGTACAATCATAAGGGTGACCTTCGCATTTTGTGTCCAGAATATTACTGTATTAATATGTATATGAAGATCAGGTGACATGAGTATTTCTTCCACCATTTCTGGGGGAAATATTTTGAAAAGATATAAATTAGTACTGGGGATACTAATCGGCTTACCCTGTGTTGATGAATATAGAGATGATGCATTAATAGACCATACTGTGAATAAATTATATGACTGGTTCCAAATTTAAATAATGGATTGTATTGATATCTGAAAAAATAGAGGAAATCATTTATTGATATACATACATTCATTCCAACCACTTATATATCTAATGGTTATATTAGGGTTACCGTTTATCATAAATAGTGTGTGAGTTTTGCTTCAAAAATGATTATGGAATCGAAAACAATGTCTTTAGAAAGAAGTCTAGTGAAAAGACCAGTCAAGAAACATGGAGAAATATAAGTGTTCTGAAGGAGGAAGTGATTGAAAGTGAACCAAATGTTTATAAATTTGTGAACTTGTGAATGAAAGGATATAATTTATGATGTCTATAAACTGAAGAAATAATAACGTACCAGGTTTGATTAAAATGAACTTTAATAAACACACCATATCCAATAGGAATCTACTTGCATTGATGTTAAACTTGGTCAGTTACTGTAGAAATATTAGGATTTGTAAGCACTCTTCCCTGAAGTTAGTTTTCAGTACTAGGAAACAAATATTTATTTCAGTGGATGTATATTTCTGAGAATAAACTTTTTAAAAGTTGATTATAAATCCACATATATGAATATGAATGAATTCACGCGGTGTATAAGAAGACACATATATTTCATATTTTGGTAAATCTGGAGAATATATATATATATATATATATATAATGTATATATAGACACACAAACACACACATTATAATGTAGCAATATATATGCCAATTGAAATTCATCATGAAAAATAACTCATCCGCATATCCCAAAATATTCATTTTACTGAACATGAATATGTGTATAGTGTTGTTCATCTAGGAAGCTCACCCATGGGTTCAATTTTCAGTTAAAACAGCGTTTAGGAGGAGTGATCTCTTCTCACAATTTGTATCTGCCAAGTCAGCCACCTCACAAGAATGTATATGTGAAACCAGGTAGGATTCTATTTGTGCATATAAAAATACATTTGCTTAATAGGCTACAGAGAAAGGGAGACAGGAATTCACATTTTTCTTAACTTTAAAAACACATGGAAAATTATTTCAACAAATAATTGACTAGATTTATAACTCCTACCTTATATCATGCAAAAGGTAATTCCAACTATACACCATGCTTCTTCTGAAATGCTTGTATTTCTATTCTGTTTGGGTTATTTTTCTCCATTATATTAGGATTAGTAGTCAGAGTTTAGTAGGGTATGGGTTAGTGTCAGGGATTCAGTATTTCAAACAGAAAATTGGAAAATGAATCCAATGTGTATGCAAATATGTGCTACAAAACAATCTTCCCTCTCTCATCCAGAACAATGACTTGACATTCCCTTTGCCCCAAGTAAGTCAGAATTAGAGGAGAAGAGTTAGAAAATCTGTGAATATATATTTAGAATGGAAAATGCTCAGGAGTTCACAACCTTGGAGTTGATAGAGCAGTTTCCAAAAGTAAGTGACATGGTAAACACTCCACAAACATGGAGATCTGCTGGCCTAAACACTTCTTGAGAAATTGCCTCTGAGCTTGGGCACTTGAAATATATGTTGTTTTCAGGAGCTTTAACTTCCGATGTAGTGAGACCATCAAAGCTAGGTCTGCATCTATGTGACCAGGAGGACATGGTTTCTTATTTTCCAATGAACATGAGGCAGCAGTGCTAAATTCTCTCTTTGTAGCTAAATTGTGGCCACGGGGGCTAAGTGTCACCCCATGTGGACTGTGAAGCCACTTGGTCATCCTCGACTTTTCATTGTGTTTCTTGCTGCTGCACTGGGAGTTTGGTATTTGCTTCACGAAATACAAGGAGTTCAAGTGGGACACAGTGCTGGAGGGAGCTCTGTCACGTGTGGTGGGTCAGTGTCTGCATGGGAATGCACCAAATAGGCTTCTATCCCACATAGCTTGCCCCTTGACCATAGCAACCTGATTCTAAACATTGCCGTGAAAAATCTCCATATAACAAGATGCCTTTATATAGAAGGGTCTGCTGGCTGCACCGTGTCTGTGTCAAGGCATTTGAAAGTCAATGGCAGATCCACAGGCCCCACCACAGATGTTTTATCACACACCTGCACACCACTGCTCTAGGCCCACTACATATCAGGCTCCAACTTACTGGCATCTCTGTTCTACACCATTTTCATGATACCTAGTCAATCAAGGCACTGTCTGGTATACTCATGATCAGCAACAGGACATCCAAAGGTTCTCCAGTGCCACCTGGTCATGAGAATTTCTAAAAATTCATGGTATTTATCTAACTATTTTTCACATATGAAGTTGTTGGTACTGTGGGTTTCAATTCATTCAGGATCCATTAAATGTTGAGGAAGCTCATTTTAATGAAGGATCTGGAGATCTCTCACAGGCAAGGCTTCCCAAAGAGTGGCCAAATTGTCACATGAAGCCAGGCCCATTGAGGTCTCCAATGTGAGGTCCATGTGTGTTTTGACTCTCAACGATGGCTGCCAGGTCTTTCAGAATAAAACCTGTGATATCCTAGCTGAGATACCCAGTGCTCTCTGGAAAGCCTCTCTGGGCCAAGATCTCAGTTTCCAAGGGCGACTCTCATGCGTGGCCTCCTGAAATCCCAACAACATTCATGGCAATACTTCTCTGAAGTCAGTTCCAAATCTCATACTCTAAGGGGAATCACACCAGAGTTCAAGCCCAGGTGGACCCAGTCATCTCTTCCAACTACCACACAAATGACCACAATTAAAACCAAAACACTCCCACATGGCCCTCATCTTTTTCCATATAAACACACATCATAACCTCTGGATGGAGTTTTCCATGAGGTGCACATCCAAACCAGTGCCCAAAATAAGCTCCCTTGCCCCTCATTTGCCTAACATCAGGGTTGATTGAACACGCTTCCTGTGAACCAGCAGTGATCAAATAGGCCTGCCGTAAATGCTCCACTTCTCCACTTTGAGGCCTTCTTACTGTGGGGTTTAGATTCTTTTTTTTTCTAAATTTTTTTGGAAATTTAATTGAAAAGTTAAAAAAAATTGTTTTGCAGAATATTAAATTTCTAATGGCAAAGCCTTCACCTTGTTTGTGAAGGAAACCTTGATGCCTTGCCAATCTGGTTATATGGAGACACTCAAAATTTTCTGTTACATACTACATGGATGAATGGCTAAAGCACATAGTTTTTTAAAACTGAAAGGCAGATACCAGCAAGTAAGATAACAAATAAAAGACAATTTTATTAAAAAATAAAGTTGTTATATGACTCAAATATTGGAAATTCAATTCTTTTTTTTTGGTTGTTCAAAACATTATAAAGCTCATGATATATCATCTTTCATACATTTGACTTAATTGGGTTATGAACTCCCATTTTTACCCCAAATACAAATCGCAGAATCACATCAGTTACACACTCACGTTTTTACATAATAGCATACTAGTTATTGTTGAATTCTGCTACCTTTCCTATCCCCTACTATTCCCCCTCCCCTCCCATCTTCCCTCTCTACCTCATCTGCTGTTGTTTAATTCTCTCCCTTGTTTTCCCCTCTTTAGCCTCACAACCTCTTATATGTAATTTTGTGTAACATTGAGTAGTCTCCTACCATTTCCATATAATTTTCCTTCTCTCTCCCTTTCTCTCCCCCCACTCATCTCTGTTTAGTTTTAATATTTTTCTCATGTTCTTTCTCCCTGTTCTCTTCTTATTTGCTCTCTCTATATAAAAGGAAACATTTGGCATTTGTTTTTTAAGGATTGGATAGCTTCGCTTAGCATAATCTATTCTAATGCCATTCATTTCCCTGCAAATTCTATGATTTTGTCATTTTCAGTGCTGTGTAATACTCCATTGTGTATAGATGCCACATTTTTATTATCCATTCGTCTATTGAAGGGCATCTAGTTTGGTTCCACAGTCTAGTTATTGTGAATTGTGCCGCTATGATCATCGATGTGGCAGTATCCTTATACTGCTCTCTATTAAGATCCTCAGGGAAGAGTCTGAGAAGGGCGATATCTCAAATGGTGGTTCCATTCCCAGCTTTCCCAGGAATCTCCATACTGCTTTCCATATTGGACTCTCCAATTTGCAGGCCCACAAGCAGTGTACAAGTGTACCCTTTACCCCACATCCTCACCAACACTTATTGTTGTTCGACTTCATAATGGCTGCCAATCTTACTGGAGTGAGATGGTATCTTAGGGTGGTTTTGATTGCATTTCTCTGACTGCTACAGATGGTGAGCATTTTTTCATGTACTTGTTGATTGATTGTATATCCTCCTCTGTGAAGTGTCTGTTAAGATCCTTGGCCCATTGTTGATTGGGTTATTTGTTATCTCATTGTTTAATTGTTTTGAGTTCTTTGTATATTCTAGATATTAGGGCTCTATCTGAAGTGTAAGGGGTAAAAATTTGTTCCCAAGATTTAGGCTCTCTATTTAACTCTCTTATTGTTTCTCTTGCTGAGAAAAAACTTTTTTAGATTAAGTAAGTCCCATTTGTTTATTCTTTTTATGAACTCTTGGGCTATGGGTGTCCTATTAAGGAATTTGGAGCCCAACCCCACAGTATGTACATCGTAGCCAACTTTTTCTTCTATCAGACGCAGTGTCTCTGATTTTATATCTGGCTCCTTGATCCATTTTGAGTTAACTTTTATGCATTGTGAGAGAAAGGGATTCCGTTTCATTTTGTTGCATATGAATTTCCAATTGTCCCTGCACCATTTGTTGAAGATGCTATCCTTCTTACATTGCATGCTTTTAGGTCCCTTTTCAAATACAAGAAAGTTGTAATTTTGTGGATATGTCTCTGTGTCCTCTATTCTGTACCATTGGTCCATCTGCCTGTTTTGATACCAGTACCACACTGTTTTTGTTACTATTGCTTTGTAGTACAGTTTGAACTCTGGATTCACACTTCCTGCTTAGAATTGCTTTCACTATTCTGGGTCTTTTGTTGTTCCATATGAAATTCATGATTACTTTATCTATTTCTACAAGAAATGCCATTGGGTTTTTGATTGGCATTGCATTAAACCTGTAGAGAACTTTGGGTAATATCGCCATTTTGATGATGTTATTTCTGCCTATCCATGTACAGGGCATATTTTTCCATCCTCTAACATCTTCTTCTATCTCTCTCTTTAGGGTTCTGTAGTTTTCATTGTATAAATCTTTCACCTCTTTGGTTAGGTTGATTCCCAAGTTTTTTATTTTCTTTGAGTATACTGTAAATGGAGTGGTTTTCCTCATTTCCATTTCAGAAGTTTTGTTGCTGATATACAAGAATGCCTTTGATTTATGCGTGTTGATTTTATATCCTGCCAATTTGCTGAATTCATTTATTAACTCTAGCAGTTTCTTTGTAGACCCTTTTGGGTCTGTTAAATATATTATCATGTCATCCACAAATAGCGATAATTTAAGTTCTTCTTTTCCTATTTTTATGCCTTTAATTTCCTTTGTCTGTATCATTGCTCTGGATAGTATTTCAAGAACTAAATTAAATAGAAGTGGTGATAGAGGGCATCCCTGTCTTGTTGCAAATTTTAGAGGGAATGCCTTCAGTTTTTCTCCATTTAGGATGATGCTAGCCTGAGGTTTAGCATATATAGCTATTACCATGTTGAGGTAAGTTCCTGTTATTCCTAGTGTTTTATAGAGTTTTAAAGAAAAAGGGATGCTGTGCTTTGTAGAATGCTTTTTTTGCATCTATCGAGATGATCATATGGTTCTTCTCTTTAAGTCTATTGATGTGATGGATTACATTTATTGATTTCCGTATATTGAACCAGCCTTGCATCCCTGGGATGAATCCCTCTTGATCATGAAGCACAATTTTTTTATATGCTTTTGTTTTTTATTTGCCAGGATTTTATTGAGAATTTTTGCATCCAAGTTTATTAGAGATATTGGTCTGTAGTTTTCTTTCTTTGAAGTGTCTTTGTCTGGTGTTGGGATCAGGGTGATGTTGGCCTCATAGAATGAATTTGGAAGAACTCCTTCTTTTTCTATTTTTTGAAATAGCTTGAAAAATATTGGTATTAATTCATCTTTGAACGTTTTGTAGAACTCTGCTGTATAACCATCTGGTCCAGGGCTTTTTTTGGTTGGTAGTCTTTTGAAGGTTTCTTCTATTTCTTCCTTTGTTATTGGTCTATTTAAATTGTGTGAGTCTTCTGGACTCAAACTTGGCAGATTATATGACATAAGAAATTTATCAATATCTTCATTATCTTCTGTTTTATTGGAATATGGGGTTTCAAAATACTTTCTAATTATCATCTGAATTTCTGTAGTGTCTGTTGTGATGTTGCCTTTTTTATCCCATATGTTAGTAATTTGAGTTCTCTCTCTACTTCTCTTCATTAGCATGGCTAAGGCCCTGTCGATTTAATTTATTTTCAAAGAACCAACTTTTATTTTTTCAATTTTTTTGTTTCAATTTTGTTGATTTCTCCTCTAATTTTAATTATTTCTTGTCTTCTACTACATTTGTTGTTTTGCTTTTTTTTTTCTAGGTTTTTGAGATGTAGTGTGAGATCATTTATTTGTTGTTTTTTTTTTTCTTTTTTTTTTTTTTTGAGGAAAGAATTCCAAGAAATGAATTTCCCTCTTAAAACTGCTTTCATTGTTTTCCATAGAATCCGGTATGCTTTGTCTGTATTGTCATTTGTCTCTAAGAAATTTTTTATCTCCGCCTTTATGTCTTCTGTAACCCATTGATCATTCAGTAACATATTGTTCATTTTCCATGTGATGTAGAATTTTTCCTTCCTTCTTCAATCATTAATTTCAAGTTTCATTCCATTATGATCAGATATGGTGCATGGTATTATCTCCATACTTTTATATTTACTAAGAGTTTCCATATGGCATAATATATGGTCTATATTTGAGTAGGACCAATGTGCTGCTGAGAAGAACATGTATCCACTTTATGATGTTTGATATATTCTATATATGTTGGTTAAGTCTAGGTTATTGATTGTTCTATTAAGTTCTATAGTTTCTTAATTCAGATTTTCTCTAGAGGATCTGTCCAATTGCGAGAGTTGTGTGCTGAAGTCACCCGTAATTATTGTGTTATAGCCTATATGACTCTTGAAGTTGAGGAGAGTTTGTTTTATGACTTTGCACCACCATTGTTTGATGCATACAAATTGATAATTGTTATGTCTTGTTGGTTAATGGTGCCTTTTAACAGTATATAGTGTCCTTCTTTATCACTTTTGATTAACTTAGGTTTAAGTTGATTTTAATCGATATGAGTATGGCCACTCCTTCTTGCTTCCGAGGGCCAACAATGGCTGCAAAGTCTTTCAGAATAAAATCATGTGATTTCCTGGCTTAGATTCCCATTGCTCTGTGGAAAGCCACCTTGGGCCTAGATCTCAGTTTCAAAGGGTGACATTCATGCGTGGCCTCCTAAAAACCAACACAATTCATTTCAATACTTCTATGAGGTACGTTCCAGAACTCAGGCTCTAAGGGAAATCACACCAGAGTTCAAGCCCAGGTGGACCAAGTCATCTCTTCCAACCCCCACACAAATGACCACAATTAGAACAAAAAAACTCCCACATGGCCCTCATCTTCGTCCATAAAGACCCTCATCAAAAGTTCTGGATGGAAGTTTTCATGAGGGTCGCAACCAAAGACAGTTTCCAGAATAAGCTCCCTTGCCTCTAATTTCCCTAAAGTCAGGGTGGCCTGGACACCCTTCCTGTGAACCAGGAGTGATCAAAAAGGCCTGCCATTAAATCCGCTCTGTTTCTATAATTTGAGGCTTACTGAATGTCAGGTATAGATTTTTTATGTGATTTGGAGTCATGAGAAAACCCAAGCATATCTGCAGAGCATTGAAGAATTCATTTGACAAAGAGGATCCCTATTCTCACTTGAAGGGGGTCAGGAACCTAACAGAGAAAGGCAAGAATCTTCATCCACAATGACTGCTCTTTTTGCCATTTTGGTTTTGAATGCACACATGGGTTCTTTCTTTTGATCCATTAGGTGCTGAGAATCTAAGCCACAGCCTCACACAGGGCCAAGAGGCAGATTCAGACAAATCCCTTTCCAAAGTAATTAAGCAAAGAGCCACAGGTGATGTCCATTTATTTCCATTTGAAAATTTTTTCTTCAGGCTTCACAAAGGGGTGGCCTGAGGCAAAGACCTTCCTGACATTCAGGGCAACAGAACCCTTGATTTGTATACTTAGCTTGAATTATGTTCTGCACCGAGGTCTCAGATAAATCGATATACAATGGCATAGGACCGTGTACCTCGGATGATTGAATGTAGAAGAGAACATCCAGTCAAAAAGGGATAGTCTGTAGGATTAGGAAGATAGTCAGTAGGTTTAGGAAGAAGAGTGACTCTAGGAGTTGGACCAAAAGTTCTTTAGCAATAGGGTTTCAGTTAGAGAGTGAATGTAAATGTCAGCACATGTGAAGAGACAGTCACAATGATGAACTGGGAAAAATATGTAGGAAAGCAGATATCAATAGAAAGATTAGGAAATCAGGCAAAGTATAAAGTGAGTGATAGGATTAGACATTTTCAACAGGCTTGAGGTTGAATATATAATCTTAGGAAGAAACAAATATGTAGTAATCAATAGGATTGACATTTGAGAGCATTAGGCACCCTGGACATGGATGTTTTTAGTAATCCATGGTCACTTTCCATTTAGGCTTTGGTACAATCATATGTGTGACCTTTGCATTTTGTGTCCAGAATACTACCGTGATAAATTGTATTTGTAGATAAGGTGACATGAGTATTTCTTCCACCATTATGGGGAGTAATATTCTGGAAACTTATAAATTAGTACTGGTGATACAAATAGGTGTACCTTGTGTTGATGATTATTGAGATGTTGCTTGAATAGACCATATTGTGATAAAGTATATAACTAGTTCCAACTTTAAATAATGGATTGAGTTTGCATCTGAAAATATATTGGAAATCTTATATTGATATATATACAATCATTCCAACCAGTTATATATGTAATGGTAATATTAGGGTTACGGTTTATCGTGAAGGGTGAGTATTGCTTCAAAAATGATTATGGAATCAAAAATAATGTGTTTAGAAAGAAGTCTAGTGAAAAGACCAGTAAAGAAACATGGAGGAATACATGTGTTCTTAAGTAGTAAGTAAATGAATGTGAACCAAATGCCTATAATTTTGTGAAGTTGTGGATGAAAAAATATATCCTATGATGTCCATAAACAGATAAAATAGTAATATACCAGTGTTGAATAAAAATGAACTTCAAAATACACATCATGTCCCATAGCAATATACTTGCATTGATGTTAAACTGGGTCAGGTACTGTAGAAATATTAGGATTTGTATGCACCACCTACTGAACTTAGTTTTCAGTAGTAGGAAACAAAAATGTATTACAGGAATATAAATATTGCTGAAAATAATCTTGTAAAGATTGGATTTTGAACCCACATACATGAATATAAATGAATTTAGGGAGTGTATAATAAGACACATATTTTTCATATTTTTTTTTTAAATCTGGAGGAAAAAAAAAATATATATATATATATATACACATATATATTTTTTCCAGATTTAAAAAAAATACACAAACACACACACACACACACACACACACATATGCACACATACACACACACACACACACACATTAATATTTAGCAATATATATGCCAATCGAAATTCATCATGAAATATAATTCATCCACGTATTCAAAAATATTCATTTTACTGAACATGGATTTATGTATAGTGTTTTTCACTAGGAAGCTCACCCATAGGTTGAATTTTCAGTTCCATCATTATTTAGGGAGAGTCATCTGTTCTCACAATTTTATATTCCAAAGTCAGGGAGCTCAAAAGAATGTCCGTGTGATACCAGGTAGGATATTATATATATGCATAAAAAAATACATGTGCTGAATAGGATACAGAGAAAGGGAGACAGGAATTTATATATGTGATAATTTTAAAAAATCATGGAGAAATATTACAATGAAAAGTTGACTAGATTTAAAACACATACTCTTGATAATGCAGAAGGCAAATAGAAGTATACACCATGCTTCCTATGAAAGGCCTGTATTTCTATTCGGTTAGGTTTCTTTCTCTCCATGATATTAGGATTAGTAGTCAGAGTCTAGTAGGGTATGGGTTAGTGTCAGGGATTCAGTATTTCAAATGGAAAAAAGGAAAATGAATCTAATGTGTATGCAAAAATGTGATACACATAAATCTTCCCTCTCTCATCCAGAACAATGCCTTGACATAACCATCGCTAAAAGTAAGACACAATTAGAGGAGAGGAGTTAGAAAATCTGTGAATTTATGTGGAATGGAAAATGCTCAGGAGTTCACAACACTGGAGGTGGTAGAACAGTTTCCAAAAGTAAGCGAGAGGGTAAACAATCCAGAAACATGGAGCTGTGGTGGCCTAAAGACTTCTTGAGAAACTTCCTCTGAGGTTGGGAACAAGAAATATATGTAATTGTCAGGAGATTTAGCTTCGTTTGTAGTGACACCATAAAATCTGGGTCTGCATCTATGTTACCTGGAGAACATGGTTTCTTATTTTCCAATAATCATGAGGCAGCGGTGCTGAATTCTCTCTTTGTAGGTAAACTGAGGCCACTGGGCTGAAGTGTCTCCCATGTGGACTGTGAAGCCATTTGGTGATCCTCCACTTTCCAGGGTGTTTCTTACTGCTGCACTGGGAGTTTGGTACTTGCTTCACGAAATACAAGGAGTTCAACTGGGATAAAAATGCTGGAGGAGTTCTGTCATGTGTGGTTGGTCAGGGTCGCGAAGAGAATGTACGAACCAGGCTTCTATCCTACATAGCTTTCCCCTTGACTATAGCAACCTGATTCTGAACATTGCCCTGAAACCTCTCCATATGACAAGATGCCTTTACATATTAAGGTCTGCTGCCTGCACCATGTCAGTCGCAAGTCTTTCAAAGCCAATGGAAGATCCAGGTGGTCCTACCAAAAATATTTATTTACACACCTACAGTCCACTTCTCTATGCCCAGTACTCAGCAGGATCCAAATTACTGGCATCTCTGTTCTACACCATTTTCACGAAACCCAGTCAATCAAGGCACTCTTTGGTACACTCATGATCAGCAACAGGAAATCCAAAGTTTATCCAGTGCCACCTGGTCATGGGAATTTCAGAAATTTCATGGTATTAATCTAGTCATATTTCAAAAATGAAGTTAGAGGCACTGTGGGTTTCAATTAATTCAGGAACCATTAAATGGTGAGGAAGCTCATTTCAATGAAAGCTCTGGAGAACACTCACAGAAAAGCCTTCCAAAAGACTGGCAAAAAGGTCACATGAATCCAGACACATTGTGGTCTACAATGTGAGGTCCATATGTGTTTGGACTCTCAACTAGGGCTGCCAAGTCTTCAAGAAGTAAATCATGTGATATCCTGGCTCAGAATCCCCGAGCTCCGTGGAAAGCCATCCTGGGCCTAGATCTCAGTTTCCAAAGGCGATTCTCACACGTGGCCTAGTAAAATCCCAAGAGAATTCACGGCAATACTTCTCTGAGGTCAGATCCAGAACTCATTCTTTAAGGGGAATCACACCAGAGTTCAAGCCCAGGTGATCCCAGTCATCTCTTCCAACTACCACACAAATTACCACAATTAAAACAAGAACACTCCCATATGGCCCTCATCTTCTTCCATATTGACACTCATCATAATTTGGCTGGATGTTTAAATGAGGGGCGCAGACCAAGACAGTGTCCAAAATAAGCTCCTTTGACCCTCATTTGCCTAAAGTCAAGGTGGCCTGGACACCCATCCTGTGAACCAGGAGTGATCAAATAGGCCTGCCATTAATACCGCTCCAATTCTCCAATTTGAGGCCTACTGACTGTGGGGTTTAGATTCTTTATGTGAATTTTAGTCATGATAAAACCAAACACCTATGGGCTAGCCTCTGTAGGTTTTGAAGAACTCATTTGACCCAAAGGATCCCTATTTTCACTTGATGGAGTTCAGGAACCTTACAGAGGAAGTCAAGAGACTTCATCCCAATGACTGCTCTTTTGGCCATTTTTCATTTGGATGCAAACATGGGAACTTTCTTTAGATCCATCAGGTGCTGAGAATCTAAGTCACAGCCACACACAGGGCCAGGGGGCTGATTCATACACATCCCTTTTCAAAGCACTTAAGAAAAGAGCCACAGGTATGCCCAATCATTTCCCTTTGAAAACTGTTTTCTTCAGGCTTCAAAAAAGGGTGGCCAGAGGCAAAGACCTTCCTGACATTCAGGGCAACAGAACAATTGGTAAGTAAAAGGCCCAAAGCAGGGTTTCTCCACTGAGACTTTCCTGGTCACACTGATATCTGAGTTTTCTGAGATGCTCCCCATTCCCTACAGCTATCCAGTACATTGATATGTCACAGAGCTTTGAGGTGGTAAAGATCTTGGACACAAAACCATAGGCCTATTCTTGAGATTGGCCGGAATTCAGGAAGAAAACAGGAACTTAGGAAGATAGCAGGTGTTGCACATCAATAAGGCAAGCTACAGTCCATTCATAAATGGGGCAATATGAATGCTGAGAAGCTTTCTACTCGACAAGACACATCCAGTCATGAATTCTCTTTTCTAATGTCTACAACCACGGACACAGTGAGATACACAGACAGAGAAACACTCGCCATGTTAAACGACTTACTAGAAACAGTCCACTTCCAACGAAACAAACTGACTTTCCTACCTATTCTCAGAGAATGAGACAAAACCACAAACCCACAACCACACCCACAAAGGCACCTTCTTCCCCCAAGTAGGTCTTTGACTATCCAGAGTGTCCTCTGACTTGTAGGCCATAATATGTTCCCCCAAAATAGCCTGTCCTGTCTCAGATCTGGTCTCCTTGGCAAACTCTGTGAACTTCTCAGGAGCCAACGGTGAGCCACTAACTGCTTTCTCAAGAAAAGCAACGCTTCCGAGCTTTCCTGGCATTTGTTCTTCTCACGTCTGAAGGTACCAAGAAAGACTGACTGTCCTTGGTAAATTCAAATAAGTGAGACCACAGGGATGGGGACTGGGACTGGCTCTGTGTGCCTGGCTTCCTGGATCCAAAGTTCAGAAAGTTCCATCACCAAGGAAGTGAGGTGAGGTCATTTCCTTCCTGAACTGAATGAGGTCCCTGTCTTGGCAACCACTTTGTCTTAACTGTTGCTTCCAAGGGTCCCATGAGATTGAGGCTGCCCCTACTTCCTGTGACACTTTCACAAGTTAGAATGGTATATCAACCATAGGCACCCAGGAATAGATCTCCACACAGGCCTGTTTTGGTCCATGTTCTCTACATTAAGAAGAGAATCTAATTCAGACACAACCTTTTATCCTGACCGGGTTGTTTGCCATGGAAGATGACTTTTGCTTTCTCAGGTCCTTCATAGCTGCCTACATCTTCTCCAGGGATCATTTCTGCATGGGCCTTTGAGGTTCTCAGCAGGTGGAAGTTTCCCTACATCTCTTTATTGTAAAATCAACTCTTTCCCTGCTCTTCTATAAAGTTAGATTGAAGGAACAGTGTATGATTATGGTTAAAAACATGTTTGATTTGGGTTAGAAATCATTGTGCTGGATGAATAATGGTATTGGGAACTTGCTATGTGTATAAGATTATATAGGTGTAATATATGTATGAAAAAAGAAATCTAAGTATGATGTGAAGGCCAGAAGGGCATTGGGCCCTTGATTGGGATACGCAGCATTGAATTACGTTCTGCAGAGATGTCTCAGATAAATCGATATGCAATGGCATAGGTCCTTGTACCTTGCATGAATTAATGTAGAAGGAACATCCAGTCAAAAAGGAATAGTCGGTAGTGAAAGGTTAATAAAATAGGTACTTGTAATTTCCTGTTTTTCTGTATGCTTAACAAAACACTGTTGAAATCTTGAGAAATGTTTGCTAATCTTGTTCTAGAATGTACTGTTCCCAACTGCCAAACTGCAGAATGTACTGCCTCACTCGGTGTCACGCGAACCGCCCACTCACCCTTACACATCAGTAAACTTCCCTCCCTTCCCTCTCCAAGAAATGTATGTAAGCTCTGCATAAGCTGTTCTCAGAGCTCTCTGATCTATTTAAGTTAGCTGTGAGCCCCAGCAAGCTGGACCCAAAAAAAACCCTTTGCTGTTGCATGAGACAGTCTCTTGGTAGTCTCTTCCTCCGACACTCGCCTGACCTTTACATATTGAGGTTCCACCGAGTTCTGGCAGTGGCAGATGAGAGACCCCCAACGGGCTCCTCTCGGAGCAAGTAAGGCGCCTCTTTCTGGTTTCAGGTGTCATGTTAGGGCTTGGCAAAATTGCTGGAGATGAAGAGCCTGGGGTCTCTCCGACGGTGGCTGAGAGACGTGTCACAGAGACATAGGGCACCTCCATGGGGGACCCCGCAGAGGACTCGGAGAATCAAGGAACAATTGCTTCATTGACTCAGTGATATTTTGTTTTAGATTAGGTATTGCCATCCTATCGGGTTTTGCCGGCTACGCATTCCTGGTCTCAGTGTTGGACGTCCATTGCCTGTCTTCATGGTCTTGTCTTATCTGTGTCATGTGACTTTGCTTTTACTGTTTGTGTACCTTTCATTATGGGACAGAGCACTTCAATGGCTCTGTCCCTGACCCTTGATCACTGAACCAAAGTCTGCTTAAGGGCTCAGTATCTTTCTTTTTTTAGTAAAACGCTAGACCTGGCAGACTCTCTGTGCCTCAGAATGGCCCATTTTGGAGTCGTATGGCCCCTAGAAATATCTTTCTACTTCCCACTAATTTAAAAAGTCAGAGATATTGTCTTTCAGCCAGGGCCACATAGCCATCCTGATCAACAGCCATATATCTTAACTTTGCCAACCTCTGCAAATCTCCTCCACCATGGGTGAAGCCTTTCCTTGCCCATGCCTCTGCTCATACTCCTTCCCCCATGATCTCTCAAACCCTCACCTCTTCCACCTCCTCCACCCTCTGTTCTCCCTGAGTCACAAGATTTGACTCTATTGGACTCTTCTTCCCCTCCTTATCCACTGCCCTCGTCCCCTAACACACAACACACTCTAAGTGATTCCCCTGCTTCTGACTAAGCCTCTCTACCATTGGAGGAAGCTAAGCCGGTAATAGGATCTGATAATGGACCGATGTTCATGGCCCAGGTAAGTCAGGGGTTAGCCAGGAACCTGGGGATTAATTGGAAGTTATATTGTGCTTATAGACCCCAGAGTTCAGGACAAGTAGAAAGAATGAATAGAACAATTAAAGAGACCTTAACGAAATTAAGCTTAGAGACCAGCATAAAAGATTGGACTATGCTCCTGACTTATGCAATGTTTCATGCAAGAAAAAATCCTTCTGTTTCTTTGAGTAGCCTTACCCCCTGCGAAATTCTCTATGGTGGCCCTCGTCCAGTAAGGGTCCTAAGCCCAACTGTAAGACCTAAGGATCCATTTCACACCCTCTTGGTTGACAGACTTAAAGCTCTTGAAAGAACTCAGTGATACCTGTGAAAATAGCTGGCCACTGCCTACCAAACTGTGTACCAGGGGATTCCACATCCATATCAAATAAGAGACTTCATGTATGTAAGATGACATCAGGTGTCATCCCTGGAACCCTGCTGAAAAGGACCATACCAGGTGTTACTTATAACACCTACAGTGGTAAAGGTATACAGAATCACTTCCTGGATCCATGCCTCTCATCTCAAGCCTGCTCCTTGTCCAGAATCTTTCTGGAAACTGGAAAAGACTGGTAACAGTTTCAAATTGTGTATTCGCCATGTGGAAAAGGTTATATACTCTCCCCTTGGCCACAAGTAGTCCTAACCCTCATCAGCCTGTTAAGCAGCGATGGCTGATCACAAATCCTACTGGAAAAGAGTATAATCTATCTCGCATACAGCCCCCTTAGGGACCTGGTGGCCATCTCTCCACCCAGACATTTGTCAGCTGGCCATAGGTCTTTTTTATTGGGATATCCCTGATGAAGAAAATCCCACTAAAATACCATTAAATCCCTTCCGTACCATAGATAATGGAAACAAACTTTATGGATGTAGGGACACGCGAGCCAGATGCGGTTGGCTAGCCTAGATTACTATGTTTGCCCGGCAAACTATCAAAGCCACAAACAGTAACGGCTGTGTGGGGGAAAAGCCGACTTCTTCTGTATTTCATGGAGATGTGATCATACAGGGGCTGCCTGATGGAACCCCAATACTCCATCAAATTCAGTACACAGCATTGGCCATATTACCAAGTAGAAAACAGAAAAAGGATGGCCCCCAGAGGGGTCTCTAGATCCTCAAATTTTGCGTGACCTTTTTAACTTCTGCAAGTGCTCAAAAGGGTGAAAGGAGATTCCCCTATGTGGAAGCCTTTTCCCTCCTTCACTCACATCCTGAACTATGCTTCTCCAATAGATTTTTATCCTCAGCCTTCTGCTCCAGACTCTCTGCTGTCACTCCCACCTCAGCAACCTGATTTCTCCCCTCCAATTACTAGATCAGAAACCCAAACCTCCACCAGTTCTCAGACAATTGCCCACTAGTGAGGTAGCAGGTACTGAGGTACCCCTCCACCGACTCATTCCTCTCTTCTCCTGTCAGTGCCCTCACCAGGTCCCACCAGGTCCTCTTTCCAGCTAACCCAAAGCTCAAACGAGCTGAGGAGAGCTCTCAGACCCTTATCCAAGATGTAATATAAATGGCCATTAAAGTTGCTTTGTCATCACTGAAAACAGGTTACTAAAATTTAAAGTCCCTCACAGAATTTTGGGATACTCACTCCCGTTTTCTGCTCTGCTCTACCTGTTCTACTGCTGAAGTTTTGTTGCTAGGAAATTCCCAAACCCCTTTCCAATTATTTTTTTACATCTCTCTTTTTCCTCATTCTCAGATCCTCAGAGCTTCTCTCAGCCCCACCTTCCCCGTATTCCCCCTCTGTACCAGGCCCACAGAAAAGTCTTAAATGTCCTTCTCCAGAAGTCTTCACCATGGCTGAATTTAGAACTTTCAGCATAGAGTTTCTATAAAGAGTTCAATGTAGATAAACTTTCTCTTTTTGTATTGCCCTGTTCTACTTGGCCACTGGTTAAAAAACTCAGTACTTCTAAGCTAGACAACCCCTAACTTGTTTTTCACAAAATATGTGAACAAGGCCTCTGGCCTTCAGCTGGGGCTTCACAGAAATGGCTACATTTCTAAGATAAAGAAATTACCAAATGGGCTCCGTTGTAACAGCTGGCAGGGGGAAAATAAGAAAGGGAATAAAAAGCTCTCCCCCTCCCATGTGTCCTTGAAAATTTAACTTGCCCAGAACAGAGGAAAAATCAGAAACAAATACTGCTTTTTTGAACTTCTGCAGACTGTAAACTTCTGAGCCCCATCCTTATATGCTGGGTACAAAATTCTGAAACTACCTAAACTTGAGTTTCAGGGGATTAATTGATTACAACAGAAGCAATGCCCTCTGAATCCGGTTGCAACAAAATAGGACTGTTTCCCTGTCTTCAGTGCCTTAGGTGCCTTGCCTTGTCTGTCCCTACAACAGCATAATTCTATATACTTAAACATTGTTTATGTTTTCATGAAATGGTCAACAGATGGGATTAATTTTGAAATGGTGCAGATGTTTCCCAGAGTGCTCTATCATGATGCAGGTTCGTTTGACGATCAAATGGGGGGGGGCATACAACCGGTTCCACTGGGAACATGTATCGCTCACTTTAGCCATCCTATTATGAATAGGAGTTGCTGCACGGGTGGGCACAGGAGCCACTGCCATTGTCCATGGGACACAACAAATGACCCAATTAGAAGCAGCAATAGAGCAAAACTAAGATATTAGAAACCCCCATCAGAGCTTTGCATGAATCTTTAACCTCTCTCTCTGAAGTTGTTTTACAGAACAGTTGAGGGTTGGACCTCCTCTTTATTAGAGAAGGGGGCCTTTGTGATGCATTGAGGAAAGAATGTTGTTTTTATGCTGACCATACTGGAGTTGTAATAAAATCTATGAGTAAATTTAAAAGACACCTTGAAGAGCATCAACAAGTGAGAGAGGCCCAAAAAGGGTGGCTTGAGTCTTGGTTCACACACTCCTCCTGGTTAACTACGTTTTTATCAACCTGGCAGGTCCAATAATAATCCTCATATTATTGCTAACTATAAAACCCTGTTTGCTCAACCGTGTAATTTCTTTTCTCCAGGCTCAAATTGGACGAGTTAAACTTATGGTAATACCCCACTAGCAGACATAGAATGTGACACCCTCCAATGATCATTTTTATGATTAAAAGTAGCCAGAAGAAGAAGTGGGGAATTAAAGGATAATAAAATAGGTACTTGTCACTTCTTATTTTTCTGTATGCTTAACAAAACACTGTTGAAATCTTGAGAAATGCTTGCAAATCTTGTTCCCAGAATGTTCTGTCCCCAACTGCGCAACTGCAGAATGTACTCCCTCACCCAGTTGCACGCAAACCACCCACTCGCCCTGACCCATCAATAAAATTCCCTCCCTGCCCTCTCCAGGGAAAGTATATAAGCTCTACTTAAGCTATTCTCAGGGCTATCTGCTCGATTCAAGTGATCTCTGAGCCCCAGCATGCTGGACACCAAAAAAACCCTTTGATGTTGCATGAGATAGTCTGTTGGTTGTCTCCTCCTCTGAAGCTCGCCCCACATTTACTTGGATGATTGAATGTAGAAGAGAACATCCAGTCAAAAAGGGATAGTCTATAGCATTAGGAAGATAGTCAGTACTTTTAGGAATAAGGGTGAGTATAGGAATTGGAAAAAAAAGTTCTTTAGGAATAGGGTTTCGATTAGAGAGTGAATGTAAATGTCAGCACAGGTGAAGAGTCAGTCACAATGATGAACTGGGGAAAATATGTAGGAAAGCAGATATCAATAGAGACATTACGAAAACAGGCAAAGTATAAAGTGAGTGATAGGATTAGATATTTTGAACAGGGTTGAGTTTACATATATAATCTTAGGAAGAAACAAATATGTAGTCACAAATAGGATTGACATTTGAGATCATTAGGCAAATTTCAGGTGGATGAATATTTCTCAGAATAATCTTGTGAATAGTTGATTATAAATCCACATACATAAACATGAATGAATTTAGGTAGTGTATATAAGACACATATATTTCATATTTTGAAAAATCTGGAGAGTGTATATATATATATATATATATATATATATATATATATATATACACAAAACACACACACAGACAAAAAAGTAGCAATATATATGTCAATCAAAATTCATTATAAAATATGCATCATCCAGAGATCTAAAAATATTAATTTTACTGAACATGGATTTATGTATAATGCTCTTCAACTAGCAAGATCACCCATAGGTTGAATATCCAATTCCAACAAGTTTAGTAGGAGTGATCTCTTCTAACAATTTGTATCTGCCAAGTCAGCCACCTCAAAAGAATGTACGTGTGGTACCAGGTAGGAATCTATATGTGCATATAAGAATACAGAGAAAGGGAGACAGGAATTCACATATTTGTTAACCTTAAAAATACATGGACAACTATTTCAACAACAAATCGACTAGATTCATGACTCCAACTCTGTATCATGCAAAAGGCAAGTCCAACAATACACCAGGCCTACTCTGAACTGCTTGTATTTCTATTCTGTTTGGGTTAGTTTTCTCCATCTTATTAGAATTAGTAGTCAGAGTCTGGTCGGGTATGGGTTAGAGTCAGGGATTCAGTATTTTGAATGGAAAATAAAAAACTGAATCCAATGTGTATGCAAATATATGCTACAGAAAATTCTTCCCACTCTCCTCCAGAACAATGCCTTGACATTACCTTCGCCCCAAGTAAGACACAATTAGAGGAGAAGAGTTAGAAAATCTGTGAATACCTATCAGGAATGGAAAATGCTCCAGATTTCACATCTTTGGAGGTGGTAGAGGAGTTTCCAAAAGTAAGGGACAGGGTAAACACTCCACAAACATGGAGCTCTGCTGGCCTAAAGACTTTTTGAGAACCTGCCTTTGAGGTTGGGCACTTAAAATATATGTTGTTTTCATTAGCTTTAGCTTTATTTGTAGTGAGACAATCAAAGCTCGATCTGCTTCTATGTGACCTGGAGGACATGGTTATTTATTTTCCAATAAAAATGAGGCAGCAGTGCTGAATTCTCTCTTTGTAGGTAAACTGTGGCCACTGAGGGCTAAGTGTCTCCCCGTGTGGACTGTGACACAACTTGGTCATCCTCCAATTATCGTCGTGTTTTTTGCTGCTGCACTGGGAGTTTGGTATTTGCTTCATGAAATACAATGAGTTCAAATGGGAGACAGTGCTGAAGGGAGTTCTGTCAGCTGTGGTGGGCATGGTCTCCAGGAGAATGCACCAACCAGGGTTCTATCCCACGTAGCTTGCCCCCTTGACAATAGCAACATGATTCTGAACATTTCCCTAAAACCTCTCCATATAAAAATATGCCTTTACGTATATGGGTCTGATGGCTGCACCATGTCAGTCTCAAGCCATTTGGAAGCCAATGGAAGATCCACATGGCCCCACCACAGATGTTTTATCACTCACTTGCATAACACTTCTCTAGGCCCACTACTCACCAGGCTCCTACTTACTAGCATCTCTGTTCTACACCATTTTTATGAAACCCAGTCAATCAAGGCCCTGTCTGGTATATTCATGATCATCAACAGGACATCAAAGGTTCTCCAGTGACATCTGGTCATGGGAATTTTAAAAATTTCATGGTAATTATCTAGCAATTTTTCATGGATGAAGTTGGAGGCACTGTGGGTTTCAATTCATTCAGGAACCCTTAAAGGGTTAGGAAACTAATTTCAGGCAAAGCTCTGGAGTACTCTCACAAGCAAGGCTACCCAATGAGTGGCCAAAAAGTCACATGAAGCGAGGCCAATTGAGGTCTATAAAGCGAGGTCCATGTGGGTTTTGAATCTCTATAATGCATGCCAAGTCTTTCAGAATAAAATCATGTAATATCCTGGCTGAGATTCGCAGTGTTCTGTGGAAAGCCAACCTGTGCCTAGATCTCAGGTTCCAATGGCAACTTCATGCCTTGCCTCCTAAAATCCCAACACAATTCTTGGCAATACTTCTCTCAGGTCAGTTCCAGAACTCAGTCTATAAGGAGAATCACACCAGAGTTCAAGTCCAGGTGGACCCAGACAACTCTTCCAACCGCTACTCAAATGAAAACAATTAAAACCAGAATACTCCCTCATGGCCCTATTCTTCTTCCATATAGACACTAATCATAACCTCTTCCTGGAGTTTTCCATGAGTTGTGCAGCCCAAGAAAATGTCCAAAATAAGCTTCTTGCACCTCTTTTGCCTAACTTCAGCGTGGCCTGGGCACCCTTCCTGTGAACCTGGAGTGATCAAATAGGCCTGCCCTTAATACTGCTCCGCTTATCCAATTTGAGGCTCTCTGACTGTGGGGTGTAGATTCTTTATGTGAATTGGAGTCATGAGAAAAGCCAAGACAGTGTCCAAAATCAGCTCGCTTTTTCCTCATTTGCCTAAAGTCAGGGTGGCCTGGACACCGTTTCTGTGAACCAGGAGTGATCAAATAAGCCTGCCGTTAATACTTCTGTGTTTCTCCAATTTGAGGCCTACTGATTTCAGGTATCAATTTCTTATGTGATTTGGAGTTACTCGAAAACCCAAGCACCTCTGCAGGGAATTGAAGAACTCATTTGACCCAAAGAATCCCTATTCTCACTTGATGGAGTTCAGGAACCTAACAGAGGAAGGCAAGAGACTTCATCCATAATGAATGATTTTTTTGCCATTATGGTTTTGGATGCACACATGGGATCATTCTTTAGATGCATCAGGTGCTGAGAATCTAACTCAAAGCCACACACATGGCCAAGAGACTAATTCAGACACATCCCTTCCTAAAGCAATTAAGCAAAGAGCCACAGGTGATGCCATTCATTTCCATTTGAAAACTGTTTACTTCAGGCTTCACAAAGGGGTGGATTGAGGCAAAGAACTTCCTGACATTCAGTGAAAAACAACAATAAGTAAGCAAAAGGCCCAAAGCAGGGTTTCTCCACTGAGACTTTCCTGGTCACACTGATATCTGAGTTTTCTGAGATGCTCGCAATTCTCTTCAGCTATCCAGTACATGGCCATGTCACAGAGTTGGAGGTGGTACATATTTTGAACATAAATCCATGAGCCTATTCTAGAGAGTGGGCAGAATTCAGGAAGAAAACAGCAACTTAGAAAGATAGCAGGTGTTGCACATCGACAAGACAAGCTGCACTCCATTCATATATTGGGCAGGTTGAAATATGGGAAGATTTACACTTGACAGGACACATCCATTAATGCATTCTCTTTTCCAATGTCTACAACAATGGACACAGTGGGATACACAGACATAGAAACACTCACCTTGTGAAACAACTTACTAGAAACTGTCCACTCCAAACCAAACCGCCTTTCCCATCTATTCTCAGAACATGAGACAAAACAATAAACCCACACCCACTCCCACAAAGGCACCTCCTTCACCCAAGTAGGTCTGTGACTATCCAGAGTGTGCTCTGACTGGTGGGCCATACTATGTTCCCCTGAAATGGTCTGTCTTCTCTCAGATCTGGTTTCCTTGGCCAACTCTGTGCAGTTGTCAGGAGCCAGTGGTGAACCACTATCTGCTTTCTCAGGAAAGGTCCATCTTCAGAGCTTTCCTGGCATTTGGCCATCCTCACATCATTAGGTACCAAGAAAACTGACTCTGTCCTTGGTAAATCCAAACAAGTGAGCCCACTGGGACTGGGACTGGGACTGCCTCTTGGTGCCTGGCTTTTTGGATACGAAGTTCAGACAGTTCCAACACCAAGGAAATGAGGTATGTCACTTTCTTTGGAACTGAATGAGGTCACTGCCTTGGCAACGACTTTGTCCTAACAGTTGCTTCCAAAGGTCCCATGAGATGGAGCCTTCCCCTACTTCCTGTGACACTTTCACAAGGTAGTATGGTATATCAACCATTGGCACCCAAGAACAGCTCTCCACACAGGTCTGGTTTGGTCCATCTTCTCTACAATAAGAAGAGAGAGGCTGATTCATACATATCCCTTCATCCTGACCAGGTTGTTTGCATTGGAAGATGACTTTTGCTCTCTCAGGTCCTTCATACCTGCCTACAACTTCTCCAGGTATCATTTCTGCATGGACCTTTGAAGTTCTCAGCAGGTGGAAGGTCCCCAAGTTTCCTGTATTGTAAAAACCACTCTGTCCCTGCTCTTCTGTAAAATGAGATTGAGGGAACAGAGTATGTTTAGGGTTAATAACAGGTTTGATTTGGGTTACGAATCATTCTGTGCGATGAATAATGCTATTGGGAACCTGCGATATTTACAAGAATATAGAGGTGAAATATAAGTATGAAAACAGAAATCTAGGTATGATTTGAAGCCCAGAAGGACATTGGGCCCTTGATTGGGATACTTAGCTTTGAATTATGCTCTGCAAAATTGTCTCAGATAATTCGATATACAATGGCATAGGACATTTTATTGAATGTAGAAGAGAACATCCAGTCAAAAAGGGATAGTCGGTAGGATTAGGAAGATAGTCGGTAGGTTTAGAAAGAAGAGTGAGTATAGGATTTGGACCAAAAGTTCTTTAGCAATAGGGTTTCGATTATAGAGTGAATGTAAATGTCAGCACATATGAAGTGTCAGTCACTAGGATCAACTTGGGAAAATTTGTTGAAAAGCAGATATCAATAGAAACATTATGAAATCAGGCAAAGTATAAAGTGAGTGATAGGATTAGACATTTCCAACAGGGTTGAGTTTGAATATATAAATTAGGAAGAAACAAATATGTAGTCACCAATAGGATTGACAATTGACAGCATTAGGCAACGTGGACATGGATGTTTTTAGTAATTCATGTACACTTTACATTTAGGCTTTGGTACAATCATAAATGTGACCTTTACATTTTTTTGTCCAGAATATTACTTTGATAAAATGTATATGTACATCAGGTGACATGAGTATGTCTTCCAACATTTCTGCAAGCAATATATTGAAGATGTAAAATTAGAATCGGGGGTACAAAGAGGTGTACCCTGTGTCTATGAATATAGAGATAAAGAATGAATAGACCGTAATGTGAATGAATAATATAACTTTTTTCAACTTTAAAAAATGAATTGATATAATATCTGAAAAATCACAGGAAATCGTATATTGATATACAATCATTCATTTCAAGCAGTTATACATCTAATGGTAATATTCGTGTTTTGGTTTATCATGAAGAGTGTGTGAGTTTTGCTTCAAAAGTGACTATGGAAATAATGTGTTTGGAAAGAAGACTCATGAAAATACCAGTAAAGAAACCTTGACAATACATGTGTTCTGAAGCAAAAAGTGATTAAATTTGAAACAAATGCCTACAAATTTGTGAACTTGTGGATGAAATGTATATCCTATGATGTGCAAAAACTGAAGAAATAATAATGTAAAAGTGTCGAATACAAATGAATAAAGAATTACATATCATGTCCCATTGGAATCTACTTGCATTGATGTTAGACTGGGTCAGTTACTGTAGAATAATTAGGATTTGTATGCATCATTCCCTGAAGTTAGTTTTCAGTACTAGGAAACAAATATATATTTCAGGTGGATGAATATTTCTGAATATTTTTAATCAACTTTTCACAAGAATAATCTTGTGAAAAGTTGATTAAAAATCCACATACATGAACATAAATGAATTTAGAGAGTGTATATTTGACACATATATTTCATATTTTGAAAAATCTGGAGAGTGTACACACACACACACACAAACACACACACAAAACACTCACAGACATTAAAAAGTAGCAATATAAATGCCAATCGAAATTCATCAGTAAATATATATCATCCACAGATGCAAAAATATTTATTTTACTGAACATGAGTTTACGTATAATGTTGTTCTACTAGGACGCTCCTTATAGGTTGAATTTTCAGTTCCAACAGCATTTAGGAGGAGTGATCTCTTCTCACAATTTGTATCTGCCAAGTCAGCCACCTCACAAAGATGTACGTGTGATACCTGGTAGGATTCTATATATGCATATAAATATACAAGTGTGAATAGGCTAAAGAGAAAGGGAAACATGAATTCTCATATTTGTTAAATTTAAAAACACATGGAGATCTTTTTCTATTAAACATTGACTAGATTTATAACTCCTACCTTGTATAATGCAAAATGCAAGTCCAACTATACAACATGCCTCCAATGAACTGCTTGTATTTCTATAGGTTTGTGTTATTTTTCTCTATCATATTAGGATGAGTTGTCTGACTCTAGTATGTATGGGTTAGTGTCAGGGATTCAGTATTTCAAAAGGAAAATTGGAAATTGAATCCAATTTGTATGCAAATATATGCTACACAAATATCCTCCCACTCTCATCCAGAACAATGCCTTGAAATTACCTTCACCCCAAGTAAGACACAGTTAGAGGAGAATAGATAGAAAATCAGTGAATACATATCTGGAATGGAAAATGCTCAGGAGTTCACAACCTTGGAGGTTGTAGAGGAGTTTCCAAAAGTAAGGGACAGGGTAAACACTCCACAAACATGGAGCTCTGCTGGCCTAAAAACTTTTAGAGCAACTGCCTCTGAGTTTGGGAACGTGAAAAATATGTTGTTGTCAGGAGAATTGGCTTCCTTTGTAGTGAGACCATCAAAGCTGGGTCTGCCTATATGTGACGTGGAGGACATGGTATCTTATTTTCCAATGAACATGAGGTAGCAGTGTTGATTTTCTTCTTTTTAGGTAAACTGTGGCCTCTGGGGGCTAAGTGTCTCCCCGTTGGACTGTGAAGCCATTTGGTCCTCCTCCACTTTTTGTGGGGTTTTTGCTGCTGAACTGGGAGTTTGGTATTTGCTTCATGAAATTCAAAGAGGTCAACTGAGACACAGTGCTGGAGGGAGTTCTCTCATGTGTGGTGGTTCAGAGTCTGCAGAAGAACGCACCAACCACGCTTCTATCCCTCAAAGCTTGCCACATTGCATCCTTGTCCATAGCAACCTGATTCTGAACATTGCCCTGAATCCTCTCCATATAACAAGATGCCTTTAATTACAAGGGTCTGCTGGCTGCTTCATGTAATCCACAAGCCATTTGGAAGTCAATGGAAGATCCACATTGCTCCAACACAGTTGTTTTATCACACTCCTGCCCACCACAGCTCTAGGCCCACTTCTCAGCAGGCTGCAACTTTCTGGCACCTCTGTTCTACACAATTTTCATAAAACCCAGTCAAGCAAGGCACTGTCTGGTACATCCATGATCAGCAACAGGACATCCAAAGATTCTCCAGTGCCACCTGGTCATGGGAATTTCAAAAATTTCATGGTATTTATTTAGATATTTTTCAAGGATGAAGTTGGAGGCACTGTGGGTTTCAATTCATTCAGGAACCAGTAAATGGTGAGCAAGATTATTTCAATGAAAGCTCTGGAGAACCCTCACAGGCAAGGCTTCCCAAAGAATGGCCAAAAGGTCACATTAAGCCAGGCCCATTAAGGTCTACAATATGAGGTCCATGTGTGTTTTCACTCTCAACTATGTCTGCCAAGTCTTTCGAATGAAATCATGTGTTATCTTGGCTGAAATTCCCAGTGCTCTGTGGAAAGCCACTCTGGGGCTAGATCTCAGTTTCCAAGGGTGACTCTCATACATCGCCTCTTAAATCACAACACAATACATGGCAATACTTCTCTGAGATCAGTTCCTGAACTCAGTCTATAAGGGGAATCACACCAGAGTTCAAGCCCAGGTAGACCTTGTTATGTCTTCCAAGTGTCACACAAATATCCACAATTAAATCCAAAACACTTCCACATGGCACTCATCTTCTTCCATTTACACAATCATCATAATCTCTGGCTGGAGGTTTCCATGAGGGGTGCAGCCCAAGACAGTGTCCAATATAACCTCCCTTGCCCCTCATTTGCCTAAAATAAGGGTGGCCAGGACATCCTTCCAGTGAACCAAGAGTGATCAAATACGCCTGCCATTAATATGGCACTGCTTCTCCAATTTGAGGCCGACTGACTGTGTGTTTTAGATTCTTTATGTGAATTGGAGTCTTGAGAAAAACCAAGCACTTATGGGATAGCCTCTGCAGGGTTTTGAGGAACACATTTGAACCAAATTATCACTATTCTCACATGATGGATGACAGGAACCTTACAGAGGAATGCGAGAGACTTCATCCACACTGACTGCTCTTTTGTCCATTTTGGTTTTGGATGCACACATGGGATCCTTCTTTAGATCCATCAGGTGCTGAGAATCTAAGCCACAGTCTCACACAGGGCCAAAAGGCTGATTCAGACACATCCCTTTCCAAAGCAATTAAGCAAAGAGCCACAGGTGATGCCCTTTCATTTCCATTTGAAAACTGTTTCTTTAGGCTCTACAATGGTGTGGCCTGAGGCAATGACCTTCCTGACATTCAGGGCATCAGAACAATTGGTGAGCAAAAGGCCCAAAGCAGGGTTTCTTCACTTAGAATTTCCTGGTCAAACTAATATCTGAGTTTTCTGAGATGCTCCCATTTCTTTCAGCTATCCAGTACATGGCCATGTCACAGAGCTTGGAGGTGGTACATATTTTGGACAAAAAACCATGAGCCTATTCTGGAGAGTGGCCAGAATTCAGGAAGAAAAGAGGAACTTAGGAAGATTGTTGGAGTTGTCCACCCATAAGTCAAGCCGCAGTCCATTCATAAATTGGGCAAGTTGAGTCTAGACAGGACACATCCAATGATTCATTCTCTTTTCTAATATCTAAAACCACGGACACAGTGGGATACACAGACAAAGAAACACTGGCCTTGTCAAAGGACTTACCAGAAACAGTTCACTCCAAACCAAACAAACCGCCTTTCCTACCTATTCTCAGAACATGAGATAAAATCTCAAACCCACACCCACACACACAAAGGAAGCTCCTTCCCCAAGTAGGTCTGTGACTATTGGGAGTGTCTTCTGACTGGTGGGCCAAACTATGTTCTGATGAAATCGCCTGTCCTGTGTCAGATATGGTCTCGTTGGCCAAATCTGTGAAGTTGTCACTAGCCAGCGGTGAGCCACTACCTGCTGTCTCAGGAAAGGCCCCTCTTCAGAGCTTTCCTGACATTTGTTCATCCTCACCTCAGTAGGTACCAAGAAAGACTGACTCTGTCCTTGGTAAATCCAAAAAATAAGACCACTGGGACTGGGACTGAGACTGGCTCTGGGTGCCTGGCTTCCCGGATTCCAAGTTCAGAGAGTTCCATCACCAAGGAAGTGAGGTGAGATTACTTCCTTCAGGAATTCTTTGAGGTCATTGCCTTGGCAACCACTTTGTCCTATGAGATGGAGGCTGCCCTTACTTCCTGTGACACTTTTACAAGTTAGAATGGTATATCAACCATAGGCACCCAGGAACAGCTCTCCACACATGCCTGGTTTGGTCTATCTTGTGTACATTAACAAGAGAGAGGCTTATTCAGACACAACCCTTCATCCTGGAAAGGTTGTTTGCGATGGAAGATGACATTTGCTCTCTCAGGTCCTTCATAGATGCCTACATCTTCTCCAGGGATCAAATTTGCATGGACATTTGAGGTTCTCAGCAGGAGGAAGATACCCTACATTCCTGTATTGTAAGACGAACTCTGTCCCTGCTCTTCTGCAAAGTTAGATTGAGGGAAGAAGAGTGTATGGTTAGGGTTAATAACATGTTTGATTTGGGTTACGAATCATTGCAAAGGATGATTAATAGTATTGGGAACCTGCGATATTTATAAGATTATAGAGGTGAAATATAAGTATGGAAACAGAAATCTAGGTAAGATTTGAAGCCCAGAAGGGCATTAGGCCCTTGATTGGGATACTTAGCTTATAATTACGTTCTGCACAGATGTCTCAGATAAATCGATAATCAATGGCATAGGACCTTACACCTTGGAAGATTGATTTTAGAAGAGAACATCCACTCAAATTGAGATAGTCGGTGGGATTAGGAAGGTAGTCAGTAGGTTTAGGAAATAGAGTGAGTATAGGACATGGAGCAAAAGTTCTGTAGCAATAGTGTTTTGGTTATAGAGTGAATGTAAATTTCAGCACATGTGAAGAGTCATTCACAATGATTAACTGGGGAAAATATGTAGAAAGGAAAATATCAATACAGACCTTACGAAATTAGGCAATTATACAGTGAGTGATAGGATTAGACATTTTCAATAGGGTTGAGATTGAATACATAATCTTAGGAAGAAACAAATATGTCGTCACCAATAGGAATGACATTTGAAAGCATTAGGCAACCAGGACATTTATCGTTTTAGTAATCCATGTTCACTTTCCATTTAGTATTTGGTACAATAATAAGTGTGATTTTTGCATTTTGTGCCCAGAAAAATATTGTGATCAAATGTATATGTAGATCATAAGACATGAGTATTTCTTCCACGATTACTGGGAGCAATATTTGAAGACATATAAATTAGTATTGGGGGTAAAAAGTGGTGTACCCTGTGTCTATGAATATAGAGATAATGCATGAATAGACCATACTGTGAATAAATATTATAACTGGTTCCACTTTAAATAATGGATTGAATTGATATCTGAAAATATATAGGAAATCATATATTGACATACAATCATTCACTCCAACCAGTTATATATCTAATGGTAATCTTAGGGTTATTGTTTATCATGAAGTGTGTGTGAGTTTTGTTTCAAAAGTGATTATGGAAATCGAAAATAATATGTTTGGAAAAAAGTCTCATGAAAAGACCAGTCAAGAAATATGGAGGAATCCATGTGTTCTGATGCAGGAAGTGATTGAAAGTGAAACAAATGCCTATAAATTTTCTAAATTGTGAATGAAATATATATCCTGTTATGTGCATAAACTTTTGAAATAGTAATGTATCAGTGTTGAATAAAAGTGAAAGTCAAAATACACATCATGTCCAATAGGAATCTACTTGCATTGATGTTAAACTGGGTCAGTTACTGTAGAAATATTAGAATTGTGTGCATTATGCACCAAAGATAGTTTTTTTTAATTTTTATTTATGGTTGTTCAAAACATTACATAGTTCTTGATATATCATATTTCACACTTTGATTCAAGTGGGTTATGAACTCCCATTTTTACCCTGTATACAGATTGCAGAATCACATCAGTTACACATCCATTGATTCACATATTGCCATACTAGTGTCTGTTGTATTCTGCTGACTTTCCTATCCTCTACTATCCCCCCTAGCCTCCCTGCCCCTCCCCACTTCTCTCTCTACTCCCTCTACTGTAATAAATTTCTCCCCCTTGTATTATTTTTCCCTTTCCCCTCAATTCCTCTTGTTTGTAATTTTGTATAACCCAGAGTGTCTCCTTCCAATTCCATGCAATTTCCCTTCTCCCTCCCTTCCACCTCTCATCCCTGTTTAATGTTAATCATCTTGTCATGCTCTTTGTCCCTATCTGTTCTTAGTTACTCTCCTTATATCAAAGATGACATTTGGCATTTGTTTTACAGGAATTGTGTAGCTTCACTTAGCATAATCCAGTCTAATGCCATCCATTTTCCTGCAAATTCTGTGATTTTTTCATTTTTCAATGCAGAGTAATAATCCATTGTGTGTTAATGCCACATTTTTTTTATCCATTATTCTATTGAAGGGCATCTAAGTTGGTTCCACAGTCTTGCTGTTGTGAATTGTGCTGCTATGAACATCGATGTAGCAGTGTCCCTGTAGCATGCTCTTTTTAGGTCTTTAGTGAATAGACCAAGAAGGGGAATAGCTGGGTCAAATGGTGCTTCCATTCCCAGCTTTCCAAGAAATCTCCATACTGCTTTCCCAATTGGCTGCACCAATTTGCAGTCCCACCAGCAATGTACAAGTGTACCTCTTTTCCCACATCCTTGCCAGCACTTCTTGTTGTTTGACTTTATAATGGCTGCCAATCTTACTGGAGTGAGATGGTATCTTAGGGTGGTTTTAATTTGCATTTCTCTGACTGCTGGAGATGGTGAGCATTTTTTCATGTACTTATTGATTGATTGTATGTCCTCATCTGAGAAGTGTCTGTTGAGGTCCTTGGACCATTTGTTGATTGGGTTATTTGTTATCTTATTGTCTAATTTTTTGAGTTCTTTGTATACTCTGAATATTAGGGCTCTCTCTGAAGTGTGAGTAGTAAAGATTTCTTCCCAGGATGTAGGCTCCATATTTACCTCTCTTATTGTTTCTTTTGCTGAGAAAAAACTTTTTTAGTTGAGTAAGTCCCATTTGTTGATTCTAGTTATTAACTCTTGTACTATGGGTGTCCTATTGAGGAATCTGTAGCCCGACCCCACAGTATGTACATCGTAACCAAATTTTCTTCTATCAGACAGTGTGTCTCTGATTTGATATCAAGCTCCTTGATCGATTTTGAGTTAACTTTTGTGCATGGCGAGAGAAAGGGATTCAGTTTCATTTTGTTACATATGGATTTTCAGTTTTCCCAACACCATTTGTTGAAGATGCTATCCTTCCTCCATTGCATGCTTTTAGCCCCTTTATCAAATATAAGATAGTTGTAGTTTTGTGGATTGGTTTCTGTGTCCTCTATTCCGTACCATTGGTCCACCTGCCTTTTTCGGTACCAGTACCATGCTATTTTTGTTACTATTGCTCTGTAGTATAGTTTCAAGTCTGGTATCGCTATACCACCTGATTCACACTTCCTGCTTAGCATTGTTTTGCAATTCTGGGTCTTTTATTTTTTCATATGAATTTCATGATTGCTTTCTCTATTTCTACAAGAAATGCCTTTGGGATTTTGATTGGCATTGGATTAACCCTATAGAGAACTTTTGGTAATATCGCCATTTTGATGATGTTAGTTCTGCCTATCCATGAACAGGGTATATTTTTACATCTTCTAAGATCTTCTTCTATTTCTCTCTTTAGGGTTCTGTAGTTTTCATTGTATAAGACTTTCACCTCTTTTGTTAGGTTGATTCCCATTTTTTTTTTTAGGATATTGTGAATGGAGTGGTTGTCCTCATTTCCATTTCGGAGGATTTGTCGCTGATATACAGGAATGCATTTGATTTATGCGTGTTGATTTTATATCCTGCCACTTTGCTGAATTCATTTATTAGCTCTATTAGTTTCTTTGTAGACCCTTTTGGGTCTGCTAGGTATAGAATCATGTCATCTGCAGTAGTGCTAATTTAAGTTATTCTTTTCCTATTTATATGCCTTTAATTTCTTTCATCTGTCTAATTGCTCTGGCCAGTCTTTTGAGAACTATATTGAACAGAAGTGGTGAGAGCGGGCATCCCTGTCTTGTTCCAGATTTTGGAGGGAATGTCTTCAATTTTTCTCCATTAAGAATGACGCTAGCCTGCGGTTTAGCATAGATTGTTTTTACAATATTGAGGAATGTTCCTGTTATTCCTAGTTTTTCGAGAGTTTTGAACATAAAGGGATGCTGTACTTTGTCGAATGCTTTTTCTGCATCTATCTAGATGATAATATGGTTTTTATTTTTAAGTCTATTGATGTGGTGAATAACACTTATTGATTTTCGTATATTGAACCCTCCTTGCATCCCAGGGATGAATCCTACTTGATCATGGTCCACATTTTTTTGATATGTTTTTGTATCTGATTCTCCAGAATTTAATTTAAGATTTTTGCATTTAGGTTCATTAGAGATATCGGTCTTTAGTCTTCTTTCTTTGAAGTGTCTATCTGGTGAAGGAATCAGAGTGATATTGGCCTCGTAGAATGAATTTGGAAGATCTCCCTCTTTTTCAATTTTCTGAAATAGCTTGAAAAGTATTGGTATTAGTTCATATTTAAAGGTTTTGTAAAAGTCTGATGTATACCCATACGGTCCTGGGATTTTCTTAGTTGGTAGTCTTTGGATGGTTTCTTTTATTTCCTCAATTGATATTGGTATGTTTAGGTTGTCTATATCCTCCTAACTCACTCTGGTCAGATCATATGACTTAAGAAATATTTCGATGCCTTCACTATCTTCTATTATTTTGGAGTATAAGGATTCAAAGTAATTTCTGATTATCTTCTGTATTTCTGAAATATCTGTTGTGATATTGCCTTTTTCATCCCATATGATAGTAATTTCAGTTCTCTCTCCTCTTCATTAGCATGGCTAGGGGTCTGTCCATTTTATTTATTTTTTCAACGAACCAACTTTTAGTTTTGTCAATTTTTTCAATTGTTTCTTTTGTTTCGATTTCATTGATTTCTGCTCTGATTTTAATTATTTCTTTCCTTCTACTTCTTTTGCTGTTGTTTGCTCTTGTTTTTCTAAGATTTTGAGATGAAGTATGAGATCATTTATTTGTTGTTTTTTTCTTTTTCTAAGGAATGAACTCCAAGCAATGAATTTTCCTCTTAGAACTGCTTTCAATGTGTCCCATAGATTCCGATATATTGTGTCTGTGTTTTCATTTTTCTCTAAGAATTTTTTATTTTCCTCCTTGATGTCTTCTATAACCCATTGATCATTCAGTAACCTATTGTTCATTCTCCAAATGATGCATGGTTTTTCCTTCCTTCTTTTATCATTGATTTTTAGTTTCATTCCATTATGATAAGATAAGATGCATGGTATTATCTCTACTCCTTTAATTTGTCTAAGAGTTGCCCTGTGACATAATATATGATCTATTTTTGAGAAGGATCCATGTGCTGCTGAGGAAAAATGTAACTGCTTGATGTTGGGTCGTATATTCTATATATGTCAATTAAGTCTAGGTTATTAATTGTGTTATTGAGTTCTATAGTTTCCTATTTCAACTTTTGTTTGGAAGTCCTGTCCAGTGGTGAGAGAGCTGTGTTGAAGTCTCCCATGATTATTGTATGGTGGTCTATTAGACTCTTGAACTTGAGAAAAGTTTGTTTGATGAACATAGCTGCACCATTGTTTGGGGCATACATATTTATGATTGTTATGTCTTGCTGGTGTATGGTTCTCTTGAACAGTATGTAGTGTCCCTCTTTATCCCTTTTGATTAACTTTGGCTTGAAATCTATTTTATTTGGTATGAGTATGGACACTCCTGCTTTTTTCCGAAGTCCATATGAGTGATATGATTTTTTCCAAACTTTCACCTTCAGTGTATGTATGTCTTTTTCTTATCAAATGCGTCTCCGGTAGGCAGCATATTATTGGGTCTTGTTTTGTGATCCATTCTACTGGCCTGTGTCTGTTAATTGGTGAGTTTAAGCCATTAACATTTACAGTTATTATTGAGATAAGGGTTGTTCTTCCAGCCATATTTGTTTATTTATGTTATTAAACATGGATTGTTTTCCTCTTTGATTATTTCCCCCCTTTAATGTCCTACCTCCCACTGTTGGTTTTCATTATTTTCCAATTACTCTTCCTGTAATATTTTGCCAAGGATGTTTTGAAGAGATGGTTTTCTAGCTACAAATTCTTTTAACTTTTGTTTATCGTGGAAAGTTTTAATTTCATCTTCCATCCTGAAGCTTAATTTTGCTGGATACACAGTACATGGTTGGAACCCATTTTCTTTCTGTGATTGAAAAATGTCATTCCAGGATCTTCTAGCTTTCAGAGTCTTTGTTGAAAGATCAGCTGTTATCCTGATTGGTTTACCCCTAAATGTAATCTGCTTCCTTTCTCTTGTAGATTTTAAAATTCTCTCCTTATTCTGTATGTTGGGCATCTTCATTATAATGTGTCTAGGTGTGGATCTCTTATGATTTTTCACATTCGTCGTCCTGTAGGCTTTTAGAATGTGGGAGTCTGTCTCATTCTTCAAGTCTGGGAAGTTTTCTCATATTATTTCATTGAATAGATTGCTCATTCCTTTGGTTTGGACCTCTATACCTTCCTGTATCCCAATGACTCTTAAGTTTGGTCTCTTTATTTTATCCCATATTTCTTGGATGTTCTGTTCATGGTTTCTTAACAGTTTGGCTGAGCTGTCTATGTTCTTTTCAAGTTGAAATACTTTGTCTTCATTGTCTGATGTTCTATCTTCTAAGTGTTCTACTCTGATGGTAGTATTCTCAATTGAGTTTTTAAGATGGTTTATTGCTTCCTGCATTTCTAGGATTTCTGTTTGTTATTTTTTACAACCTCTATCTCCCTGTATAGTTGATCTTTTGCTTCTTGGTTTTGTTTATGTAATTCATTGTTGAAGTGATCTTTCATTGTCTGATTTTGCTGTCTAATGTCTTCCTTGAGACTTCAGATCATCTGAAGAATGTATATCCTGAGTTCTTTATCTGACATTCCATCTGCTGCAGCTATTACCTCTTCTAAAGTTGTGTTGACCTGCATTGCTTGTGGTTCTTTTTTCCTTTTCTTTTCGTACTGCTCGCGTTTCTTTCTGCTTGGTGAAACTGTTGTGATTTTGAAATTTTCCCCCTATATATTTATATTGCTCTTGTATATTTGAAAAGTCTTCATTGCAGGGGCAGGGGTGGCTGTGCTGTTCCACCAATTGGGGTGATATATCTACCACGCTGATGGGCCGCTAGGCCTGTTATTCTGATCGGTCGCAGGTCTGCTTACCATGCAGGCGCAGGAGGCTGCTCTCCTCTGCCCCTCCTCCAATTGGTGTGACGTGTCTACCACGCCCGTGGACCCCTGCGGTGTTCTGCCGATCGGTCGCAGGTCTGCCTACCTTGCTTGCGTGGGCGGCGGCTCTGCTCTACCCCTACCCCAATTGGGGTGACGTGACTACCACGCCAGTGGGCCGCTGGGCCTGGTCTGCCGGTAGGTCGCAGGTCAGGATACCTTGTGAGCACGGGCTACAGATCTGTTCTGCCCCTACTCCAAATGGGGTAAACTGTCTGCCGTGCCAGCAGGCCGCTGGGCCTCTTCTTCTGGTCAGGTGCAGGTCTGCTACCTTGCAGGCGCGGGTGGTGGCTCTGCTCTGCCCCTACTCCAATTGGTGTGTCGTGACTACCATGCCTGCAGGTTGCTGGGCCTGTTCTGGGCATGGGCAAAGGCTCTGCTCTGCCCCTACTCCTATTGGGGTAATGTGACTACCATGCCGGTGACTCACTGGGATTGCACTAGGCACAGGAGAAGGCACTGCTCTGCAACAACTCCAATTGGGGTGACGTGACTACCACACCTGTGGGTCGCTGGGCCTGTTCTGGGCCCGGGTAGCAGCTCTGTTCTGCCTCTACTCCAATTGGGTTGACGTGACTACCATGCAGGTGTGTCACTGGGTCTGTTCCAGGTGCGGGCAGCTGCTCTGCTCTGCCCCTCTGGCTTGATGACAAAGTGAGAGAGACCCGGGTGTTTGTGACTCACTTTCTTCACCAGGAGAGCAACTGTTTCTGTCACTGCTGGTATCAATGAAGTTATCTCCTCTGCTGCTTTCTGATGACATCAGAAATTTGTCATGTTGGTATCCCATGTGAAAGGCAGCATTTTGTTCCCTTTTCTGGGTGACCAAAGCAATGGGTGAGTCCTGACCGGCCCTCACAAGCCGCGTCTCAATCCTGTTGCCACTGCCTATGAAGGCTCGGTTGATATTTACCTCCACAGTATTCAGCAAGACCCGGAACGAGAAGCAGTTTCCGCGGGTTCTTTAGCCCTGGGCCAGATCAGTTCCGAGAGGCGGAATTCGGCCGCTCTGGGCTTGGTGTATGTTCTAATAGGAGCAGGCTCCAAGACGGAGTTTCTGCAGGTTCTTTGGCACTGAGCCTGAGTAATTTGTCTGTGACACAAAGGTGAATGGCATCCTGAAATTACCTGTTCTATAGGTGAATGAGCTTCGATCAGTCGAAAACAGGGATGGTGACATCAGCTCTCCAAGATGGTGGCCGCTGGCTTCCTCTGTGGTCTGACCGGTGTGGAGAACCGAATTGGACCGCATCCTTTCCCGTCTCAAACCCAGAATTCAGCACTTAGCACAGTGATTGCATACCTGTCAGGAGCCCACAGAATCCACACCACTGTATATTTGCATTGCTATCTCTTCGTTTCCCAGTGCACGCCGCAGACTCTAGCCGCAGACCGATTTCCTGAATAAGCAGCATGACCCTCTATGCGGACAAATCACTCGTGTTTGAGCCCGTGTAGCTGATCCTCGTGAGATGGAAATATGTCGACTAGGTTTTGGAGCACCCCAATTTTGCTGGAAATTTCTAACAAGATAGGTTTTAGCCATTATAACTCGTCATTCTCCCGCACAGTGACGCGGTACATGGGGGTGATGCACTCCCTTCACCACCATCATATGATCCCCCAAAGTTAGTTTTCAGTACTAAGAAACAAATATGTATTTCTGGTGGATGAATAATTCTGAGAATATTCTTGTGAAAACTTGATTATTAATCCAAATACATGAATATGAGTGAATTTAGGGTGTGTATAATAAGAAAAATATACTTCATATTTTGAAAAATCTGGAGAGTGAATATATATATATATATATATATATATATATATATATATATATATATACACACACACACATACACACACAGACATTAAAAAGTAGCATTATGTATGCCAATCGAAATTCACCACGAAGTAATATATCATCCACAGATCCAAAAATATTCATTTTAATGAACATGGATTTATGTTGTTCAAATAAGAAGCTCACTCATATGTTGAATTTTCAGTTCCAACAGCATTTAGTAGGAGTGATCTCTTCTCACAATTTGCATCTGCCAAGCCAGCCACCTCACAAAATGTACGAGTGATACCAGGTAGAATTCTATATGTGCATATAAAAATACATGTGATGAATAGGCTACAGAGAAAGGGAGACAGTTATTCACATGTTTGTTAACTTTTAAAACACATGGAGAACTATTTCAATTAAAATTCGCTAGATTTATAACACCTACCATTTATCATACGAAAGGCAAGTCCAACTATACACCATGCCTCCTGTGAACCTCTTGTATTTCTATTCTGTTTGGGTTATTTTTCTCCACCATATTAGGATTAAAAGTCAAAGTCTAGTAGGGTATGTGTTAGTGTCAGGGATTCAGTATTTCGAATGGAAAATTGGAAAATGTATCAAATGTGTATGCAAATATGTGCTACACAAAAATCTTCCCACCCTCATTCAGCACAATGCCTTGACATTACCTTCGCCCCACATAAGACACAATTAGAGGAGAAGAGTTAGAAAATCTGTGAATACATATGTAGAATGAAAAATGCTCAGGAGTTCACAAATTTGCAGGTGGTAGAGGAGTTTCCAAAAGTAAGGGACAGGGTAAAAACTCCACAAACATGAAGTTCTGCCAGCCTAACATGTGGAGAAACTGCCTCTGAGGTTGGGCAATGAAATATATGCTGTTGTCAGGAGCATTAGCTTCATTTGTTGTGAGACCATCATAGCTGAGTCTTCATCTATGTGATCTGGATGACATGGATTCTTATTTTCCAATGAACATGAGGCAGCAGTGCTGAATTTTCTATTTGTAGGTAACCTGTGGCCACTGGGGTCTAAGTGTCTCCCCTTGTGGACTGTAATTCCATTTGGTCATCCTCCACTATTCGTGGTATTTCTTGCTGCTGCACTGGGAGATTGGTGTTTGCTTCATGAAATACAAGGATTTCAAATGGGACACAGTGCTGAAATAACTTCTGTCAAGTGTGGTGGGTCAGGTTCGTCAGGAGAATGCACCAACCAGGCTTCTATCCCACATAGCTTGCCCCATTGACCATAGCAACCTGATTCTGAACATTGCCCTAAAACCTCTCCATATAACAATATGCTTTTACATATAAGGGTCTACTGGCTGCAAAATGTCAGTCACAATCCATTTGGAAGCCAATGGCAGATCCAAATGCCCCCACCACAGATGTTTTATTACACACCTGCCAACCACTACTCTAGTACAACTACTCAGCAGGATCCAACTTACTGGCATCTCTGTTCAACACCATTTTCATAAAACCCAGTCAATCAAGGCACTGTCTTGTATACTCATGATCAGCAACAGGACATCCAAATATTCTCCAGTGCTACCCGGTCATGGGAATTTCAAAAATTTCATGGTATTGATATAGCCATTTTTCAAGGATGAAGTTGGAGGCACTGTGAATTTTAATTCACTCAGAAACCATTAAATGGTGAGGAAGCTCATTTCAATGAAAACTCTGGAGAATTCTTACAGGCAAGGCTTCCAAAAGTGGCGAAAAGTCAGATTAAGCCAGGCCCCTTGAGGTCTACAATGTATGGTCCATGTGTGTTTCGACTCTCAAATATGGCTGCCAAGTCTTTAAGAATAATATCATGTGATATCCTGGCTGAGATTCCCTGTGCTCTGTGGAAAGTCAACTTGGTCCTAGATGTCACTTTCCAAGGGCAACTCTCATGCATGGCCATCTAAAATTCCAACACAATTCCTGGCAATAATTCTCTGAGATCAGTAAAAGAACTCAGTCTCTAAGGGGAATCACACCAAAGTGCAAGCCTAGGTGGACCCAGAGATCTCTTCCAACCGCCAGACAAATATCCACAATTTAAACCAAACACTCTCACATGGCCCTCATCTTCTTCCATATAGACACTCATCATATTCTCTGGCTGGATGTTTCCATAAGGGACGCAGCCCATGACAGTGTCCAAACTAAGCTCCGTGCCCCTCATTTGCCTAAAGTCAGGGTGGCCTGGACTCTCTTCCTGTGAACCAGTAGTGATCAAATAGGCCTGCCTTTAATATTGCTTGGCTTCTCCAACTTGAGGCCTTCTAGCTTTGGGGTTTAGATTCTTTAAGTAAATTGGAGTCATGAAAATCAAACACCTATGGCCTAGCCTCTGCAGGGCTTTGAAGAACTCATTTGACCCAAAGGATCCCTATTCTCACTTGATGGATATCAGGAACCTACCAGAGGAAGGCAAGAGAGTTCATCAACAATATCTGATCTTTTTGCCATTTTGGTTTTGGATGCATGCATGGGATCTATCTTTAGATCCATCAGGTGCTGAGAATCTAAGCCACAGCCTCACACACGGCCAACAGGCTGATTCAGACATATCCCAATCCTAAGCAATTAAGCAAAGAGCCACAGGTGATGCCCTTTCATTTCCATTTGAAAACTCTTTTCTTCAGGCTTCACAAAGTGGTGGCTTGAGGCAAAAAACTTCCTGACATTCAACAGAACAATAGGTAAGCAAAAGGAACAAAGAGGGCTTTCTCCACTGAGACTTTCCTGGTCAACAGATATTTGAGATTTCTGAGATGCTAGCCATTTCTTTCAGCTATCCAGTACATAGCCATGTCACAGATCTTGGAGGTACAAATCTTGGACACAAAACCACGATACTATTCTGGAGAGTGGCCAGAATTGAGAAAGAAAACAGGAAATTAGGAAGCTTGTAGGTGTTGCCCATCCATAAGGCAAGCCAGCGTCCACTCATGAATTGGGCAGGATGAATGCTGGGAAGCTTTCTACTAGACAGGACACATCCATTGATGCATTGTCTTTTCTAATGTCTACAACAATGGACTCAGTGGGATACACACACATAGAAACACTCGCCTTGTCAAAGGACTTAATAGAAATATTCCACTCCATACCAAACAAACCGCCTTTCCTACCTATTCTCAGAACATGAGACAAAACCACAAACTCACACCCACACCCAAAAAGGCACCTCCTTCCCCCTAGTAGGTCTGTGACTCCCTGGAGTGTCGTCTGACTGGTGGGCCATTCTATGTTCTTCCAAAATGACCTCTCCTGTCTCAGATCATGTCTGCTTGGCCAACTCTGTGAAGTTCTCAAGAGCCAGCGGTGAGACACTACCTGCTTTCTCAGGAAAAGCCCCTCTTCAGAGGTTTCCTGGCATTTGGCCATCCTCACATCTGTAGGTACCAAGAAAGACTGACTCTGTCCTTGGTAAATCCAAACATGTCAGACCACTGGGACTAGGACAGGGACTGTCTCTTGGTGCCTGGCTTCCTGGATTTCAAGTTCAGAGAGTTCCATCACCAAGGAAGTGAGGTGAGATCACTTCCTTCAGGATATGAATGATGTCACTGCCTTGGCAACCACTTTGTCCTAACAGTTGCTTCCAAAAGTATCATGAGGTGGAGGCTGTCCTGATTTTCATGGGACACTTTCTCTAGTTAGAATGTTATATCAACCATAAGCACCCGGGAACAGCTTCCACACAGGACTGGTTTGGTCCATGTTCTATACATTAAGAAGAGAGAGACTGATTCAGACACAACCCTCCATCCTGACCAGGATGATTGCCATGGAAGATGACTTTTGCTTTCTGAGGTACTTCATAGCTGCCTTCATATTCACCAGGGATCATTTCTGCATGAACATTTGAGTTTCTCAGCAGGTGAAGATTCCCTAGATTCCTGTAGTTTAATACCCACACTGTTATTGCTCTCCTGCAAAGTGAGTGTATGGTTACGGTTAATAATATGTTCGATTTGGGTTAGGAATCACTCTGCAGGAAGAATAATGAGATTGGGAACCTGCGATATTTATAAGAATATATACGTGAAATATATGTATGAAAACGGGAATCTAAGAAAGATTTGAAGCCCAGAAGGGCATTGGGCCCTTTATTTGGATACTTAGTGTTGAATTATGTTCTGTACAGTTGTCTCAGTTAAATCGAAATACAGTGACATAGGACCTTGTACCTTGGATGATTGAATGTAGAAGAGAACATCCAGTCAAAAAGGGATAGTCAGTAGGATTAGGAAGATAGTCAGTAGGTTTAGGAAGAAGAGTGAGTATATGATTTGGAATAAAAAGCTTCTTTAGCAATAGGGTTTCGTTTAGAGAGTGAATGGAAATGTCAGCACATGTGAAGAGTCAGTCACAATGATGAACTGGGGAAAATATGTAGGAAAGCAGGTGTCAATAGAGACATTACGAAATCAGGCAAAGTATAAAGTGAGTGATAGGATTAGACATTTTCAACAGGGTTGAGTTTGAATACATAATCATAGGAAAAAACAAATATCTCGTCACAAATGGGAATGACATTTGAGAGCATTAGGCAACCTGGACATGGATGTTATTAGTTATCCACGTTCACTTTCCTTTTAGGCTTTGGTACAATCATAAGTGTGACATTTTTATGGTTTTTTTTTTTCTTCAGAATATTACTGTGATAAAATGTATATGTAGATCAGGTGGCATGAGTATTTCTTTCACCATTTCTGGGAGCAATATTTTGAAGACGTATACATTAGTATTAGGGGTACAAAGAGGTGTACCCTGTGTCTATTAATATAGAGATAATGCATGAATAGACCATACTATGAATAAATAACGTAACTGATTCCACTTTAAATAATGGATTGAATTGATATGTGAAAATATATAAGAAATCTTATATTGATATACAATCATTCATTCCAACCAGTTATATTTCTAATGGTAATATTAGGATTATGGTTTATGATGAATGGTGTTTGAGTTTTGCTTTACACGTGATGATGTTAAACAAAAATAATATGTTTGGAAAGAAGTCTCATGAAAAGACCAGTCAAGAAACATGGAGGAATACATGTGTTCTGAATCAGGAAGTGATTGATCGTGAAACAAATGCCTATAAATTTTCTAATTTGTGACTGAAATATATATCCCATCATGTGCATGAACTGAAGACATAGTAACGTACAACTGTTGAATAAAAATGAAAGTCAAAATACACATCATGTCCCCTAGGAATCTACTTGCATTCATTTTAAACTTTCTAAGTAACTGTAGAAATATTAGGGTTTGTATGCACCATTCACTGAATTTAGTTTTCAGTACTAGGAAACAATATGTATTTCAGGTGGATGATTATTTCTGAAAATAATCTTGTTGAAAGTTGATTATAAATCCACAGATATGAATATGAATGTATTTAGGGGCGTGCATAATAAGACACATATATTTCATATTTTGAAAAATCTAAAGAGTATATATATATATATATATATATATATATATATATATATACACACACACACACAAGCAAATGCACAGATATTAAAAAGTAGCAATACAGGAGATCCATTATGAAGGCAGGCATGGAGAATTCAAGTCTCTGATCTCTTCAGCTGCGCGGGCATAGGGAGTCATAAACTGTCTAAATGCTGTTTGCTCAGAATCACTAGGCAATATTGACCTGTTGTGAATCTGGGGCGAACAGTCTGGGCCCCTCAGAACACACACAAAGCCCGGATTGGCTGCATTCAAGCTTAGATTCATCTGGTTTTTGTGACTCAGCACTAACATTCCCGCTGAAATAATTGGTCGGGCTTTCGGAATTGACAGAGTTAAAAGCCAACTGAGCCTTCATAGGCAGTGGCCACAGGATTGAAATGGGGCTTGGGAGAGATAGTCAGGACCCAGCTGTTGCATTGGTCACCCAGCAAAGGGAACGAACGGTCACCATTTTAATGGTATACCACCATGGCAGCGAACTGGCGTCACAGTCGGAGGAGATAACTTCATTGAAACCAGTGCGACAAGTATGTTATCCCATTGCCATCTCTCTCAACACCGCAGGGAAACCTCAAGGGCCCTTCCCACCTCTGCCATAATGGCCCCTCCGAGCTCTCCAAGGAGCGCAATACCCAGACCTAGGGAATCAGGATTGGCTCGGGACTCGAGGCGTGTAATTGCCGGCTACCGCTCCCATCAGTGCTGACAATTGAGGTCTCTTACACCACCTACCGGGGCCATGGCTCCCGAAGGGCAAGCAAATTCGCTGGGGTTTCTCAGCCCCAAGCTCTACAAACTTAGGGTCTGAGGGAGGCAATTAAGGAGAGTGTGCCCAGCCGTTCATGGAAACAGGGCTACCAGGAGCAGAGGCCTGGCTTGTAACCAGTATTGTGGTGAGCGTCACAGGTGAGTGGGGCCTGGCTTGACGAAGCACAAGAGAAGGCCCTAGGCACTCAGGGTTGGAGACCCGCCCAGTCTGGGAGGAAGAGCTGCTGCACAGTGATTGGTTCCCACTTATTGAGAAGAGAAGCTTGGCCCAGTGCGCACAGCTCCACCTACTGGAAGAGAAGTTAATTGAACTCTAGGACTGCATGTATTATTACTATTTTTTTATTTGTATTTTTTTCTTTTTCTTTCATTTTCATTTTTGTTGTTGTTGTTCATTAACTTTTTTAAATGTTTTTATTTTTTTAATTTCTTTTATTTTATTATTATTATTATTAATATTATTATTTTAAATTTTAATTTTCAATTTTTTAATCATCATTATTACTTAAAATTTTCTTTCTTTATTTTCTATTTTTTTTGTCTTTTCATTTCATTTCAATTTTTTTATTCCCCCTTACTTGAATTCTACCTGCCTACTCTCATTCTCTTTAGTGACTTCTCCCTTCCCTTCTAATATCTTTCCTCTCAAGCATCAAATAAATTTATAAGAGTAAGCAGTAACTCAGTAGTCAAACAGAACGAGAAGTAACATGAGAAGCATAAAAAAGCAAGGAAGAAAAGAGTACGAACAATGAAGGACAGCCTAAATATTCAAGAGCACCTAGAGTCATCAGAAAAATGCTCATATAAAGAACTCAAGGAATACCTTAGACAGATGGAATGGAACCTTAAAGAGGATATGAGACAGCAAAAACAAACAGTGATAGAACGCATTGAAAATAAATTACATAAACAGATAAAATAAGAAATTAAGCATCTTTATCAGGAGATAGAGATTATTAGAAAAATCAAACAATAATTCTAGAAATCAAGGAAATGATAAACCAAATTAAAAATTCAATTGAGAGTATCACTAACAGTGTAGAGCAAGTAGAAGACAGAATGAAGACAAAATATATCATCTTGAAAAAAGTCTAGCCAACAAAGAAATGCTGTAAAAAATTATGAGAAAACATTCAAGAGATATGGGATAACATAAAAAAAAAAAACTAATGAGTCATATGGATAGAGGAAGGTACAGAGATTCAAACCAAGGGAATGAGAAACCTGCTGAATGAAATAATTACAGAAAACTTTCCAGAAATAAAAATGGAAAGGGATAAACAAATTGTAGATGCTTACAGGACATCGAGCACACAAAATCACAGTAGACCAATGCCAAGACACATTGTTATGAAGATATCCAATATACAGAACAAAGAGAAAATATTAAAAGCTACCAGAGAAAGGAGGCAGATTAGAATCATTACAATCAGGGGTAAACCAAAAAGGTTAACAATGGATTTTTCATCATAGATGCTGGAAGTGAGAAGATCCTGGAACAACGTACTTCAAACACTGAAAGACAATGGATGCCAACCAAGAATTATGTATCCAGCAAAATTAAGCTTAAGGTAAGACAACGAGATAAAAATATTTCATGATAAACAAAACCTAAAATAATTTGCAGCCAGATAACCAGCATTGCAAAGCATCTTGAGCAAAACACTACACGAGGAAGAAATGAAAATCAACAACGAAAACCATGAGTGAGAAGTGCCTCAGTAATGACAGAGGGCGGGGGAAAAGCTAATCATGGAGAAACAAACTAATTTAAAAAAAAGATATAAGCAAACATGGGTGGCAGTACAAACCATATATCAATAGTAACTCTAAAAGTAAATGGCTTAAACTCTCGAATAAAGTGACATAGGCTTGTAACTTGAAATAAAAAAAAAATCCAACAATATATTGCCTCCAGGGGACACATCTGAATGGAAAAGACA